>NC_000081.6:47477450-48077450 GCF_000001635.26 Mus musculus | reverse complement strand
GGACATCAATGGGAAGAGAAGCATTTAGTCCTGAGAAGGCTCAATGCCCCAGTGTAGGGGAATGCCAAAACAGGGAAAGAGGAGTGGGTGGCTTGGTGAGCAGGGGGAGGGGAGGTGAGATAGGGGGTTTTCGGGGGGAAACCAGGAAAGGGGATAACATTTGAAATGTAAATAAAGAAAATATCTAATAAAGAAATAAAGATGAAAGGGGATAGAAGAAATGAAAACTTTCTATATAGTATCAATAAGAAATATTTTAGATTATTAGGTGTTCATCAATGTGTTTTAAAGTAAATAAATAAATCTTTCTACTGATGTGAAATGTAAATACAGGACAAAACATGTTTGTCAGTATGTCTTGAAAGACACCTTTCTAGAAGTCATTTATTTACTTATTTACTTACTTACTTATGTTTGTATAATAAATACACTATGTGGTTGTTAGTTTTTGTAACCTAGACACTAGAGATGAGGTTCTTAGAAACCTCTATCTCCAAAATTATTTACATTATGATTCATAACAGTAGCAAAATTACAGTTATGAAATAACAATGAAAATAATTTTAAGGTTGGGGATCACTACAACATGAGGGATTATATTAAAGGATCACAGCATTAGAAAAATTGAGAACCACTATTCTAGTATCCTCTGAGAAGAAACCATCAATCGAGGAATTGTCTGTCATACTGGCCTGTAAGCAGGTCTGTGGAACATGCTGTGGGTTAATATTAAATTAGTAAGCTCTGCCAAGTTCAGGCAGTGCCACTCTTGGGTAGGTTATTCTGAGTTGTATAAAAAAGCCAAATTATTGAGCCATGGATACCAGCTTGGCACTCAGGATTGCTCTATGGCCTGTGCTTCCGTTGTGATACCCAGTTCTCAGCAGGGATTCCCTTGATGATGGACAGTAATATATAAGGTAACATAATAATCCCTTTCCACACCAATGTGTCTTTGGTCATTGGGTTTATCACAGGAGAGGCTAGTTAGAACACAAGTCATGTGCAAATAGTACCAAATATCCTGAAAGCAGAACTTTAAAATCTAAAGTATTTGTGTACAGATATTTTGGAAGTGTCCAATGCACAATTTCCGTTAGCTCTTCCAAGATATTCTCTGTGGCCATTTATATTCAGCAGGATTGCTGAATAAGATTCAGATTGCATTTCCTCTAATCAAATCTCATGGTATGCATTCCTTACAATATATAATTATATGTTTTTAATGGAATTCTTCACGATTATATTACAGGATTGTCTATAAATATCATAGGATATATGAAAACTTTTTAAAATTAGTGTTTTTAACTTTTCAATTATTAAGTGTGCACACGAATGTATAGTTCTAATATTAGAGAAAAATCTACAATTATATGTACTATTGTTTATACTACATTTTCTTTGTAATTATCCTTTTATCATTACCAGTATAATAGCATTTAATAGTGTACATAGAATCTTTAGACAAAAACGTACTTTCAATATTTTACGCAGCATAAAAGATTGATATTCTGAGAGGTTATACTATTTTTTTTGAGATCACAAAAGAACAATATGAACTAACCAGTACCCCCAGAGCTCCCAGGGACTAAAACACCAACCAAAGTGTATACATGGAGGGACCCATGACTCCAGCTTCATACATAGCAGAGGATGGCCTTGTTGAACACCAATGGGAGAAGAGGCCTTTAGTCCTGAGAAATCTCAATGCCCCAGTGTAGGGGAATGCCAAAACAGGGAATCAGGAGTGAGTGGGTTGGTGAGCAGGAGGAGAGGAGGGGGTATATTTTTTTTTGAGGTCACATAAATTTTCTTGGAATTAGGCTTAAAACGGCAAATAGAATTCCCACCCACCATCACATGTTATGATAAGATTTCTTTCTGAAAAAATGTAGTGATCTTACAAACTGTATGAGCTTGAGAGAAACTGCTGAATATAAACAGCAACACCAATTTCAGAAAATGAGCAGTATGTTACTGTCCTGTGATCCAACTATGGTAGTCAATAGTCGTCAATGACCTCAATAGAGCCAAAGAAACTTGGGTTTTAAATCAGCTGCTGATTCTGTGGAAATCACCACAGATCAATAAATATTGTAGTGGGATGAAAACTGAGCACAAATTATGTATGAATTCTCATGAAAGTATAAGATATAATAAAATGTGTTCTATATTTTAAACACCACACCTTATTTACAAGGACAGTAACGAGGTCTTCTATTTTTCTCTTTTAAAAAAGCTTATTTTTAAATTTTTTATACTGGGTGGGGGAACATAATAGTATTTGAGAGCAAGTGTGTAAGGAAGCCTGGTCAGATCCCCCGAGTAAAAGTTTATTTATCGTGAGGCAGTCTACATAGATGCTGGGAAAGCAGGCTGATAAGAAAATCAGAGAATGCAATTTGTAAAAAAAGGAATTTAATTTTTAGGACCAAAGTTGCATATTCCTAGTATGGATTTAAAGGAGAAAAAAAAAAGCAAAATTATTTGACATGAGAGAAAACAATTCAGTTTACTAATGAACAAATGGCCCTCAATATTTATGAGCTGGCACATTGTCAGTTGACATTATTAATATTTTCTAGTTCTACATAGTGATATGTCCCTGTAATCTTAGCACTCTAGAGGCTGAGGCAGCAGTATCTCTAAGTTCAAGGCCACCCTGAACTGTGTATTGAGATTCTACTTGCCAGGGAGAAAAAATGTATAGTTAGTAAAATTGGCATGAAAGTACTAAATTTATTCTTACCCTCTGTATAGTCATTGTTTGGTAAATATGTAACCATGGAACTGGAGCAATGTGTTTGCTGTTGAAGAACCAGTATGGCTCTCTTGAAAAAAAAAAAAAGGGTCTTCTTAATGAAGAAAACCTGGTTTCAGCATTGTACAATTTGAACATGGATTCTCCCTACAGGTGTGTGATTGTGTGATTGATCCCTAGTTGTTGATGCTATTTAGTGTGGTTCTGGAAACTTCTGGACTTCAAGCCTAGGTACAGGAAATAGTAGTAGATGATCAACTGGGTATTGGTCCTTGACATGCATTATTTTTATACTTCATGCTCCATTGTACTATTAAGATGTATCTATAGATATTAGCCCAGAAACTTAGGATACCCAAGATATAAAATATAATTTGCTAAAAACATTAAACTCAAGAGAACGAAGACCAAAGTGTGGACACTTTGCCCCTTCTTAGAATAGGAAACAAAACACCCATGGAAGGAGTTACAGAGACAAAACCTGGAAATGTGACGAAAGGATGGACCATCTAGTGATTGCCATATCCAGAGATCCATCCCATGATCAGCTTCCAAATGCTGACACCATTGTATACACTAGCAAGATTTTGCTGAAAGGACCCAGATATAGCTGTCTCTTGTGAGACTATGCCAGGGCCTAGCAAACACAGAAGTGGATGCTCACAGTCAGCTATTGAATGGATCACAGGGCCCCCAATGGAGGAACTAGAGAAAGCACCCAAGGAACTAAAGGGAACTGCAACCCTATAGGTGGAACAACAATATGAACTAAGCAGTACCCCGGAGCTCTTGTCTCTAGCTGCATATGTATCAAAAGATGGCCTAGTCGGCCATCACTGCAAAGAGAGGCCCATTGGACTTGCAAACTTTATATGCCCCAGTACAGGGGAATGCCAGGGCCAAAAAGGGGGAGTGGGTGGGTAGGGGAATGGGGGGGTATGGGGGACTTTTGGTATAGCATTGTAAATGTAAATGAGCTAAATACCTAATAAAAAATGGAAAAAAAAGATGTATCTATAGGACCTTGGTGCTTGGCTCAAGCTCATATATCAAAGCAAGTATGGATGACTAAACCTTCAAATACTGAGTTGAAATTATCTCTATAATTTGCAATCTCAATTTGGTTATGAACTATAAATGTAGGTAATACAAATATATACATTTCCATCAGAAAATAGTATGTTATAGTATTTTATCTAAATTTTAAGTTTATATAATGAAAGTATTTTAGACATAATTTTAACTATTCTATTGGCAGAGTTTGTACACAATTCCTAAAAATTGTAGAAAATACTAATTCTTAAGGTTCAACTTGTAAAATAATGTTTCATAAAATATTCTAAATTGTTCACTTTATGACATAATCTGATACAAGTACATATTAATTTATATTAAAATGTATAAGTATTAAAATACATCAAACAAATTTACTCAAAATGTAGGTATTGATAGAAAGTTCAAACCGTATTCAAAATAAACACACTTGTACCTATGACTCAGCCAAGTGATGGTATGGGCTTCTAAGGAGTTTTAAACAACATTTATTAAGTTCAATAAAATATCCTTCAACTTAACTTTCATTTGTACATTGTGATCATGCCAAGAGTTATTTTTGCAAACAAGATACTCGAGACTGTTCCACACTTTCCCCCAGGACCTCTCAAATCTTTGAAACTTAAGCATCTCTCTTGTGAAGTGCTCAGCATGTCATCATTCTTTGGCCTACATCACAATCTTTGATCTCAAAATAAAGATGTGATAAAAGAACTGGTTTTTGTACTAGGTTCAGTGGTCTATTTATATAGTAATAAATATGAAAGTAGCCATTTCCCTCACAAGTAATTGTATGTCATAAATTTCATTTTGTGAACAGAATTGATGACTATCTATATACTAAAGACCTCAAAAATTGATGGAAGCATTGTGTCTTTTTACATTATGTTTTGTGATACAAATTCAATAAAGTGAATGGCTAGCCATTTTAAGCATTAGTTTATTTTCTACTTTTATAGAATCTAGGATGACAGAAGCATGCTTATGGTTGCCCAAGTAATAAATCTTCACAATTCCTCTGCAGCAGTGACACTACTAGCTATAAACCAAGGTCAGGCACAATACTGTATGGTTGTTACATGTTCATTACTGATCAAAACTATTTTTCACTGAGCTATCAATCTATCTTCAGAATAAAGTCTTGTTCTAAGAATAGAAGATGAGTTTAGACAATCATTTACATTAATAAATAATCTACTTCAGACACTAAGTGCTTTAATTTGCAGTAGAGATCTTTGTGGATGAAAATGTATCTACAGTAATAGAATCATCAGCTCATTATTTGGAAAGGTCAGGAGAGAGTGGCTTTTTTCTTTGTTACCTTATAAATGAGATATGCAAGGCCAAGCTTCCTTCAGAATTATAGGTAATAATCCTTAGGAATTAAGGGTCAGCAGTTACAATGTCTGAATTTGTTTTCATTACAGCCAACAGCTTTGTGATGATCTCATCGCATCCAGTTTTCTTTCCTCTCATTGTTAATGTGACTCTATGACTTATTTTTCAAATCAGGATGCTTCTGAGAATGATATAGTGCAATTAATAACACCATTGACACAATATGCATGAACCACACCTCTAGGACATAGCAAGACTAACAACAATCCTACATTAAACATTTCCTCTTAAAATTCTGTTCCAGAAGCCTACAACCTTTACCTTCCAAAGAATGCTATCTTTAGTTATAACATTGGAAAAATCAAATGTTAATAAGATTAATAACTTATTCTTAATAAGAAGCATCTTAAGATTTTGAAGCGTCTTAGCACTTTAATTTAGTAATTCCTTAAATTAAAAAAAGATGAAGCTGTCCTTTCAATCACCCCAAATGACATTTGGATCAGTATTATACTCTGAGGTAATGCTAATTAAAATGCATTATATTCTACCTATTAATAAATTTCATATTCTGTCAGGTTCTCAGAAGTTTCCAGAGATAACGTGCTTTGTGATGCATATTGTTTTATTTTATCTAATTTTGCTCACTGCTTCCCCTCAAGCAAAAGTTGCTGCCCGCTGAAAGGCAGCTGATGGCTCATCTAATTAATTATTTCTGCTTTACTTCAAATCTTATCTTTCCCCCAGATTTTCTTCTCAATGATGGTTGTCTCCACTTTCCTAAAATTTCATACAAGAACTAAATGCTAATAATGTTAAAGCTACTTCAAAATATTTTAAGGATAAAGTAACATTTAAAATAACAAAGTAGTAAAAGTACAAAGAGGCAACTTATCCTGTTTTTGAGTCTGCTAAATTTAAAACTTCTAATTTCTCTTTCTAATTTCTGGCCAAAGATTCTTTCCCACTTTTCCATGACAAAAAATAATTTACTCGTTCCCTCTTTTCTTCCCTCCCTCACTAGGTAGAAATATTAAGTGAATGAATCATTTCTATCTCATAGCAGACATATACAACACAGACTTGGGGATATATGTCAATGGAAGCGCACTTACCTCACATGTTCGAGACACTAAGTTTAACTCGTAACACTGGTCTCAATATGGAAAGAAGGGATAGACAGAAGACAGGAAGAATGAAGAGAAAATATGGAAATAATGAATAATGAAACAAGAAAAACAGAGTAAATAGAAATTATAGTAGAAGTGGTGACTCGTGCCTATAATCCCAACACTCAGAGGGGAAAGGATGGAAGGTTTCCAAGGGTTCAAGAAAGTATCCAAGGAGCTAAAGAGATCTGCAACCCTGTAGGTGCAACATTATGAACTAACCAGTACCCCGGAGCTCTTGACTCTAGCTACATATGTATCAAAAGATGGCCTAGTCGGCCATCACTGGAAAGAGAGGCCCATTGGACTTGCAAACTTTATATGCCCCAGTACAGGGGAACGCCAGGGCAAAAAAATGGGAATGGGTGGGTAGGGGAGTGGGGGGGGCTAGGGTGTGGGGGACTTTTGGGATAGCATTGGAAATGTAATTGAGGAAAATACATAATTTAAAAAAAAGAAAAATGTGGGCTACATGGTGAATTTTATTCCAGTTGAAGTTAGAGATCAAGATTATGTCTCAGTAAAACAAACATAAAGGTAAATATAAAAATATGAACTTACCATATAGCAAAACCTCTAGAAGACATACATCCGAGTAGGCACCACTAAACTCAGTGCCTTGGGAAATCCTAACATATGATTGCTCATTTGCCAGGAACTGAATATTGATACCCAACCAAGAGAGTTTCCAAATAGAAAGAAAGCCCATAGGAGAAATGTAGTACTGCAGAAAGGTATAAGCAACTAATTATCTTTTACAATTAAATAAGGATGCATAGCAGACAAGTAAGTATTATGCCAATAACATAGGGGGTGTAGGAGCAAGAATAGACAAAGCTATGTTGAGAGACTCATAATAAGGTTTTAACCTAGAAGGCTGACTCTTAATTGTAGCTGTAAGCTTTAGAACAAGAGGGTAAAGGCTGAAAGCTTAATAGGCTTTTTCAGTGACAAGGAAGATAGGATTAAATTTAGCCAGAAAGAAGAGCAAAAAGGATCATTTGACCCATGTTCAATGTAGATACCTATTACATAATGTTGTGGTTAATATTTAAAATAAACTAGGTTAATAAACATAACATTCAGAATGAAGCTCTGCTTCATGAAACAGTATTTAAATGAAAATTCTATTTTGTGATCAATTGTGTACATGATTTAATTTTTAGGTAAGATTTTATCATATTTGTAAGTGGAATAAAATCTAGGTGAAATGCACATGCTAGATGACACATATTCCTACCAAAGAACAATTGAATCAACAAAAACAATTTCAAAAGGCCTTATTTCTCTAGGCAGTGATCTGTTTTAGAGTAAACTAAACAGGTTTGCTAGTTGACCTGTTGGCATCTTTAATCACTACCTGCTACAAAGAACACTTCTATGATGACAGTTGAGATATACACTACAGTATTGGTAGAAAAACTTAGGTAGCAGATTATTGCTATTTTTATTTAGTAAAAAATAGTTTTAGAGTAGCCATAGAAATCTAAATTTTAATAAATGTCATTGCTTATAAGAACCATGCATCTACTAAAAGTGAGATTTGATAGTCTATCCAGTTCTGAGTACTTGTCAGCAAGGTTCTGAAATGTCATCAGATGTAGATTTATTTGACTTCTCTTCCTTGTTCCTAGTGTCAATTAGTAGGAACTTCCAGCTAATTATATTAGTATTCTCAATACAGAGTACAATAGTAGAAGATAATATTGTAAATATTAATCAAATAAAACTAGAAATAAATATTTATCAGAGATGAGAATTCATATTAATTTCAGTTTTCAATGGAGGAACTGTTAGGATCAGCAATATATGTACATATAAATACACTTATATATTGTATGTGTATATATTATATACGTATATATATTATACATTACATATTTATATATAGATATATATTTATATGTAAATACATTTATAAGTAAATACTTACATAAAATATTTATATATAAAATATATATATATACACACATATATATTTCTTTTTTCTTTTTTTTTTTCAGATTTCTATTTAATTAGGCTTGCATCATCTTTTTATCCTCTCCTCCTCAGTTATCCCTGAGCTTTGTGAGAAGGGTGTGATACATATGTCTGACTGAATGCTGAACCTTCTACAGTTTTTAAGTCTGTTGTGCATCCTTAATCACTACCTACTACTAAAGAACATGTCTATTATGACAATTGAGATAGACACTAAAGTATGGGTAGAAAAACTTGGGAAGCAGATTATTAAAATGTTCATTTAGTAAAGTAATAGTTGTAGGGCATTCTCTAAAAGTTAGAACCTAGTTAATCATGGACATGGGGTCTTGCTAATGATCCTTGCTACAAGGTTCAAATTATGGAGCAGGCTTCAAATCCAACCAGAAAGTGATTTGTTGCTTATTCCTATAACATTCCAGTCACTGTTGCACTGAGGGAAGAGATTCCATCTTGACAAGGCACTATTCTATGAATATAACAAAATATCAGTATTAGTAATTTTATCACTGATTCTTATTATTTGTTTTCATGTATTTATCACTTTGTTTTACCTTAGTTCCCTTGGCAATCTAGTCTTTGGTTCTTGGTCTCCCAAGCAGTGTAAAACATGGGTCCTACCTCTTTGAGTGGACCCTAAAACAAATCAGATACTAGTTGGTTACTCCTACAAGGTTTGTGTCTCTTTTGCCCTAGCATGTTCTACAGATGGGACACCATTGTAGATCAAAGGATTTGTAGATAAGTCAGTTGTTTACATGTATCTTTCAGTAGCATTGACATTACCTTCCTGTATTAAACATGCTAAAGCATATGTGTGATGTCTCTACATGGGCACCAGCTCAAATTCTCCATGTTCGATGAGTTTTGTAGATTTTGTCTACACCAATGGAGACATGCCATCATTTTGTGGAAAAACCTATGGTCTTAGCAACAGCTAATCTCTATGGGGATTTCAGATTTCCCTGCAAATATAAATTACTCAGACTTTTTTTTATTACGTATTTTCTTCAATTACATTTCCAATGCTATACCAAAAGCCCCTCCCCCCACTCCCCTACCCACCCATTCCCATTTTTTGGCCCTGGCATTCCCCTGTACTGGGGCATATAATGTTTGCCTGACCAATGGGCCTCTCTTTCCAGGCATGGCCGACTAGGTCATCTTTTGATACATATGCAGCTAGAGTCAAGAGCTCTGGGGTACTGGTTAGTTCATAATGTTGTTCCTCCGATAGGGTTGCAGATCTCTTTAGCTCCTTGGATACTTTCTCTAGCTCCTCCATTGGGGGCCCTGTGATCCATCCAATAGTTGACTGTGAGCATCCACTGCTGTGTTTGCTAGGCCCCGGCCTAGTCTCATAAGGGACAGATATATCACTGTCCTTGCAACAAAGGCTTGCTAGTGTATGCAATGGTGTCATCACTTGGAGGCTAATTATGGGATAGATTCCTGGATATTGCAGTCTCTAGATGGACCATCCTTTTGTCTCAGCTCCAAACTTTGTCTCTGTAACTCCTTCCATGGGTGATTGTTTCCAATTCTAAGAATGAGCAAAGTCTAGACCTAAAAGGAAAGTAGATACTCAGACTTTTGTGCCCCCAAATAGGATACCCATGGGACTCCTTTAGTCAACAATGAAACTAAATTAAAGTAACTCAATCTTGGGACTAGCAGCTTCATTTGGTGGTTAAAGATGTCCTGTTAGGCTGTATCTTCCCCATTACCTGGCATTTTTTTAAGATGGTCTTCACACACACACACACACACACACACACACACACATTCTAAATTAGAATACTCTAATATATTAGAAAACTGCTATATTGGATTTTGATACTACTTTTCAAGTATCCTTTACTTTTGCTTCTCCTTATACCCCTTTCTCATTCTTCTCTCCCTTTGGCCTTCCCAACTTACTGTCTTCTTAACGCCCCCAAAGTCTATCTATAACTATCTATTTAATTTCCCTTCCCTATCAAAACATATTTTACCCCCCAGTCCTTTATTCTATTCCTAACCTTGCTGGGTATGGATTTTAACAGTTAATATCCACATATAAGTGGCTGTCATAATTCTCTTTCTGGCTCTGTGTTATGTCACCGTGGAAGTTCTGTTATTAGTTCTATCCATTTACTGCTGAATTTCATGAGTTCATTTTTCACACTTTAAAGTCTACTAAACAAATATATATTTTCTTTATCTATCCTTTTGTTCTTGCTCATCTAGATTGTTTCAAATTTCTGCCTATTTTGAAGAGTGACAGTGAACACGTTGGGCTAGTGTCTTTGTAATAGGATGAACTGCCCTTTAGGTATATACTCAAAATTGGAATAGCTGGATCTTGAGATTAAATTCCATTTTCCTGAGGAACCACCACACTGAGTTCACAGTCCTTGTACAATATCACAGTCCCATCAATATTTAATTAGTGTTACACATATTCCATGTCTTTGCTAGCATGAGTTGTTACTTGTGTTATAAGTCATCATCATTCTGATGGGTGTAAGATATTACCATCCAAGAATAGGCAAAAATCTTTATCATTTTCAATAATTCAACTTCCTGTGAAATTTATTTTTAAGTTTTCTATGTAATAGGCTATTCACCTTCATACACTGGCACAAGAAATAAGCATAAAATTAATAATTATTTAACATTTTATCAGGTAATTTATATCCATTATGTTTTCTTTATGTTTTAATCCTAGATTACATTTATTTTAACTTCTCTTACTTTTGGAAATTACATATATGTAACTTCTAGTGTTGGTCCTTAATTTGTACCTCATTTATGAGTGAATCTGTTACTGTGTGCACCTGGCCAGCTGGTCCGCAAGCTTCAGGGGATCAAACCTCTATCTTTCACCTCATCAGTGTAATTCCAGCATTACTGGAACATGATTTTCCTTGGCTCTAGAGATATGGATTCAGTTTCTTACACTTGTGCATTCAGCACTTTATCCACTGGACAACCTTCTCATCCCTTATCCTTTATTTCTTCATCAACTTATAGGGACACCCAATAAATGTTGATGTTCTGTCTTTACATCCTATATTCTTATCTACTGACTGTGTTTCAAAATCATAACTAAAATTCAGATGATAATTTTTGCCAGTTGGTATACCTCTCTGATGTATTAGTTGTTGTATCAATACAGGTTTCTTAATATAAGCTATTGCCAATGGTTGGTTGACAAAAAATAACAACAAAAAAATGTTGTTAGAGCTTTGGAGGCACATTTCCTATGTTAGTGAAAGTCAGTTTCCCCCTGAAAATAAGTGAAGCTACAACATGGCCATTCCATCCCCTTTCCAGCGTCTCACAGATAGCCTAGAATTTCTGCCCTCTGTCTATATAACTTTTCTCTCTCTGTCTTCGTGCTACATTTCCATATGTGTATTGTCTCATTTCACCTCTCTGACAGAAAGATTTCACCATGATCTTAAGGGAGAAACTCGAGTAGTTAATGGTCGTTTCTACATCTAAAGGTAGATTAATATATGTTCAGCTGCAAAGACACATTTATCTAATTCGAGTATTACTTAAAATTTCTGACGTTTTGCATTGTGAATTGTGTGTGTGTGTGTGTGTGTGTGTGTGTGTGTGTGTGTGTGTGTGGTATTTGCATAAGTAAAACGTATGTTCTATTCTCTAAGGCCAGCCTTTCATATTTCATGAAACTTTAGAAATTTCTCACACCATCTTTGTTCTCTACTTAAAATCAACCGGTAGACTTCTTCGTTACTGTGCTAAGAAAAGAAATAGCAATCAATTAAGATTATCTGAGCTTTTTGCCATCAAACCATATACATAATTGTTTCTACCACTGTACTTATTGCTATATAGTTAAATAAAATAATAGCTTCTTTGTTAGTTCCTTCCCATCTCCAGCCCTATTTTCTGTTCCCAAGGCTATTTTGTTTTCCTAATCCTGTGTCCCTAGTTAGTCAGCATCACTGGATAAATTGCATAAGGTCATTACTGATCTTTCCACCAGACTACATCAAACCCGAGAGAAATTTCTCTCTTAACCACGAAATATACTTTTAAAAACTTGTACCCTGGTTATATTTCATATTTTCATGAACCTCATGCAGTCTCAACAGAAGAAGTAATACCTGTTTCCGTTCATACTCAAAACCTAGTAAAGAATGTATGTCTATAGGTAAACAAGTGCACATGGGAGTACAGTATAACATGCAGGAATGAAAATATGGAGTAATATTAGGATGAGGAAGCACTGAATTCAGGCAATAAAGTTAGGGGAGAAAATATAAAACTAATATTTCTCTAGTTTTAACTCTGTCATGTATTTCTTCCTTTTAGTCATAGATAAATGAATAAAATAATATTTAATAGTGAAAGTGTGAAACTGAATACAATTCTCTACTGATTCAGTTTGGATGGTTACTCTGACTGTACAGAAGTCTTTTAAGTTATATAAGTTTTATAGCTAGTTAATTATTTTGGTGTATAATTTTTATATTTTTATTTGAGTGATTTGAATAAAGAAAAAGACAAAAATAAAATCATAAGTCTCTATGATATGTGAAAGATTACTTCACATAAATTAAATAATATCTAATATAAAGTACATTTATAAATCCATACTTAAATAAAATTAAGAATTTTGTATGTGAACATGTGACAGCATTATTGTGGAAATAATACTAGTAATAGGAGAAAAATATATTTATAGGGCAAAATTTTGTTCAAAACTACAAAAAAAATTGCAAGTGAAGTAAAATTTGAAGGAATAAAACTAGGAAAAATTGGTATACTTAAAATATTAAGTGCTTGCATCTACAAGTGTCTGTTCTCTTAGCTTTCCAATACTGGTGCTTATCACATTTGTATTTATAAGTCATTTATTTGATTTTTTATTATTTTAACATTTACCATAAGTAAAGATAGCATTGGAAATTATGTAACATATAATATGAACAATATGAAATATATACATACAGCCAGGGATTTTGAACTTTCTATTACCTTTGTTTTTTTGTTTGTTTTGTTTTGTTTTGTTTTGTTTTGTTTTGTTTTTGCTTTCTGCAACCATTCATCTAATGAATTTACTAGTGCTCTTAGGTTGTGATAATCTGTTTATTGTCTTGAGAACACTTTATCTAATCTTAATGGAAGGGAATTAGAGTTCCAGCTGACAAAGCTTTAAGGCTTCCAAATGAGCTGCATCTTCCATCACATGACTACCCTCAATTAACTACAATGCTAGTACCCCCTTTTTTTATGATAAACAACATGAAATTGTGTGTCAGAAAACAACATTAGCACTTCACCAGATAATTTCAAACTGATGCCAATGCAACTCGATGGTTTATGGTGTGGAAAAAATGGCAAGTCAGTTACTCAATACTAAAACTTAATTATCTGATGTCAAATATCATTCATTTTGGTTAATGAAATGACTGCATGTATATTGAGTCTACATTTTAAATAAGTTTCAAATGGCTTTTAGAATCAACAACATGTTCTTTTCCCTCTTTTACCCAGCAAGACTGGAATGAACTTTAACTATTTTAAACCAAAAAAAAAAAAAAAAAAGTAAAATAAACTAATGTATAACCAACCCTATATCCCAATAATTATGTTGTAAAAGCACAGATATTTTAGAATGTTCTCAATGGGAAGGTCAGAACAATTAAATGTTGATTCATCCTTTCAATTTCATATATTGGACTATGGTAAACATTACTAAAGTATCAATTTTGAAGCCAGAAATAGAAAATATGCTATTTTTCACTAAAAATTACTAAAGACCTAAAAATACTATATTACACCCTTTAAAAACCTAAATTCTCAATCCATTTAGTTCATATCCTTTGTCCATTTAGCTCAATTGTAAGAAATTTGCTCACATTTTTAATAAACTTGGAAAGGAATCAGGAAAATTATGATTACTTTAGAAACTACATCTTTTACATTTATGTCATTTTGTATATAATCTGAGATCTGTAGTAAAAGAATCAGTTAATTATATTGTATTTTGGTAGTAGAAAATCTGATGGAATTTATGAACTAGTTTTTTGACATACCTTGGGTATTTTATAACTAATACAGGCATCCCTTCACTAACAACATATAAACTATTATCTGTATGACATCATGTGTACATCTGGAAAAATATAAGCATTCCAAGTGATTACTTATTGCTGTTGTTTGGCTTTCATTAAATCAAGGAGACTGATGATGGTAGTAACAATTGTTTCATTGCTTTTGGTTTTTGAAACAGGATTTCTCTATGTCGACCTGGCTGTCCAGGGATAGTCTTTGTAGACCCCACTGGCCTCATTCAATGATTCCACCTGCCTATGCCTCCCAAGTACTTAAATTAAAGACATGTGTCCCCACAATTTTTGCAGATGGGATAGTTTACTTTACCAGTGACATTTATTTTCATGCATAAAACAGTGTAGCATAACTATGGGTATAATGTATTTCTGTCATGTGTTAAGAATTTTATATTGCTTAATTTATGTTTTTATGTTCTACAAATTTCAAACATGACTGCTGTATTTATGTCACTTTCACATCTTTCTTTCTCTCTCTCTCTCTCTCTGTCTCTCTCTCTCTCGCCTCCCCTATCCTCCCACTATCTCCCAAGCTTATGATCTTTATTTATGCTATATATATATGATATGTACATAAATATGAATCTACTGTATCCATTTAATATAGCTTCTATGTATATATATTTTATGCTGACCTCATGGGATGTGAATAGGCTAGCATGGTATTCATCCCTAGAGAAAATTCTTTCTCTCTCTACATCCACCAATTACCTGTAGATCTTCAGTTATAGATGGTACCTGTAAAATTTCCACCATCCACATGAGCATCTTTACTTGTGTACTTGTGTTTTCATTATTCAGGTTGTGTTTAGGCAACCACAGGGTTGATGTTTCATCTGCAGAACATTCTTACCATGTTTAGAAGCCACAATCTCATGAAAAATGTCCTATTCCTTTGGTTCATCCAAACTTTTTTTTTTTAGGTATTTATTCCATTTACATTTCCAATGCTATTCCAAAAGTCCCCCACATGCTCCCCCACCGAGTCCCTCACCCACCCACTCCCACCTCTTGGCCATGGTGTTCCCCTGGACTGAGGCATATAAATTCTGCACCACCAATGGGCCTCTCTTTCCACTAATGGCCTACCAGGGCATCTTCTGATACATATGCAGCTAGAGACACGAGCTCTGGGGGTGATACTGGTTAGTTCATATTGTTGTTCCACCTATAGGGTTGCATTTCCCCCCAGCTCCCTGGGTACTTCCTCCAACTCCTCCATTGGGGGCCCTGTGATCCATCCAATAGCTGACTGTGAGCATCCATTTCTGTGTTTGCTAGGCCCCAGTATAGTCTCACAAGAGACAGCTATATCAGGGTCCTTTCAGCAAAATCTTGCAAAGTCTATGCAATGGTGTCAGCGTTTGGAGGCTGATTATAGGATGGATCCCTGGGTGGGCAGTCTCTAGATGGTCCATCCTTTTGTCTCAGCTCCAAACTCTGTCTCTGTAGCTCCTTCCATGTGTCCCTTGCTCCCAATTCCAAGAAGGGGCAAAGTATCCACACCTTGGTCTTCGTTCATCCTGAGCTTCATGTGTTTAGCAAATTGTATCTTATATCTTGGGTATTCTAATTTCTGGGCTAATATCCACTTATGAGTGAGTACTTGTCATATGACTTCTTTTGTGATTGAGTTACCTCACTCAGGATGATGCCCTCCAGGACCATCCATTTGCCTAGGAATTTCATAAATTCATTGATTTTAATAGCTGAGTAGTACTCCATTGAGTAAATGCACCACCTTTTCTCTATCCATTCCTCTGTTGAGGGGCATCTGGGTTCTTTCTAGCTTCTGGCTATTATAAATAAGGCTGCTATGAACATAGTGGAGCATGTGACTTTCTTACGGGTTGGAACATCATCTGGATATATGCCCAGGAGAGGTATTGCGGGATCCTGCAGTAGTATTATGTCCATTTTTTTTGAAGAACCGCCAGACTAATTTCCAGAGTGGTTGTACAAGCTTGCAATACCACCAACAATGGAGGAGTGTTCCTCCTTCTCCACATCCTTGCCAGCATCTGCTGTTACCTGAATTTTTGATCTTAGCCATTCTGACTGGTGTGAGGTAGAATCTAAGGGTTGTTTTGATTTGCATTTTCCTGATGATTAAGGATGCTGAACATTTTTTCAGGTGCTTCTCAGCCATTCAGTATTCCTCAGGTAAGAAATCTTTGTTTATCTCTGAGCCCCATTTTTAATGGTGTTATTTGATTTTCTGGAGTCCACCTTCTTGAGTTGTTTATATATATTGGATATTAGTCCCCTATCTGATTTAGGATAGGTAAAGATCATTTCCCAATCTGTTGGTGGCCTTTTTGTCTTATTGATGGTGTCTTTTGCCTTACAGAAGCTTTGCAATTTTATGAGGTCCTATTTGTTGATTCTCGATCTTACAGCACAAGCCATTACTGTTCTATACAAGAATTTTTCCCCTGTGCCCATATCTTCAAGGCTTTTTCCCAATTTCTCATCTGTAAGTTGGAGTGTCTCTGGTTTTATGTGGAGTTCCTTAATCCAATTAGATTTGACCTTAGTACAAGGAGATAGGAATGGATCAATTCGCATTCTTATGCATGATAACCACCAGTTATGCCAGCACCATTTTTGAAAATGCTGTCTTTTTTACACTGGATCGTTTTAGCTCCCTTGTCAAAGATCAAATGAGCATAGGTATGTGGGTTCATTTCTGGGTGTTCAATTCTATTCCATTGGTCTACTTGTCTGGCTCTATAACAGTACCATGCAGTTTTCAGCACAATTGCTCTGTAGTACAGCTTTTGGTCAGGCATCGTGATACCTCCAGAGGTTCTTTTATCATTGAGAAGAGTTTTTGCTATCCTAGGTTTTTTGTTGTTCCAGATGAATTTACTAATTGCCCTTTCTAATTCGTTGAAGAATTGAGTGGGAATTTTGATGGGGATTGCACTGAATCTGTAGATTGCTTTTGGAAAGATAGCCATTTTTACTATATTGATCCTGCCAATCCACGAGCATGGGAGATCTTTCCATCTTCTGAGATCTTCTTTAATTTCTTTCTTTACAGACTTGAAGTTCTTTTCATACAGATTTTACACTTCCTTATTTAGAGTCACACCAAGGTATTTTATATTATTTGTGACTATTGAGAAGGGTGTTGTTTCCCTAATTTCTTTCTCAGCCTGTTTATCCTTTCTGTAGAGAAAGGCCACGGCTTGTTTGAGTTAATTTTATATCCACATACGTCATCGAACATGTTTATCAGGTGTAGGAGGTTTATGGTGGAATTTTTAGGGTCACTTATATATACTATCATATCATCTGCAAAAAGTGATATTTTGATTTCTTCCTTTCCAATTTGTATCCCCTTGATCTCCTTTTGTTGTCTAATTGCTCTGGCTAGGTACAATGTTGAATAGGTAGGTAGAAAGTCTCTGATTTTAGTGGGATTGCTTCCAGCTTCTCACCATTTACTTTGATGTTGGCTACTGGTTTGCTGTAGATTGTTTTTTTCATTTTTAGGTATGGGCCCCGAATTCCTGATCTTTCCAAGACTTTTATCATGAATGGGTGTTGGATTTTGTCAAATGCTTTCTCAGCATCTAAGGAGAGGATCATGTGGTTTCTGTGTTTGAGTTTGTTTATATAATGGATTACGTTGAAGGATTTCCGTATATTAAACCATTCCTGCATCCCTGGAATGAAACCTACTTGGTCAGGATGGATGATTGTTTTGATGTGTTCTTGGATTCCATTAGCGAGAATTTTATTGAGGATTTTTGCATCGATATTCATAAGGGAAATTGGTCTGAAGTTCTCTATCTTTGTTAAGGTCTTTTTGTGGTTTAGGTATCAGAGTAATTGTGGCTTCATCGAATGAGTTGAGTAGAGTACCTTCTGCATCTATTTTGTGGAATAGTTTATGCAGAACTGGAATTACATCTTCTTTGAAGGTCTAATAGAACTCTGCAGTAAACCCATCTGGTCCTGGGATTTTTTTGGTTGGGAGACTCTCAATGACTGCTTCTATTTCTTTAGGGGATATGGGACTGTTTAGATCATTAACTTGATCCTGATTTAACTTTGGTACCTGGTATCTGTCTAGAAATTTGTCCATTTCGTCCAGGTTTTCCAGTTTTGTTGAGTATAGCCTTTTGTAGAAGGATCTGATTGTGTTTTGGATTTCTTCAGGATCTGTTTTTATGTCTCTCTTTTCATTTCTGATTTTGTTAATTAGGATGCTGTCCCTGTGCCCTCTAGTGAGTCTGGCTAAGGGTTTATCTATCTTGTAGATTTTCTCAAAGAACCAGCTCCTAGTTTGGTTGATTCTCTGAATAGTTCTTCTTGTTTCCACTTGGTTGATTTCACCCATGAGTTTGATTATTTCCTGCTGTCTACTCCTTTTGGGTAAATTTGCTTCTTTTTGTTCTAGAGATTTTAGATTTTGTCAAGCTGCTAGTGTGTTCTCTCTCTAGTTTCTTTTTGTAGGCACTCAGAGCTATGAGATTTCCTCTTAGAAATGCTTTCATTGTATCACATAAGTTTGGGTATGTTGTGGCTTCATTTTCATTAAACTGTAAAAAATCCTTAATTTCTTTCTTTATTCCTTCCTTGACCAAGGTATCATTGAGAAGAATGTTGTTCAGTTTCCACGTGAATATTGACTTTCTATTATTTATGTTGGTATTGAAGATCAGCCTAAGTCCATGGTGATCTGATAGGATGCATAGGACAATTTCAATGGTTTTGTATCTGTTGAGACTTGTTTTGTTACCAATTATATGGTCAGTTTTGGAGACAGTACCATGAGGTGCTGAGAAGAAGGTATATCCTTTTGTTTTAGGATAAAATGTTCTGTAGATATCTGTTAGATCGATTTGTTTCATCACTTCTGTTAGTTTCACTGTGTCCCTGTTTATTTCTTTTCCCATGATCTGTCCATTGATGACTGTGGTGTGTTGCAGTCTCCCACTATTATTGTGTGAGGTACAATGTGTGCTTTGAGCGTTACTAAAGTTTCTTTGATGAATGTGGCTGCCCTTGTTTTTGGAGCATAGATATTCAGAATTGAGAGTTCCTCTTGGAAGATTTTACCTTTGATGAGTATGAAGTGCCCCTCCTTGTCTTTATTGATGACTTTGGGTTGGAAGTCAATTTTGTTACACATTAGAATGGCTACTCCAGGTTGTTTCTTCAGACCATTTGCTTGGAAAATTGTTTTCCAGACTTTCATTCTGAGCTAGTGTCTGTCTTTTTCCCTGAGATAGGGTTCCTGTAAGCAGCAGAATGTTGGGTCCTGTTTGTGTAGCCAGTCTGTTAGTCTATGTCTTTTTATTGAGGAATTGAGTCCATTGATATTAACAGATATTAAGGAAAAGTTATTGTTGTTTCCTATTATTTTTGTTGTTAAAGTTAGCATTCTATTTTTATGTCTGTCTTTTTTTTAGTTTTGTTGAAGGATTACTGTCTTGCTTTTTCTAGGACTTGGTTTCCATCCTTGTATTGTTTTTTTCCTGTTATTATCCTTTGAAGGGCTAGATTCGTGGAAAGATAATGTGTGAATTTGGTATTGTCGTGGAATACTTTGGTTTCTCCATCTATGGTAATTGAAAGTTTGGCTGGGTATAGTAGCCTGGGCTGGCATTTGTGTTCTCTTATTGTTTGTATAACATCTGTCTAGGATCTTCTGGCTTTCATCACCTCTGGTAAAAATCTGGTGTAATTCTGATAGGCCTGCCTTTATATGTTACTTGACCTTTTCCCTTATTGCTTTTAATATTCTATCTTTTTTTAGTGCATTTGTTGTTCTGATTATTATGTGTTGGGAGGAATTTCTTTTCTGGTCCAGTCTACATGGTGTTCTGTAGGCTTCTTGTATGTTCATGGGCATGTTTTTCTTTAGGTTTGGGAAGTTTTCTTCTATAATTTTGTTGAATATATTTGCTGGCCCTTTAAGTTGAAAATCTTCATTCTCATCTACTCCTATTATCCTTAGGTTTGGTCTTCTCATTGTTTCCGGGATTTCCTGGATGTTTTGAGTTAGGATCTTTTTGCATTTTGCATTTTCTTTGATTGTTGTGCTGATGTTCTCTATGGAGTCTTCTGCAGCTGAGATTCTCTCTTCCATCTCTTGTATTTTGTTGCTGATGCTCGCATCTATGGTTCCAGATTTATTTCCTAAGGTTTCTATCTCCAGCGTTGCCTCACTTTTTTTTTTTTTTTTTTTTTTTTTTTTTGTGTGTGTGTGTGTCTACTTCCCTTTTTAGGTCTAGTATGGTGTTGTTCATTTCCATCAATTGTTTGGATGTGTTTTCCTGATTTTCTTTAAGGACTTGTAACTCTTTAGCAGTATTCTCCTGTATTTCTTTAAGTGAGTTATTAAAGTCCTTCTTGATGTCCTCTACCATCATCACGAAATATGCCTTTAAATCTGGATCTAGCTTTTCAGGTATGTTGGGGTACCCAGGACTGGCTGAGGTGGGAGTGCTGGGTTCTGATGATGGTGAGTTGTCTTGGTTTCTGTTAGTAAGATACTTACATCTGCTTTTTGCCATCTGGTAATCTCTGGAGTCAGTTGTTATAGTTGTCTCTGGTTAGAGCTTGTTCCTTTCATGATTCTGTTAGCCTCTACCAGCAGACATGGGAGACTAGCTCTCTCCTCAGTTTCAGTTTTTAGAGCACTCTCTGCAGGCAAGCTCTCCTCTTACAGAGAAGGTGCACAGATATCTGTTGTTCGGACTTGCCTCCTGGCAGAAGATGAAGGCCGGAAACAGGGCCTGTCCCAGAAGCTGTTAGCTTCTGTCCTCCACACTCTCACCTGTGTAGACTAATCTTGGCAGGATCCGAGAATGAAGATGTCTCCGGCAGATGCTCTGGCAACGGCCTCCCAGGCCAGGAGGGCACCTCTTCTCTGGCAGGGAAGTTGCCCAGATGTCTGGAGCCCGAAAATGGGGCCTGCCCTAGATGCTCTGTGGCTCCCGCCTGAACCAGAAGCTGTTAGCTTTTGTAGTCCACACTCTCACCTGTGCACACTAGTCTTGGCGGGATCCGGGAACCGGCTCATCCAAACTTAATGCGCCAACTTTCACTTAGTTTTAATTGTGTGTTGTGAATGTATCTATTGTATTTGTGCAACTCACATTCACATACTCTGTTTTTTGAC
Organism: Mus musculus; assembly: GCF_000001635.26. NCBI lineage: Eukaryota > Metazoa > Chordata > Mammalia > Rodentia > Muridae > Mus > Mus musculus. Next base: position 48,055,916 of record NC_000081.6, on the reverse strand, counting down.
CATTTGTGATCCCCATAATGTGCATCATCTGATGCAGTAATAATCTTCTGTGATGAGTGGTAAGTTTTACACTTTGAAAATTGCAATGGTAGCTTTCTTTAAGGTCATTGACCTCTTCATCCATGGGGAGTTTGCTATTGTTATCAATACCAAGCATGAATTTTCTCCTATTTATTAGATTTTATGACAAACTAGACAGATGTCATTTACAGAAAAAATCTGTCAGAGTCATATTTTACCTCTTTAAATTTCATTAGCTTGTAGAATAAATTGAAATTTAAATGACTTTTTTTTTTCTTTTTTGGTTTTTCGAGACAGGGTTTCTCTATATAGCCCTGGCTGTCCTGGAACTCACTCTATAGACCAGGCTGGCCTTAAACTCAGAAATCCACCTGCCTCTGCCTCCCAAGTGCTGGGATTAAAGGCCTGTGCCACCACTGCCTGGCTGAAATCTAAATGACTATTAATCACCTATTAGACCATGAGTCATTTATTGCAGCTTTTGTTTCATTATTGATTTGAGGTAGTATCATTTTGCTGCTTTGCACTATTGATTAAGCATTAATTTTAGGCAAAGCACCATTTGTCAAATCATCATTTCCTATTTATTACTTTAAAACATTAATCTAAAGTGCTAGGATGAGTTTCAGTTTCTTTCTTGTCTAAACCATGTTAATAAATGTATGGATAATTCACGAAAATTAAGGGAAGTGACTGAATCCTTTTGTTTCAATGCTTCATTTTCAAACTAGCAGCCTAGTCTCTTATTCTACACGTAAACAGCAAACCTCAGTGTTGATTTACTCTGCTACGTCTTTACCTACTATGTGAAATTACGTTAAGGCTTCTTAATATTTGCATTCTCTTCCTACTGGTCGTGGGCTCCAAAAGTTCCCTCTCCCTACTGTCAGGCATTTCATCTAAGGTCCCTCTCTTTGGGTCCTGAGAGTCTCTCACCTCCCAGGTTTCTGGTGCATTCTAGAGGGTCCCACCAACCTCCTATGTCCCAAGGTTGCCTGTTTACATTCTTTCTTCTGGCCCTCAGAGCTTTTGTCCCTTTCCTTCACCAAATACCAGGTTCTCCTCCCCTCTCCCACTTATCCCCCCTGTCCACTTTCACTCCCAGATCCCTCTTTCCCTCCCCACTTGTGATTACTTTCTTCTCACTCCCAAGTGGGACTGAGACATCCTTACTTGGGCACATCAGCTTGTTCACCTTTGTGAGTCCTGTGGACTTTCTCTTGGGTGTTCTGTACTTTTTTTTTTTCCTTCTAACTTTTTTTGTTTTGCTAATATCTACTTATTACTGAGTATATACCATGCATGTCCTTTATGGTCTGAGTTACATGATTCTGGATATTATTTTCTAGTTCCATCCATTTGCCTGCAAAACTCAGAATGTCCTCATTCTTAATAGCTGAGTAATATTCTATTGTAGAAATGAATGACATTTTCTGTATCCATTCTTATGTCGTCGGACATTTAGGTTGTTTCCAGCCTTTAGCTATCACAAATAAGGTCGCTATAAACATAGTGAAACAAGTGCCCCTGTAGCACGGTGGCGCACCTTTTGGGTATATTACCAAGAGTGGTATAGCTGAGTCTTCAGGTACATCAATTTCCAGTTTTCTGGGGGACCTCCAGATTGATTTCCAGAGTAGTTGTACCAGTCTGTAATCCCACCAGCAATGGAGAAGAGTTTTTCTTTCTCCACATACATTAAATGAGGGATGGGATTGCCATCCCACAGTCACAATTCTGACCAATAATTGTTCCTGTCTGAAAGAATTACAGGGATGGAAATGGAGAGGAGCCTGAGAGAAAGAAGGTCCAGTAACAGGCCCAAAGTGGGATCCAGCTCAAGGAGAGATCCCATGGTCTGACAATGTTACTGAGGCTATGGAGTGCTCACAAAGAGGGACCTATCATGACTGCCCTCCAAAAGACCCAACAAGCTGCTGAAAGAGTCAGATGTAGATATTTGCACCCAACCAATGGACAGAAGCAGTTGACCCCTATTGTTGAATTAGGGAAAGCTGGACTGGACAGATAGCTCAGCAGTTAAGAGCACTGTCTGCTCTTCCAGAGGTCCTGAGTTCAATTTCCAGCAACGACATGGTGGCTCACAACCATCTGTAATGTGGATCTGATGCCCTGTTCTGTTATGCCTGAAGACAGGAACAGTGTACCCACATATATGAAATAAATAGTAAATAAATATATAAATCTAAAAATATTTAGAGAAGATTGAAAGAAGCTGAAGAGAAGGGTGATCCTATAGGAAGACCAGCAGTCTCAATTATCCTGGACCCCTGAGATATCTCAAACACTGCACTACCAAACAGGCAGCATATACCAGCTGACATGAGGCCCCCAACACACATAGAATAGAGGACTTTCGGGTCTGTGTTCATTCAGAGATGATACGCCTAACCTTTAAGAGACTGGAGGCCCAGGGAGTTTAGAGGTCAGATGGAGTAGGGAATTGGGGGCATCCATGTGGAGGCACGGGGTAGGGAGAAATGTGGGATCGGTAATAGTCAGAAGGTGGATCGGCTTGGGGGGGGGGCGGATAAAGTATGGAGTGTAAATTAATTTAAAAATAAAGAAAGCTAGAACTTAAAAAAAAAAAAAAACACTCAAAGACAGCCTGATCTCCCACCGTTAGGAGACCCACAAGAAGACCAGGCTACACAACCGTAATATATATGCCGAGGGCCTAGGTCAGCCCCATGCAGACTTTCTAGTTGTTGGCTCAGTCTCTGTGAGTCCCTGTGCACCCATGTTGGTGAATTTTGTGGATTTTCTTGTGGTGTCCTTATCTCCTCTGGCTCTTAGCAATGCAGGAATGGTTCAACATATGAAAAATTGTCAGTGTAATCTACCATATAAACAAACTAAAAGAAAAAAAAAGCACAGATCATCTCATTAGACACTGCAACATCCTTTGACAAAATCCAACACCCCTTCATGACTAAAGGTCTTAGAGAATTTCATCTAACTGGATATAACTATACATAATAAAGGCAATTTACAGCAAGCCAACAACCAACAACAACAAAATATTTGCCTTCTGAAATCCTCCCACAAAGTGTTTTGCTACTTACTCCCCTGTTGTCCGTGACATACTCTTGAGTCATATTCCAAACCATAGTCATTGTCTAAACACTTAGAACATACTGAATCTCAGATGAATGCGGAAGCAGTATGCTAATTAAGGTCATTGGCATCATGCCTACACATTTGCTAGAACATGGTTACCCTTACACATCTAAATAAGAAGTAGCAACTTTAATACTTAGAACAAACATACACAAATTATAATTACCTATTTCTAATGGCACTCTTGTCACATTTCATTAATAAAATGACAGCAAATAAATGTCTTTTGAAGTAAACACAAAACTACTCAAATTTATAGGGTTTTTTTGAGTGATAATTATTTGGACGGAAATCACTTTATATGTTTTTTTTTCTTTCTTCTAATTAGGTAAGCTGTTTCAGGTTATATATCTTGAAAATATAAAGGGAAATAAAAGCAGTTGTTGAACAATGCTTTTAGGATGTAGAAAACTGAGTAAAGGCCAAATGCATGGCAGTTTATATCACGGATTCTTTCCATGAATTTGTTACACAAGAATGAATTATATTCTATGAATTTGAAATCAATCTATTTCTGTTTCAATTACTGTGGAATGAATTAAAGAAAGTAATTTTCAAATATTCTTTTTTGGCTCCATCTTACTTTAAGTGGAATTGTTTTTCTGCCTTGTGAATTTCCATATCTGCATAGGGAAGCATCCCTACCTGTATCTTGACCATTCATTTTTACTTTAGTGAATCATCTGCTCACTAGTACATGAAATATTTGTCTTTTTCAATCTCTTATACCAAAAGTTTTCTTTCTATGGAATTATTGTCACAGTTTCTTTCCTAGAAATAGAAAAGCTATTTTAATTTCATTTCTCTTACCAGCTATCAAACCATATTACCACTTGTAGTCTCTTGGCTACAAAATGGTCAATAAAATTGACTCTTCCCCATGCTTTTGGACTTCCCCTCTCTTCTCTCTCCTAGACCTGTATTCCAAACACTGATGTTGAGCAGCAAAACATGTCAGAATCAAACTGTCTCTAATTTTCTATGTCTAGTACTTGATTCTCTGTATCCTGACTGACAACTTTGCAGTATTTGTTTTTAGATTTATTTTTTTTTCTCCCTCATAATTCATTTACTAGTTTTCTAGGATATTACTTTCTCTTGGATACCTCTTTTGTTTCTAAAATTTTGTGTTTCTTCAATTGCTTACTTTTACCCCAAACATGAATGTTCTTAGGTTAACACTGGGACTGTGTTATATCGAATACATGTATGTATTGATTCCTGTTTTAACTCGACTCTGGCCTTTCCCTCCACTATGCTGCTTTCTCTCCTGCCTAGACACTATGTACCTGGTTCTTGTCTTTTCTACCTCACTCTGACAGTTTATTAGACTGGCTGATGCTCAGGGCTATATCTACAACCACTCACATTTACATTACTAGCTTACATGGTAATGTAAATGTGAGTGGAGCTCTATGCAAAGAGATCACTTTCTTGATATTTCACCATTACCTAAAAGACTTTCCAGACTCAACCTAGTTCTTCCCAATTTTACATTATTCTGTCTGTTGCTCACACAGAACCCATTAGAGACACTTTATCCACCACTTAACTTCTCGCGCCTGCCAGCAAATCCCTTTGAATTCATTTTGGATGAGGAGAATCAGCCCCTCCTCATCACCGCGCAGCAACCATCCTGGCAAACACACCATTATCAATAATCTAGATTACAGCAAGAGCATCTGAATTGATATTTCTTCCTTTCTTCTGTATGCAATACACAAAACACTCTTTTCAAAATATGGCATATTCTGTGCCACTTGCTTTTCTTTGAATACACAAGCATGACCTTTTCTGGATTGTCAACTTTGATATAATGATAACTTACCATTTCATCTTTCGATGTTTATCTGAAATGTCACTTTAAGGGGAACAACCTTTAGCCTCTGTGCTAAATTTAGAGCGTATTTATCCCCTCCTAACCTCCTTCGACTCTTCTAGTCTCATCTATAGCACATACCACATTCTGAGAACTGTATAACTTCATTTCCATTTGTAAATTTTCACCCTCCACTCAAGTATAAACTCTACAAAAATAGCTCCTTACAATGCTTCCTCTTTCCTTACTCTGAGAATAATAAAGATGAATAGGTGTTCTATGTTGTTTACTGCTTTAATCCACAGATCTGGAGCAATACTGGGATTAGAGATGATGTTAATATTTATGTATGGCTTAATACAAGTGCTTAATGTGTAGCAGGCAATGTGCTGTATTGGCAACTTCACTTTATCAGAGAATTATATAAGTGTGTTACTCTATTCATTTTTTGAATAGAAGTTAAGATAAAATCCTCATAATTATAAGTACCCAAAGTCACATTATCACTAACAACATGAAATATCAACTATGACAGATATACTTGAAAGATTATTCTACTAGTCCTTGTTGCTCCCATCCTAGAGTTATCTCACTATGACATCTGAAACATGTATACCACAAATATTGGAGTCTACAAACAAGGATTTCAAAGACACAGGAGAGAATTCTCTCTTTTTTGACAATGGTGGTAGTCATCATTTTTTAATTTCAATGTTCAAAATGTCTTATAACAGTGAAATATATCATCTGAACAGTTTCCTACTTTTCTGAAATGTTTCATGCCTAGTCTAATGTATGAAAAGATCTGTCAAATATACAGTGATGATTTTGTATAAAGAGCACTAAATATACTGACCAAATGGTGATGCAATAAGGAGAATCATCTTCCTCGGTATGCAAGAATAGTACCCACCCTGCTACTGCTGGCAAAACAAGCCTGTGATAATATATAAAACTGTAATACCATTATTGGTTTTCTTTCTTTCTATGCTCGTATTTCTTCCAAGTTGCATAATTTGCTGTTTATGATCAAACTATTGCACTGCTAACATTTCAGAGTTTCTGGCTAATTGTTGAATTATATACTTTTTCTTTACTTATTCACTTTCTACCACAATCACTGACACCCCATCCCACAATCCTTCTGTCCCATCTCCCTCCCTTCCTTCTCTGAGCTAAGGGTACCCCTCCTTGGCATCCCTCTTGCACATCAAGTCTCTGTGGGGCAAGGAACATCATCTCCCACTGAAGCCAGAGAAGGCAGTCCAGCTAGAAGTACACTTCCCAAATATGGGCAACAGATTTTGGGAAAACCCTGACTTCAGCTATTAGGGACCCACATGAAGACCAAGCTACATATGTGTGTGGAGGTCTAGGACCAGTAGGTGTATGCTCTTTGGTTGGTGGTTTAGTCTGAGTGTCCCAAGATTTGAGATTATTTGACTCTGCTGATCTTCCTAAGGAGTTTTTATTGCCTTTGTCCTGCATTCCTTCCTCCTAGCCTTCCTAAGAGTCCCCAAGCTCCATCTACTGTTTGGCTGAGGGCATCTGCATCTAAGTCAGCTGTTGAGTGCAGCCTCTTAGAGGTTAGCCATGCTAGACTACTGCCTGCAAGCATAACTGAATATCATTAATAGTGTCAGGAATTGGTGCTTGTCCATTGGATGTGTCTAAAGTTGGGGTGCTTATTGGTTGACCATTCCTTTAGACTATGCTCTACCCCAGGTCCTTACATTTCTTGTAGACAGGATAAATTTGGGGCTGAAAGTTTTGTGGGTAGACAGGGGTTTTTACCTGGCTACTGAAGGTGGCCTCTTCAGATGCTATATCGTCAATGCTCTGAGTGGCAGCAAAGTACCCCCATTGAATCTTGGGCAACTCCATAGTCCCAAGTCTCTGTCACACCCTAGAGATGCCCCCCACATGCTCACCCCATTGCAGATTTCTATTCATTCTCATAGACCTTCCACCTCAAATTTGATCCTTTAGCCCCTCTCCCCTTCCTCTTCCCATCTCCCTCTTAATCTCATTTTCCTCTTGTAACTATTTTATTCCCCTTCTAATGAAATTCAAGCACCTCCATTTGGGCCTTCCTTCTTGTTTAGTTTCTTTGTGTCTGTGGAGTATAGCATGCGTATCCTCTATTTTGTGTCTAGTATCTAGTTATAAATGAGTATATAGCGCATGTCTGTTGGGACTCGATTACCTCACTCAGGATGATATACTCAAGTTCCATCCATTCATCCCTTTACAAGCAAAATTCATGGTGTATTTGTTTTTAATAGCTGAGTTTGTATTCCATTGTGTAGATGTGTCACATTTTCACTACCCACTCTTCAGTCTAGGTTGTTCCCAATTTCTGGCTATTATGAATAAAGCTGCTATGAACATAGTTGAGCAAGTTCCTTTGTAGGATGGTAGATCATATTTTGGGTAGATGCCCAGGAGTCATATAACAGCGTTCAGAGGCAGAACTATTTCGAGTTTCCTGAGAAATCACCAAAATGATTTCCAAGGTAGTTATACAAGTTTGCACCCCTATCAGCAATGAGGCAGTGTTCCCTATGCTCTACATCCTCGAGATCATGTGCTATTATTTGAGTTAATGATCTTAGCTTTTATGAATGGTTTAAGATGTAACCTCAGAGTAGTTTTGATTTGCATTTCCCAGATAACTGAGAACTTTGAACATTTTCTTTAAGTGCTTCGAAGCCATTTGGGATTCCTCTACTGAGAATTCAGTGTTTAGCTCTGTACCCCAATTTTTAATTGGGTTATTTGGGTTGTTGTCTAACTTCTTGAGTTCTTTATACATTTTGGATATTAGCCCTCTGTCAGATGTATGATTGGTGAAGATCCTTCTCCAATCTGGAGGCTGCCATTTTGTCCTATTGACGGTGTATTTTGCCTGACAGAAGCTTCAGTTTCATGAGGTCCCATTTACCAATTGTTGATCTTAGAGCCTGAGATATTGATGTTCTGTTCAGGAAATTGTCTCTTGCACCAATGTGAATGTTCAGGGCCTTTTCCCACTTTCTCATCTCTGAGATTCTGTGTATATGGTTTTATGATAAAGTCCTTGATCCACTTGGACTTGTGTTTTCTTAAGGGTGAAGAATATGGATCTGTTTGCATTCTTCTACATGATGACATCCAGTACAACCAGCACTATTTGTTTAAGATGTTTTCTTTTTTCTCTAATTACTAAATAGAACAATACAATATATAGATGAATATAACATCTAAGCTGATACTTCATAATAATGAAGTCATACAATCTTACCTTAATTATCTCCCTCTCCCAGTCCCTCTCCCTCTGTATGTGTGTGTGTGTGTGTGTGTGTGTGTGTATAACTATACCCATCTTTCACTTTATAAGAAAAATTCAGAGGAATATTGATACATAGAGCCTTACAAACATGTAAATATCTCTAAGAATGTAAATTCTAAGAATTAGCACAATCTTTCCATATTATCAGAATCTTGTAATGTTTTGGCATAGAAAATGTTTTAGTAAATGTTTATTCATCGAATGAATCAACCATTGTCTGAATAGCATTTGATCTGTGTAATCAATGCTAACGTAACTACCACAGTTTGACCACACCTCTGAAGGTAAATGCAGATGATTCCTTGTTTTACTTTTCAGTCCATATAGAAATAAACTCTTAGAAATATATATTCTGTATATACTAATGTTTATGTATTGTTGTGGAAATTATTAAAAAAGAAGTACAGGCTTCCTGCACTACTGCTGGCAACGCCCTGCCCCAACAACCCTAGGCAATGACCATCCACCCCATGGTCAGCAGCCACAACACCCAGCAACCTGGTAGAAACAAAATTCTAGAAGCTTATAATTAACCAAACAGATTTATATGTCAGTAAATTCTCAATTCACAAGATGCCAATATAATTATTTCAGAACCAATTGATAAATATAAAAGATGCCACCTATATGAGACAAATTATCATAATTATTCTAACCTTTATGATATAATAACTACCTATGGCTCTTTAAAGCCATGCTGGTTCTGGTTTTTTTTTTTTTTCCTGTCTGTGCAACTCCATTTTGGCTTTTTTCTCTCTGAATAAGCTCTATGTCTGTGCAACTCTTAGCACTGCCTCCCGTTCACTGTCCAATCACAGGCCTTCTGCTGAACTAATATTTTAAAGTGATTGAACAGAGAAAATCCTGTCACATGTATTTATAAACCCATATACCAATATATGTGAAAATCATCATATTATAAATAAATGAGTAATATCCCACTTGACATTTATAACAGATTTTTAATATTTACAGAATTATAATTTCTATAAAATGCTGAGGGGAAAGTTTACTTAAAGTCACATCTGGTTACCTGTTCCTTCAGTTAGGATTCAGCTAAAAAAATAATAATACACATTTTCTACCCATTTTAACTGGAAAAACTTTTAAATTGCTATTATTAGGTTGTTGAAACGGCCACATGTGTAAATCCTAAAACAAATTAACTAGAAATAATTAAAAGACATTAAGAAAGCAAAGCAACTTGAAAGTAAGGAAAATCATTAAGCCACAAACATCAATAAAGACTTTCATGAAAGCACCAATTGATTTTGAAGGCTGAGCTGGACAGTGGACTATAACATCGAGTCACTCAGGGCCAGAGTTATTTTTTTTCTTGTGGACAGAAGCTCAGGGAAGACAATTTAAATGGATTCTTTGTCTCCCAGTTTTCCAAATTAAGTTTGCTGAACCCAATAACTATAAGTATTCCATTGCTACCATGCCACTTGAAGAGATGTTTTAGGAAAATAATGGTGTTTCTGTATTCATTTATTTTTGTACAAATAATGTAATATATATTAAATTAATTTTCTTTTTGTGGTTGTTGAATATTAATTCCCCAGGCATACTACCTGTAGGCCCTCCTTAGTAGCTTACTATTCATTGATTGTGGCTACTCCTTTAGTCTTCCTATTTGCTGCTATGGACTCAGTTCGTTGCTCTGAAAGTTCAGATGTTTAAACTTAATTGGGCAATATTTGGAGAATATCCCTATAGGAGTTAATTAAGTCATGAAAGTGGAACTCCCTCCCTTCCTTCCCTTTCCCTCTCCCTCTCCCTCTCCCTCCCCATCTCCCTCTCTCCCTCCCCCTCTCACTCCCCCTCTCCCTCTTTCCCTCCCCCTCTCACTCCCCCTCTCCCCTTCTCCCTCCCCCTCTCCCCCTCTACCTCCCTCCCCCCCCTCTCTCTCTCACACACACACACACACACACACACACACACACATTTCTCCTCCTCTACTTTCCTCTACTCTGTTGATTCATTAAGAAGGCAGCTAGCTTCTTGGGATTTTTCTGTTAAAGTAAATGCAGTGAAGTGTCTACTTACTGAACTTCAGGGTCTATTAATTTTTTATAAATAAATATCAGTATTAAGCTGCTCAGATTATGGTACTCATAGACAGTATCAGAGTCTGGAGACACAGCTGCTCCTTGTTTCCTTGATCTTGGCAGTCAATAATCCCATGTCACTGACCTTTCTACTTAAAATTCTAATTTTCCTTTCTGGAAAGCATACATCATTTACTTAGACTTCTTTTCACTCTGCTACAAAGAGGAGCAGTTCATAGAATGTGTTTTAACGGTTTTGTTTATTTTTTAAACTAAAATAAAGTTTGATATAATCATATTGTTGAATTGATGTTCTGTTTCTTTTATTTTAAAAATCTGTCTTAGAAGTCTTTAATTAATTTTAAGTGAATTTAAACAGATATTTTCTGCTCTATTGAAAGGTATCCATCTTTGACTCCTTTAAACAAAGTAATTATCCTAAATCTTAAACACAGATCTAATTTACCTTATGAACATTTTGTGATTGTCTATTCTGTTTCAGCCTCTGCCTTAGATATTCAAGCAAAAAGTACCAAATAAACAAGTTCAGTCATCTACTTATGTTTGAAAATGTAGACAAAGTTCAGATGAAATCATGTGAACGTGTTCTCCTAGAATTTAGAACAAACAACTGACTGGCTAACCATGGGCTAAATAAGAAAAGCTACCTGATGATGTAACACAGTAGATAAATCCTAAAGCATGAACTGAAATTATTGAGGTGAAGAAAGAAAAAGCAAATTGCAATATGTAAAATAATAATTTGTTGTGATAGTTTTCTCCTTTGTATTACCATATATGGCTCTTATCTTAGATCAGTGGTTTCCATATGTCAAATTGAAAAATTAACGCACTAAATTTTATACTTCCTATAAAAACTATCAGGAACACAGCACTCATAGCATAGACAAGATGTCTTTTCTCTCATTGTTACATACTACGTGTTACTTGCTACATGAGGATAGAAAAAAACTGAAGAAAGAGTGGAAACAGCACAACTACAAGACTGAACAGAACCCTAGCACATTCTCCTTCACTATGATTTCTTTATGTATGCATAAAAAGCCAGTTTCTGGGCTAGAGAGTTGGCTCAGCAGTTAAGAGCACTGCCTGCTCTTCCAGAGGCCCTGAGTTCAAATCCCAGCAACCACATGGTGGTTCACAACTATTTGTAATGGGTTTCGATGCCCTCTTCTGGTGTGTCTGAAAACAGCTACAGTGTACTCATATACATAAAATATGTTTTAAAAAATAAAACAAAACAAAACACATGCATGCATACACACATGAAAAGCCAGCTTCTGCATCCTGTCTCAAGAGCTGAGTAAAGAATAATGCATAATCTAATCAAAGCCAGCTTTATGTTCATGTATGGATTGGGTGCAACTTTACTCTGTTTTTGGATTTCATAATTCTGGTGTATTGTGAGTGTGAAGTAAATTCTACCCACCAAATTGAATGAATAAGCACATAGGAGGTAGAGAGGCAGGTATGTCTGTGTGAGCTGGAGGCCAATCTCGTCCATAGAGTCAGTTCCATGACAGTCAAGGCTACATAGAGAAGCATTGTCTTGAATATCCACTCCCCCTCCAGCCCTGCAAAAAAAGATTCAGAGATTAGCAAAAACTTCACAATGAAACAGTGAAAGGCAACCCATAAATATACAGAGAGCCATTCTCAAAAGATTTTGAATCCCCCCAAGATATACAGTTCAAAATATCTGTACTGAATGCCATTGGTACAAAGATATATTAAGAAAGAACATTATACAAATCATGGCAGGAACATTAGCAGACATCTGCTAAAGAGTTAACATCCACCACTTCCCAATTGGTAGAGTCTCAAATTTTCATAAACTCAGCCTGCTTCATATGCACATTTTTAAAAGGAAAAGAATCAGAAGGTTTCGTGAACCAATTTCTAAAACAAACAAAAAAACCTATTTACAGAAACCTAAAAACTTAAAACCTAAAAACCTAAAAGACTTAGACTTTGTTTTGCTTTTGATATCAAATATTCCTGGGACTTTTGATTGGTTTAAAGTACATTAACTTCATAAAAATTGATTTTATAAGTTCATAATTGAATGGTTCAGTGAGAGGTAGAGACCTCTTAGTTGGTCACTGGGTGGGGAATTGGGTCTTTTGAAGGCTGTGTCATGTTCCTAACCATTTTCTCTTTTATTTTATACCTGCCAAATGTGAGCCACATTGCTCCAAAAAAAAAAAAAAAATGTTCCCTACCATGGCATTCTCCCTCCTCACACAGGGCAGAGACAAAGGATTCACATAGCTATGAACTGAAATCTCTGAAACCAAGAGATATAATGAATCTTTCCTCATTTTGATTTTTTACATGTAATTTTTCTTAGTAACAAACAAATGGCTAACACATGCACCTAATAGAAATAACATTTTAATCCTCACTATTCAAGAAAATCAGGAAGTGTTTTATTATGGCTGCTTAATTTTTATTGACAAAATAATATTACCCTGAGAATTCTTCTCTTCTGAAGCCATTCTTTATTGCTTCTCATGGTGAGATCCTAGCTTAATTCGTGATGATATCTGAGGAGGAGACTATTAGTACCTAATACTGGAGACTGAAATTGTCTTCAAATTTTCAATCACGTCTTTATTCTGAAGTCTATGATATCACCACATTATATAAAATGTGTCAGAAATTGTACATTCTCACTCAATTTTATCTATTTTCTGAATTCAAAATCACACTTGTACAATAGTCAAGTATAATTAAGTATAAATGACACTATTCTTTGCACTCTTCCTCTCCCTGTCTCTCTTGACTGGTCAGTTGCACAGTTCTTTATTTGTTCCATTGGTTGTTTCTCTTTTCTGTTCCCTGTTTTATCCTTGAGCTCTGGAGTAGCAAGCCTCATGATTCCAGAGAGCACCAGAAACTTAATAGTTTTATGTAAAGCCCTTATTAGGACTCTCCTAGGTAGAACAGAATGAAGTAAGAATGTTAAGAACAAGACAAAAACCCTTCTACAAATTCTGGTTTGTTTACAAGAGATCTGATGAAGTCAAATCAGCAGCAGTCTCCTAATCCACATCACTCAGACTGGGATGAGTCCAGCTGTAACTAATTAGTATAGGCTGGGTTTCTAATGAGGTCTACTTTTGACTTCCAATTTCTCTACCTCTGATTTCCCTTATGATTCATGAAAACAGAGAGAACACAACATATTGGATACTTCCCATTTTGCTGGGTGCCAAAAAGAAAAAAAAATTGAAATGTTTTCTGTTCACAGATCCAATTTACAATTGAGCTAGTCCAACTCCACTTACTTTTCTCACATATACTATATTTTCCTATTTCTACTCACCCACAGCCTTGTTTCTGTGTACTGTAAGGTGGTCTATACTCTGAGTGCTTCACTATTCTCTATTAGTGTCTCTTGTCTCTTATACGGAATTTCAAGAAAAGTTTCCTTAACTGTGTAATTCTCTCACTAATCAGACTTTAATCATCTGGAAATGAAGATTAAGTAGCATAAAAAATCCTTTACCATTTACCTAGTTTAGGTGTATCTAGTGTTAGAATGTTCATATTTATAAAGACTTGTACTAGTTACTACTGCCGTAACAATTCTGCTAATATCTCCATTCTACTGTAAAAACAAAATTCTGTTTTTATTATTGTATCCTCAGTTTTCCATACTTCTACAGTAATTGTGATGTATGGCTTTTCTTTTGCCATTTCCTTGTCTTGGCTTTGTTCCCCAAAGTGATTCTAATTTAGGTATAGTTGGTGGGTCTCTTGAATTAGCCAATGGCTGAAATCCCAGAACTAAAAGCATAATCCTAGAGACGCTCTAATAAAAGTCTACACTTCCATTCAGATGTTCTCATTGGATGTTATTTGGCCCATATTGCATCAAGCATGGCCAATCCTACACCAATCATTTGTAATTGGAATAGGACTATTGTGGTTAATTACAATCATCAAACCCACTCTTGGAGGTAGGTAGGAGTCCAAATCATAGAGGGTTTAAGCATCAAGCTGGTTTTACAAGTGTGTTTTGGCTTAACACACTTAAGCCACAAGTTTAAGAAAGTTTATTCGTCCCAAATGTGAATAAGCAATGTATGTAATTCCCACAAAAGGTTCTATGTCTTTGACCTTTTTTCAATTTCACACTCAGAACAGCTGTCTTTCAACATTAATAGCTCTCAACGTTGTTCTTAGGATCTTATGTATTAGCATCACACTTCCTTATAATGGCAATTTAAGAAAGTTTTATTTTTCAGTGTTTGAGAACTATTTTACTAGACAATAGCACTTTTGATGTCCCTTCAAGAGTGTTGACATTAGGGAGGACTAGGACTGAGTTGCCAGGATTAGAGAAACAGAAATAATCCCTTGGAAGCTGTGAGTATGTTTATGCACCAGTAGTTTCTGGGGCAAGCATTGCCTTTGTTACTTAGGGAATACATATAAATGGATAAGGATAGTGCCACTAAGGCTGCAAGCACTGTGACTAAATCTGCCTTATAGACAGACACTTGGTCAGCACTTTCTCTAGATTCTCAGTGCCACTTTCTCCTCAACATGACCAAGCCACTGGCACAGATGATTAGGAAGTAAGTAAACGGTTAATGCTTTCATCTGCAAGGAACACTAATTGTATTTAAGTATAGCTTGACATTACTTTTAATAGTGGTTAAAAAGTTGCATTTTAAAATTTTTCATCCCTTAGTTACCTTGATATATCTACTTTACTGTGAAGTTTTAAAAAATAGTGTGTTCAATTCCAAGATGGTAAGGATAAATTCATGAAAAATTTCCCAAAAGATTAGAGGAATAATGTAAATCTCTTCTGTTTTTATTTATTAAAATAATCAACATTAAGTTCTACCATTCTATTTAAAATCGTTTCTATGAGTGTTTGTGGTCCTATTGCTTTAAAATTTAGGAAATTGTATAGGCATTTGTATATATTAGACTTTAAAATCAGACATATAAAATTAGAGTTTGAAATCTGAGGTAATTCTATAGATAAAAAATTCTATTATTAAAAATACTGTCAGTAGACAATGATTTTCACAAGCACATTAGAATTTCTGAAACAACAGTCAGAGTGTCTTATGAATTACACTTACACCCAAGAAACTGAGAGTAACTCTCACAAGGTTCTAAAATCTTTTGAAACATAAATTTCAAGTTTGCCAATTGACAAAATCTAGTTTTAAATACTTTCTTTACTTGTTTTTGGAAAGTTTAAATATTTAGAAAGAAAAATCCAAGTTTTAAAGGTAGTGGCAATTTAAACTTTTCTAATTTAAATTTCTCTAAATACTTACAAAAATTATCTTAAATTAAAATAAATGCTGGTTAAAATTATGTTTAGAGAAATCTATAAGCTATGTAATGATGACAATTCTTTTTATATTGTTACATATATATGATGCAGAAATGATAACAGTACAGCTAGGTTAAAACTTCTTTTTACAATATTTTCTCCTTTAATTTTTCCAATTTTTATTATTTTATTTATTTACATTCCAGTCATTGCCCCTCCCCCTACACCCCCCTTTCACAACCAATTCCTCCTTCCCCTTGCCTTCAAAAGGATGCTCTCCAGTCTCAGGTAGACTGGCAAGGCAAGACTCTGAGAGTCCCTACAAGCAGCTGATTGAGACAGAAGCAGATACTTACACCCAACTATTGGAGACCAGGCCTCCCCTTCCTGGAGCCTACAGTCTTTCAAGGATTAAGTACATCTTCTCCCAGTAAGGCCTGACTAGCCAATCTCAGCCATATTTGTTCCAGGACTGGTCCATAAATATTCCTGGTTGGTGGCTCAGTTTCTGTTAGCTCCCTGGGGTCTGGGTTAGTTGAGACAGCTGGTCTTCCTATGGGGTTACTCTCCCCTTTACCTTCTTCAATCCTTTCCCTAATTCAACCATATGGTTCCCCAACTTCAGTTCAATAGTTGGGTGTAAGTATCTGCTTCTGTCTCAATCAGCTGCTTGTAGGGACTCTCAGAGTACTGCCTTGCCAGTCAACCTTCTGTAAGTACACCATAGCATCTGTAAGTGTCAGGCTTTGGTTGCATCCAATGAGATGGATCTCAAGTTGGTCTGGTCAAACCATTACTTTAGTATCTTCTCTATTTTTGGACCTGCCATTCTTTAAACAGGAACAGTCCTGAGTCAGAAATTTTGACTGTGGGTTAATAACCCTTCCTCTATATTTGAGGCCCTGTCTATATACTGGAAGTGGATTCTTCGAAATCTCTATCTCTGATTTTGGGCACTTTGGCCAATCTGCATTGAAACTTTAGAAACTTTCATCTCCAAGGTCTCTGATACTTCCCAGAGAGACGCCTTACCTTGCACCGCCCAGTGCTGCTTATCTCCATTTATTCTCTTGGCCCCCTGAACTTTTTCCCAATACCTGACCCTGTTCCACATTTTCTCTCATTCTACCCTCTCCCACCCATATCCATCCCTCCCTCTGCTTCCTGTGATTATTTTCTTCCCTCTTCTAAGTGGAATTGAAGCATCCTCACTTGGGCCTTTCTACTTGTTGCACTTCTTATGGTCTGTGGATTGTACTCTAAGTATTTTGCACTTTTTGGCTACTAACCACTTATTAGTGAGAATATACCATGCATGTCCTTTTGGGTCTTGAGTTACCTCACACAGTATTATATTTTCTATTTCTATCCATTTGCCTGCAAAATTCAAGATGTCTCATTTTTAATAGCTGAATAGTATTCGATTGTGTAAATGAACCATATTTTCTGTATCCATTTATTGGTTAAGGGACATCTGGGTTGCTTCCTGCTTCTGGCTATTACAAATAAAGTTGCTATGAACATGGTGGAGCACATGTCCTTGTGGTAAGGTATATGCCCAAAAGTGGTATATGCCCAAGAGTGCATAGCTGGTTCTTTTGGGTATATGCCCAAGAATGGTATAGCTGGTTCTTCAGGTAGAACTATTTACAATTTTCTGAGAAACCCCTAGATTGATTTCAAGAATGGTTTTACCAGCTTGCAATCACACCAGCAATCAGGTAGTGTTCTTCTTTCTCCACATCCTCACCAGCATGTGCTGTCACTTGAGTTTTGATCATAGCCATTCTGACTGTTGTGAGGCAGAAACTCAGAATCATTTTGATTTATATTTCTCTGAGGATTAAGAACTTTGAACATTTCTATAAGTGCTTTTTGACCATTCTTGACCATATCACACCACTCTACTGATCACAGACCAAGCAAGAAAACATAATTTTTAAGTGTTGTGCAATATATGAATATTCACAAAGTAGGGGTAAGTTGGGTTTAGTTTCTTTCATTGTTTATTCCACTTTATATTTTTTAGATGTTCCTTATATTGTTCCTATACTCAAATATTTCCTATTAAATCATAACGGAAAATCAGCATCTATCTATCTATCTATCTATCTATCTATCTATCTATCTATCTGTCTGTCTGTCTGTCTGTCTGTCTGTCTGTCTGTCTGTCTGTCTATCTATCCATCTATCTTGTCAGCATGTCATCTATAGAGAGATAAAAATTTCTTATCTATCTGTCTATCTATCTATCTATCTATCTATCTATCTATCTATCTATCTATATGTCTATCTACCATCTTCTATCTATCTACTTATCAAATAACGATCCATTGATCATTTAGCAGTCATTTAAAATATGACTATTTTTTTAGAAACCCTAATTAAAATACAGTCTTTTGCCAATACAGAAAGGCTCAGAATAAATGTACATCTTTAATGACTTACTCAAGATTTTGCAATAGATATATATTTTATCTTTCTTTTTTTAATGTTTTTTATTAGGTATTTTCCTCATTTACATTTCCAATGCTATCCCAAAAGTCCCCCATACCCTCCAACCCACTCCCCTACGTAGCCACTCCCACTTCTTGGCACTGGCATTCCCCTGTACTAAGGCAGATAAAGTTTGCACAATCAATGAGACTCTCTTTCCACTGATGGCCAACTAGGCCATCTTCTCATACATATGCAGCTAGAGACACAAGCTCCTGGGGGTACTGATTAGTTCATATTGTTGTTCCACCTATAGGGTTGCAGATCCCTTTAGCTCCTTGGATACTTTCTCTAGCTCCTACATTGGGGGCCCTGTGATCCATCCAATAGCTGACTGTGAGCATCCACTTCTGTGTTTGCTAGGCCCCGGCATAGTCTCACAAGAGACAGCTATATCAGGGTCCTTTCAGCAAAATCTTGCTAGTGTATGCAATGCTGTCAGAATTTGGAAGCTGATTATGGGATGGATCCCCGGATATGGCAGTCTCTAGATGGTCCATTGTTTTGTCTCAGCTCCAAACTTTGTCTCTGTAAGTCTTTCCATGGGTGTTTTGTTCCCAATTCTAAGAAGGGGCAAAGTGTCCACACTTTGGTCTTTGTTCTTCTTGAGTTTCATGTGCTTTATATCTTGTATCTTGGGTATTCTAAGTTTCTGGGCTAATATCCATTTATCAGTGAGTGCATATCATGTGATTTCTTTTGTGATTGAATTACCTCACTCAGGATGATGCCCTCCAGGACAATCCATTTGCCTAGGAATTTCATAAATTCATTCTTTTAAATAGCTGAATAGTACTCCAATGTGTAAATGTACCACATTTTCTGTATCCATTCCTCTGTTTTGGGGCATCTGGGTTCTTTCCAGCTTCTGGCTATTATAAATAAGGCTGCTATGAACATAGTGGAGCATGTGTCTTTCTTACCAGTTGGAACATCTTCTGGATATATGCCCAGGAGAGGTATTGTGAGATCCTCCGGTAGTACTATGTCCAATTTTGTGAGGAACTGCCAGACTGATTTCCAGAGTGGTTGTACAAGCTTGCAATCCCACCAGCAATGGAGGAGTGTTCCTCTTTCTCCACATCCTCTCCAGCATCTGCTGTCACATGAAATTTTGATTTTAGCCATTCTGACAGGTGTGTGATGGAATTTCAGGGCTATTGGATTTGCATTTCCCTGATGGTTAAGGATGCTGAACATTTTTTTTTTTTTTTTTTTTTTTTTTTTTTTTTTGGTGCTTCTCAGCCATTCGGTATTCCTCAGGTGAGAATTCTTTGTTTAGCTCAGAGCCCTATTTTTTAGTGGGGTTATCTGATTTTCTGGAGTCCACCTTCTTCAGTTCTTTATATATTATATATTAGTCCCTTATCTGATTTAGGATAGGTAAAGATCCTTTCTCACTCTTTTGGTGGCCTTTTTTGTCTTATTGACAGTGTCCTTTGCCTTACAGAAGCTTTGCAATTTTATGAGATCCCATTTTTCAATTCTCAATCTTACAGCACAAGCCACTGCTGTTCTATTCAGGAATTTTTCCCCTGTGGTCATATCTTCTAGTCTTTTCCCCACTTTCTCCTCTATAAGTTTCAGTGTCTCTGGTTTTATGTGAAGTTCCTTGATCCACTCAGATTTGACCTTAGTACAAGGAGATAGGAATGGATCAATTTGCATTCTTCTACATGTTAAATGCCAGTTGTTCCAGCACTAATTGTTGAAAATGCTGTCTTTTTTTCTACTGGATGGTTTTAGTTCCCTTGTCAAAGATCAACTGACCATAGGTGTGTGGGTTCATTTCTGCGTCTTCAATTCTATTCTACTGGTCTATTTGTCTGTTGCTATACCAGTACCATGCAGCTTTTATCACAATTGCTCTGTAGAACAGCTTTAGGTCAGGCATGGTGATTCCACCAGAGGTTCTTTTATCCTTGAGACGAGTTTTTGCTATTCTAGGTTTTTGTTATTCCAGATGAATTTGCAGATTGCTCTTTCTAACTCTTTGAAGAATTGAGTTGGAATTTTGATGGGGATTGCACTGAATCTGTGGATTGCATTTGGCAAGGTAGCCATTTTTACTATATTTATCCTGCCAAACCATGAGTATGGGAGATCTTTCCATCTTCTGAGGTCTTTTTAAATTTCTTTCTTCAGAGACTTGAAGTTCTTTTCATACAGATCTTTCACCACCTTAGTTAGAGTCACGCCAAGGTATTTTATATTATTTGTGACTATTGTGAAGGGTGTTGTATCCCTAATTTCTTTATCACCCTGTTTATTCTTAGCATAGAGAAAGGCCATTGACTTGTTTAAGTTAATTTTATATCCAGCCACTTCACTGAAGCTATTTATCAGGTTTAGGAGTTCTCTGGTGGAATTTTTAGGGTCACTTATATGTACTATCATATCATCTGCAAAAGTGATATTTTGACTTCTTACTTTCAAATTTGTAACCCCTTGATCTCCTTTTGTTGTCAAATTGCTCTGGCTAGGACTTCAAGTACAAGGTTGAATGGGTAGGGAGAAAATGGGCAGCCTTGTCTGTCTAGTCCCTAATTTTTGTGGGATTGCTTCTACCTTCTCACCATTTACTATGATGTTGGCTTCTGGTTTGCTGTAGATTGTTTTATCATGTTTAAGTATGGGACTTGAATTCCTGATCTTTGCAAGACTTTTTTCATGAATGGGTGTTGGATTTTGACAAATGTTTTCCTCCATGTCTAACGGGATTATCATGGGGTTTTTGTCTTTGAGTTTGTTTATATAATGGATTACTTTTATGGATTTCCATATACTAAACCATCCCTGCATCCCTGGAATAAAACCTACTTAGTCAGGATGGATGATTGTTTTAATGTGTTCTTGGATTCGGTTAGCGAGAATTTTATTGAGGATTTTTGCATCCTCATTCATAAGGGAAATTGGTCTGAAGTTCTCTATCTTTGTTGGATCTTTCTGTGGTTTAGGTATCAGAGTAATTGTGGCTTCATAGAATGAATTGGGTAGAGTACCTTCTGCTTCTATTTTGTGGAATAGTTTATGCAGAACTGGAATTACATCTTTGAAGGCCTGATAGAACTCCGCACTAAATCCATCTGGTCCTGGGATTTTTTTGGCTGGGAGACTATTAATGACTGCTTCTATTTCTTTAGGGGATATGGGACTGTTTAGATCATTAACTTGATCCTGATTTAACTTTGGTACCTGGTATCTGTCTAGAAATTTGTTCATTTCATCCAGGTTTTCCAGTTTTCTTGAGTATAGCCTTTTGTAGAAGGATCTGATGGTGTTTTGGATTTCTTCAGGATCTTTTGTTATGTCTCTCTTTTCATTTCTGATTTTGTTAATTAGGATTTTGTCCCTGTGCCCTCTAGTGAGTCTGTCTAAGGGTTTATCTATCTTGTTGATTTTGTCAAAGAACCAGCTCCTTGTTTGGTTGATTCTTTGAATAGTTCTTCTTGTTTCCACTTGGTTGATTTGACCCCTGAGTTTGATTATTTCCTGCAGTCTACTTGGGTGCATTTGCTTCCTTACGTTCTAGAGCTTTTAGGTGTGTTGCCAAGCTGCTAGTGTGTTCTCTCTCTAATTTCTTTTTGGAGGCACCCAGAGCTATGAGTTTCCCTCTTAGAAATGTTTTCATTGTGTCCCATAAGTTTGGATATGTTGTGTCTTAGTTTTCATTAAACTCTAAAAAATCTTTAATTTCTTTCTTTATTCCTTCTTTGACCAAGGTATCATTGAGAAGAGTGTTGTTCAGTTTCTACGTGAATGTTGGCTTTCTATTATTTGTGTTGTTATTGAAGATCACTCTTAGTCCATTGTGATCTGAAAGGATGTATGGGACAATTTCAATATTTTTGTATCTGTTGAGGCTTGTTTTGTGACCAATTATATGGTCAATTTTGGAGAAGGTACCATGAGGTGCTGAGAAGAAGGTATAGCCTTTTGTTTTAGGATAAAATGTACTGTAGATATCTGTTAAATCCATTTGTTTCATAACTTCTGTTAGTTTCACTGTGTCCCTGTTTAGTTTCTGTTTCCACAATCTGTCGATTGTGATTGATGAAAGTGGTGTGTTGAAGTCTCCCACTATTATTGTGTGAGGTGCAGTGTGTGCTTTGAGCTTTACTAAAGTTTCTTTAATGAATGTGGGTGCCCTAGTATTTGGAGCATAGATATTCAGAATTGAGAGTTCCTCTTGGAGGATTTTACCTGTGATGAGTATGAAGTGTCCCTCCTTGTCTTTTTTGATAACTTTGGGTTGGAAGTCGATTTTATTCGATATTAGAATGGCTACTCCAGCTTGTTTCTTCAGACCATTTGCTTGGAAAGTTGTTTTCCAGCCTTTCATTCTGAACTAGTGTCTGTCTTTTTCCCTGAGATGGGTTTCCTATAAGCAGCAAAATGTTGGGTACTGTTTGTGTAGCCAGTCTGTTAGTCTATGTCTTTTTATTGAGGAATTGAGTCCATTGATATTAAGAGAAAAGTAATTGTTGCTTCCTATTAATTTTGTTGTTAGAGTTGGCATTCTGTTCTTGTGGCTGTCTTCTTTTTGGTTTTTTGAAGGATTACTTTCTTGTTTTTTCTAGGGCATGGTTTCCATCCTTGTATTGTTTTTTTTTTTTCTTTTTTCTGTTATTATCCTTTGAAAGGCTGGATTCGTGGAAAGATAATGTGTGAATTTGGTTTTGTCATGGAATACTTTGATTTCTCCATCTATGGTATTTGAAAATTTGGCTGGGTATAGTAGCCTGGGCTGGCATTTGTGTTCTCTTATTGTCTGTATAACATCTGTCCAGGATCTTCTGGCTTTCATAGTCTCTGGTGAAAAGTCTGGTGTAATTCTGATAGGACTGCCTTTATATGTTACTTGACCTTTTTCCCTTACTGCTTTTAATATTCTATCTTTATTTAGTGCATTTGTTGTTCTGATTATTATGTGTCAGGAGGAATTTCTTTTCTGGCCCAGTCTATTTGGAGTTCTGTAGGCTTCTTGTATGTTCATGGACATCTCTTTCTTTAAGTTTGGGAAGTTTTCTTCTATAATTTTGCTGACGATATTTGCTGGCCCTTTAAGTTGAAAATTTTCATTCTCATCTACTCCTATTATCTGTAGGTTTGGTCTTCTCATTGTATCCTGAATTTCCTGTATGTTTTGAGTTAGGATATTTTTTGCATTTTGCATTTTCTTGGAATGTTGTGCCAGTGTTCTCTATGAAATCTTCTGCACCTGAGATTCTCTCTTCCATCTCTTGTATTCTTTTGGTGATGCCTGCATCTATGGTTCCAGATTTCTTTCCTAGGTTTTCTATCTCTAGTGTTGCCTCATTTTGGGTTTTCTTTATTGTGTCTACTTTGCTTTTTAGGTCTAGTATGGTTTTGTTCATTTCCATCACCTATTTGGATGTGTTTTCCTGTTTTTCTTTAAGGACTTCTACCTGTTTGGTTGTGTTTTCATGTTTTTCTTTAAGGACTTGTAACTCTTTAGCAGTGTTCTCCTGTATTTCTTTAAGTGAGTTATTAAAGTCCTTCTTGATGTCCTCTACCATCATCATGGCATATGCTTTTAAATCTGGGTCTAGCTTTCCCGGGGTGTCAGGGTGCCCAGGACTGGCTGAAGTGAGAGTGCTGGGTTCTGATGATGGTGAGTGGTCTTGGCTTCTGTTAGTAAGATTCTTATGTTTTCCTCTCACCATCTGGTAATCTCTGTAGTCAGTTGTTATAGTTGTCTCTGGTTAGAGCTTGTTCTTCTTGTGATTCTGTTAGTCTCATTCAACAGACCTGGGAGACTAGCTCTCTCCTGAGTTTCAGTGGTTAGAGCACTCTCTATAGGCAAGCTCTCCTCTTGCAGGGAAGGTGCTCAGATATCTGGTGTTCAACCTGCCTCCTGGCAGAATTTGTGTTCCACTCACCAGAGATCCTAATATCCCATGGAGAGTGCTCTGGGAACCTTGGGGGTCTCTGCAGACTCTGCGGAAACCTGGTGCTGGGCCTGACCTGAAGGGCTATTTTATCTTTCATAAGAGGCCATTAAATTGTCTCCTAACATACATTTTCTTAAAATTATATTTTAAAAAATAGAATAAATATCCAATTAAGAGAAATTTGTGCCACTATTACATATCCTATTAAAATTTACCTATACTTGAGATAACTTTTCCTTAGTCTAAAAACATAGGAAGCCCTCAGGATTTTTAGAAATGAACTATAACATTTTTTTTTAATTTTTTTATTTTTGGGGGGGAAGTGGTTTCGAGGCAGGGTTTCTCTGTATAGCCCTGGGTGTCCTGGAACTCACTCTGTAGACCAGGCTGGCCTCAAACTCAGAAATCCACCTGTCTCTGCCTCCCAAGTGCTGGGATTAAAGGTGTGTACCACCATGCCTTGCAGAACTATAACATTTTAAATGCCTCCTTCCTTCTCTCATAAAAAGGGAGCTGTAGTACTATCTATATTTTTGACTGTATTTCAAATAGATGGCTTAGAGATATTTGAAGAAACAATATTAACTTCTAAGAAAAGCAAGAGATATAGTTAACATTTGGAAATAAATCTAGATATTGGAAAATAAGAACTTTTAATAGCCATTTGCCAATAGTGAAATTTCTCTGCTAAAAGGAGGTGAGAAGAGTCTTATTTCCAAATCATATTTTGTGTTGAACTCAATGCCTAGTTATTAAAAAAAGCAAAAACAAAATCTTCATTATAATGTCTTTGTCTGTTCATCACATGATTTCCCAGTAATCCCTTTTTTCCAGTAATCCCTAGTGAAAATTCAATAACCATTGTCAAGTGTCTTAATTGAGAGCAAGCAAAGGAGAAACACTGAACAGATGACTCTGGGGTCAACTAATCTTAGAAAATTTGTGAACAATCATTATAAATGTCAAATTTATACTTATCAGTTCAACACTGAATAATTTTAAAGAGCTAAGTCAACATTACTTTAGTGAATGGAGAAATTGAAGCTGTATTGCTACAATTTTCTTGAATAATTAAATGTTGTCTTAAGACATATTATGTTATGCTTATTCCATATTATGACACTTAGAACATTATAAGTGCTAAGCTAAGCTATATTTATATTATATGTATATACATCACACATTCTATGAATCAAGGACATTATGTCCTGGAAAAACAATACTATTGAGCTAGAAACTCCTTCAATTATTTTTTATTTTTATATGAGACAGTGTTTTCTTATATATTCATATAAGTTTTCCTTCAAAATTATGATCATACTGTCACGGGCTCCTAAGTAGTGGGATTATAGGTCTGTGCTACAGTACATAATGATATTTATTTTTATATAGGTATTAGTATAGCAGTATGAATATGAAAACAGCACAGTTATTATATTTAACTGTATATTAAGGTCACAGGAAATAAAAAACATGTAGATGAGATGATATAATTATATCTATATATAATACAGCAAGGACCGAGGGAAAATGTAATACCTTGTAGGATCAGTATGTACAGAGTAGTTATCTTCACACTTTGGCCTTTGCTTAGGCTGTTTTTTTCTTCTTGTTTGCCTTGTTCAACTTCAACTTGACATTTTTTTTATCTTAATTAATTTTATTTTGCTTTGTTTTTATCTCATCTCTTAACTGTTATTTTCTAATGAGAGACAGAAAAAAGATGGCTCTGGAGGGAAAAAGACGTTTGGAAGGATTGGAAGGAGTAGAAGGGAAACTGTAATCAGGATGTATTACCTGAAAAAGGAATACATTTTCAATAAAGGGAAAAAGAAAATTTTAGTAGTTGTTTCTATAATTTTCTAGAAGTAGTATCGGAATGTAAATTAAACTTTAGATTTTTCTTATCAGATTCTTTTTTTGAACGAATTGTTTATATAATCAATGATGCAGTATACAAAAAGATAAAGATAATGGAGAATTAGGTATGAAAATGTTTTTCTGGAACCTGTGGAGTTAGCTGTATTCAGCAAAGTCTTAAAGTATTTAAGCTTGATCCTTCACAACCTGCATTAAAAAACAAAACAAAACAAAACAACAACAACTACAACAACAATAACAAAAACCTCAGGCAGGTGTGATACATTGATAGTTGGCAGCACAAGATAGGTATAATGGGTGGATACTTGAGGATACCTGGTCAGCCAATCCAGCCTCATGGGAGAGCTCCAGACCAATAATTTAAAAATAAGAAGCTGAAGGGGAGAGCAATCCAGTTGGAAGACCAGCAGTCTCAACTAACTAGAGACTGAGCCACCAACCAGGAGCATGCATGAAGTGGCTACCTCCTATAACCAGGCAGAAATCCTAGTGAAAGGATGAGGACACCAACCCACCAACAAAACATTCAATTCAAAATGTGTCTTGCCTACAAGATGTGCAGGAATAAATATTGAGCAGATACTGAGGGAATGATCACACAATGACTGGCCCAACTTAAGACCTATCACATGGGCAAGAACTAATCCCTGACACTGTTATTGATAGTCTGTTATGCTGGCGTAACTGTGCTCTAAGAGTCTCCACCCAGCAACTGATGGAAAGGAATGCAGAGATCCCCAGCCAAACATTAGATGAAGCTCAGGGAGTCTCATAGTAGAGTTGGGGGAAGGGTTTAGGCATCCAGAAGTGTTAGGGACTCCACAAGAAGATCAATAGCCAACTAACCTGGACCCTTGGTGGCTCCTAGAGCCACCAACCAAAAGCAAGCATGGGCTGGATCTAGCACCCTCCAACCACATATGTAGCCAGTGTGCAGTTTGGTCTTCATATGGGTCCCCTTACAACTGGAGTTGGGGCTATGCCTGACTCTGTTGCCCACCTGTGGATCTTGTTCCTTGTCTGGCCTCAGAAGGAGAGGATGTGCCCAGTACTGTAGTGAGTTGTGCCAAGGTGGGTTGATACACAAGAAGGTCCTCCCTCTTCTCAAAGGAGAAGGGGTGGGGATGGGGGAAGGGATTGTGTGTTGAGAGGTGTGGACAGGAGAAGAGGGGATTTGCAATAGGGATGTAAAGTGAATATTCAATGAAAAAAAAAGAAAAGAAAAAGAAAGCTGGCTGAAGTGTAGTGGGGGATATAAATCAGCAAACAAGGTTTCTCTGATATTGGCCAAAAACCCATGAATCAAAATAAACTCTATGATCACAGAATGTCCTATCACAATAAAGTAGAGAAAGATATTACTATTTCTTTGAGAGAGGACTTAATCTCTCCAGTACCTCTTAGCACATATGGAACACAGTGACTATTGATTTAATTGCCAAAATTGTGTAGATAGGAAATTTAATTCCATAACAGCTACTACTATTTAAACGCGTTTATATTTAAAACCAAAGACATATCCTGTTCATTTGATACACTCTGGCTTTTCTCTATGTGGTCTTTGATAGTCACAAGTAAGAGTTGCTGATTTTTCTTCCCTGCTTTATAGATATACAAAGCTATGCCCTCAAATAATTATATATACTTCTACCATATGGTAGACACAGTAAGAGCAACAGTGTTGTGAAGTTTTTGATGGCAGCTGTTGGGCTGCTAGCAGGAATCATTCTTTCGAAAGAAAAATCCATTTACTTTGATTGCTATTATAGTTCAGAAAATATTGATTTCCCCTTGCTTGCAAACTCTTTTAAACAGTTAGCTACAGAGATTTAGACAAAAATCTATATTTCACTTTGTTCTTTCACTCAAGGTACTTCAAAAGAAAATGTGTAAAAAAATGGATGGGTTAAGTGAGGTTGCAGATGAACAGTGCTATGTGGAGTCCCCTTATAAATGAAGTGCTCCCTCATACTTTCATGTGACTGCCTGTCATTGGGCTGTAATCTCCTAAGAGAACAGGGTCATGACTCCTTAATTGACTTTATACATTGTTTATTTCATTCCACATGAGGGCTGTGTGACTGTTGATATGTGCAATTGGAGTGCTCTGGGAATAGCTACTGTCTGCTTGAAATAGTAAAAGTCCCTACAGAGTGTTCCTGAGACACCCTGTGTCTTCTCGCTATCTAGAAATTCAGTATGAGACTGTCTTTTTCCAAACTTGTCCTTTTGTTTCATAACATCATTTCTTTAATAAAAGGGCTTCTTCTGTCTAAAATGTCGCAAACTGCAACCATACAACATTTAATGTACCAGGATGAAAATCCATGAAATTTATATCTATTTAAAATTCTACTCATTTTTTCTTTCTTACTTTTTTAAAGATTTTATTTATTAATTAGTTAGTTATCTTACTTATTTACTTATTTTACATGTGCATGTTTGTGCACATATGTATACACTGAAAATAAAGGCAAAAGAAGAAAGAAAGAAAGAAAGAAAGAGAGAGAGAGAGAGAAAGAAAGAGAGAGAGAGAGAGAGAGAGAGAAAGAAAGAAAGAAAGAAAGAAAGAAAGAGGAAAGAAAAGAAAAAAGAGAAGAGAAGAGAAGAAAAGAGAAGAGAAGAGGAAAAAAAGAAAATATGTCAGTTTCCTTTGACTCTATAGTTGCAAGCTGGACAAAAAAAAAAAAAAAAAAAAAAAATCTGGTACTTGGGACTGAAGGAAAAGCCATCCAGAAAATGCCCTAGCTGGGGATCCATCCCATATACAGATACCAAACCCAGACACTAATGTGGATGCTAACAAGTGCTTGCTGACAGGAGCCTGATATAGCTGTCTCCTGAGAGGCTTTGCCAGAGCCTGACAAGTACAGAGGCAGATGCTTTCAGCCAGCCATTGGACTGAGCACGGAGTCCGCAAAGGAAGAGTTAGAGAAAGGAATGAAGGAGCTGAAGGGGTTTGTTACCCCATAGGAAGAACAATAATATCAACCAACTAGACCTCCACAAAGCTCTCAGGGACTAAACTACCAGCCAAAGAGGTTGGAGGGACCCATGGCTCCAGCAGCATATGTATCAGAGAATGGTCATGTCAGGAATCAATGGGAGAAGAGGCCCTTGGTCCTGTGAAGGCTCAATGCCCCATTGTAAGGGAATGCCAGGGCAGGGAGGTGGAAGTGGATGGGTGGGTACAGGAACACCCTCCAAGAAGCAGTGGGAGAGAGAATGGGATAGGAGGTTTCTGGGGTCGGGGGGACCAGGAAAGGGGATAACATTTGAAATGTAAATAAAATATCCAATTAAAAAATAAAATAAAATAAAATAAAATAAAATAAAATAAAATAAAAGATGATGCAGTAAGCACTTTCCTGCTGAGTTAGCTCCCAAGCCTCTCTTTCTCAATCCTACATAGAACTCTTCACTTAATACCTTAATACTATGTCTCTACTACATCTACCTACCTGAATAATGTATTTAACTACCTTTCTTTTGAGTGCTTCTTTGTATATTTCTTTCTAGTATGTTATTTATACACTTATATAGTACCAAAATTTGGAACACTGTAAAATTCAGAAAGTTTATTGTAGAGGACACATGAGATTTGGTGAATGGGTAAATGAATGACTAGGCAAATAGGAACATCCAACCTGAAAAATTAACAGTAAAATGGTTTAGAATGAGCTGAATCACTGGGTCTATTGATGTGAAGTTTGTAAAATTAACCTACTCTTGAATGTTTGTTTCTCTGCCTTTTCTGACTCCAGGTTTCCTACAACCAAACTTAGAGTAAATGCTTGAGTGTTCTTTTGAACAAACTAAAAATATAAACTGTAGGTCCTGTGCTGAGGATACTATTTAAAGGCAAGTTACAGGAATGGCTTCACTTGTAAATTTGTAAGTCAGTCTTTTACAGTTTGAATTACAGTATTCCCCATGATTTAAAATAGAATTTGTCATTGACTTATTAATTAGTTTCAGTTTTTAAATATTTATACATTT
Source organism: Mus musculus (assembly GCF_000001635.26). Taxonomy (NCBI): domain Eukaryota; kingdom Metazoa; phylum Chordata; class Mammalia; order Rodentia; family Muridae; genus Mus; species Mus musculus. The sequence continues at coordinate 48,025,936 of NC_000081.6, read as the reverse complement.
TCCTAAAGGATAGTCATTCTCTTTTTCTTAAAAATGCCTCCAAGTTATTTCAAAAAGTATTTGACTTATTTTCATTTGATTGTTGACAACATTTATAAGCTGTGTTATTTTAAAATATTAGAAGTCTTCACCAAAAAAATGAGCATTTAAAAAAATTAGGAAGGTAGAAGTCTTAGACACTTGCTAGATGATGGAACAGCAGCTCTGAGAAGGAATGGTCACACTGAGTGCCTTGACAAGGGCCACCATCCTGTGGGAACATGGTGACAGGTTAGGAAAATCTAGTGGAAGATAACACTTAACTTAGTAACTTTCTTGTAGCTTTGCTTCACATAGATTACAAGCTTCTAATGAAACATTACTCTTGTCTTTCTGGGATGACATTACGTTGCTCTAAACAAAATACTTTATAATTTGTTTTTGGTAGAGAAGCCACTAAGCCCTTCTGAACCTGCTTTTTCTCCAGTACTTTAAATTCAAAATAATTGATCTATCAAAGTGGCACATGCTGAGATATTAAAAGATACTATGCCCTATCGTCGCAACAGTCTCAAGTACAATTGGCGAGTCAGTAATAAACATGGATCTGAAGTGTGTTATTTACACCTTGAATTTAATAACTGTAGGTTTTAAATTCCCTCTACTAAAGAGCATGTATAGTATAGTTATGTTTTTCTTCATAAAAAGTTTACTGCAAACCACATTGCACTAAATTGTACCTGAAATACATAAAATAAAATTACAAAGCTAGCAGATTCAGATTAGAACATAATGTCTTCCTTTTGGAGTTGTCACATTGTGGTACATTTCTGCCTATTGTTAAGTTTCAAGAAATATCTCATTAACAATATTCAATTTTATAATTATAACTTGCTTCCTTTCATTTGGGTTAGAAAATACAGAGTGTTATCTGAAATAATATTAGTTCCACCTTCTTATACGCCAATGTATTCTACTGAAACAGAACAGGCTAACCTCATAATTGCTGAGCAGTCTTGAATAAAAGCCAGGGAATATCATTTTTAGAAGAAAGTGTGAATATCAAAGGATTGAAATTAACTTCTATGTAAAATAAATTCCTGTATTCTGGATATATGAAAAAGTCCAAGCTCCTCATAGGTGTTCATGGACAGTACACAAAGGTATTCTGATGGCATCTAAATATGATATCACAACTCTAAAAATGAAGTAAGACTAGTTTTAAGGAAAAAAAATAGCAACAGCCTATGCAACATACATGGATGATAACTCAAGTAATAAGACATGTAGATTAAAATGAAAAATGCACTATTTATAAATCATTTTATCTTTAATACATAAAATTTTATAGTTTCATGAAGTATCAGCTGATGTTTTGATATATGTATCTAGCATATACTATTAAAATCAGAATATATGTGCATATATCAAACATACATTATTTCCCTGAAGTCAAATTATTCAAAATATGTAGTTTGCTAACTGTGTGTACTTACTCAGACATGATGGTTTTATAATTCTGTCAAATATAGAAGTTTTATTATCTTAAAGTGAGTTATATTGTGGATATTCTGAGCTTTTTGCCTAATATCCATTTATCAGTGAGTACATACCAAATGTGTTCTTTGTGACTGGGTTATCTAACTCAGTATGTTATACTGTAGTTCCATCCATTTGCCTGCGAATTTCATGAAGTCATTTTTGTAATAGCTGCATAGTACTCCATTGTATAAATGTACAAATTTTTCTGTATCCATTCTTCTGTTGAGGGACACCAGGGTTGTTTCCAGCTTCTGATTAGTATAAATAAGGCTGCTATAATCATAGTGGAACATGTGTCCTTGTTATATGTTGGAGCATCTTCTGGGATATATGCCCAGGATTGGCACAGCTGGGTCCTCAGCTAATACTATGTCCAATTTTCTGACCATATGAAGCTCAAGAAGAGGGATGAGCAAAGTGTGGGTGCTTTAGTCCTACTTAGAAGGGGTATTAAAATAATCATGGTAGGTAGAGGGTGGAGGGACTTGTAAGGAAGAAAGGTGGGGAGGGGAAAAGGAGGACAGGATCAGATGTGGGAGGAGATAGGGGAGATGAACAGAGGATCAGGAAATTGAACAGGGGTGTGTACTAATGGGGGATGGGGAGCTACACAGGACCAAAGGCTTGCCTTCCTATGAATGACAGGTAAGGCCATCCTCTGCTACATATGCACTGGAGCCATGATCCCTCCATGAGTATTCTTTGGTTGGCCGTTTCGTCACTGGGAGCTCTGGCAGCCTATGGGGTTGCAAACCCCCTCAGATTCTCCATTCCTTTCTCTAACTCCTCCATTGGGATCCCCTACTCATTCTGATGGTTGGCTGTAAGCATCCACATTTGTATTGGTTAGGCTCTGGCAGAGCCTCTGAGGAGCTGGGGTAGCCAACATAAAGAACAGATGCCAGGAAGCAAGAGGCTCCCAGGACCCAATGGGAATGACATTAGTTGAACTGCCCAGCAAAGGGGAGTGAGAACCTGTAGGGCCCATATCCAGAGGTTAGGCACAGCTCCTGTTTGAGAGATAAGACCACCCAACCATCTCAAAAATTTTAACCCACAGTTGCTCCTGTATAAAGAAAATACAGGGCCAAAGACCAGAACAGAGACTGAAGGAAAGGCTATCCAGAAACTGCCCCACCAGGGGATCCATCCCACATGCATACACAAAGCCCAGACACTATTTCTGATGCCAAGAAGCACTTGTTAACAGGAGCCTGAAATAGCTGTCTCCTAAGAGGCTCTGCCAGAGCCTGACCAATACAAATGTGGATGCTTGCAGCCAACCAACAGACTGAGAAGTGGATCCCAGTGGAGGACTTAGAGGAAAGAATGGAGAAGCTGAGGGGGTTTGCCACCCCATAGGCCCCCAGAGCTCCCAGTGACTAAACCACCAATCAAAGAATACACATGAAGGGACCATGGCTCCAACTGCATATGTAGCACAGGATGGCCTTATCTGTCATACATAGGAGGGTAAGCTTTTGGTTCTGTGAAGGCTCAATGTCCCAATGGAGGGGAACGCTAGGGCAGTGAGTAGGGGAGTGAGTGGGGAGGCATCTTCATAGAATCAGGGGGTTGGGGGATAGCAGTTTGCATATGGGAAACTGGGAAGAGGGATAACATTTGAAATGTAAATAAATAAAATAATCAATAATAAAGAAAAATAATCTTAAAATGAGATATACTTAACGAGTGAGCATTAATTAAATGCCCCTGATCCTTTAACTTAAAAGAGTCTCTGATTTGCACTACTGGCTGGGTTCTATAACAGCTCTGTGAACATTGCAAGCCTGGTTTCAGAGGAAATTTGCCTCCATTCTGAATTTTCCATTTAGTTTTATTGAGCTTTTGTACCTAATATGAAGGACTTTAAGATGCAGATGTTTTGGGAGCACCTGGGAGAGCCATCTTGGTTCCCAGATCCCTCCTAGACTGGTCTGTGCAGGTGAGAGTGTGGACTATGGAAGCTGACAGCTTCTGGGACAGGCAGAAGCTCCACAGCTTCTGAGGAAGACCCTGTTTCGAGCTCTAGACATCCAGGCACCTTCCCTACCGGGGGAGAGGTGTCCACCCTGTCCAGGTGGGCTTTGCCAGAGCAGCTGGGGGAGCCATCTTGGTTGTCGGATCCCTCCTAGACTGGTCTGCTCAGGTAAGAGTGTGGACTACAGAAGCTAACAGCTTCTGGGACAGACTGAAGCAACACATCTTCTGGGACAGGCCCTGTTTCGGGGATTCATCTTCTGCCAGAAGGCAGGTCCAAAAGGCAGATATATGTGCACCTTTCCTGCAAGAGGAGAGCTTGCCTGCAGAGTGTGCTCTGACCACTGAAACTCAGGAGAGATCTAGTCTCCCAGGTCTGCTGATAGAGGCTAACAGAATCATGAGAGGAACAAGCTCTAACCAGAGACAACTATAACAACTAACCCCAGAGATTACCAGATAGCAAAAGGCAAATGTAAGAATCTTACTAACAGAAACCAACACCACTCACCATCATCAGAACCCAGCACTCCCACCTCAGCCAGTCCTGGGCACCCCAAAACACCTGAAAAGCTAGAATGGAACTTAAAAGCATATCTCATGATGATGGTAGAGGACATCAAGAAGGACTTTAATAACTCACTTAAAGAAATACAGGAGAATACTGCTAAAGAGTTACAAGTCCTTAAATAAAAATGGGAAGAAACAACCAAACACATAGAAGTCTTTAAAGAAAAACAGGAAAACACAACCAAACAGGTGATGGAAATGAACAAAACCAAACTGGACCTAAAAAGGGAAGTAGACACAATAAAGAAAACCCACAGTGAGGCAACGCTGGAGATAGAAACCCTAGGAAAGAAATCTTGAAACATAGATGCGAGCATCAGCAACAGAATACAAGAGATGGAAGAGAGAATCTCAGGTGCAGAAGATTCCATGGAGAATATCGGCACAACAATCAAAGACAATGCAAAATGCAAAAAGAACTGAACTCAAAACATCCAGAAAATCCAGGACACAGTGAGAAGACCAAACCTATGGATAATAGGAGTAGATGAGAATGAAGATGTTCAACTTAAAGAGCCAGAAAATATCTTCAACAAAATTATAGAAGAAAGCTTCCCAAACCTAAAGAAAGAGATGCCTATGAACATACAAGAAGCCTACAGAACTCCAAATAGACAGGACCAGAAAAGAAATTCCTCTCAACACATAATAATCAGAACAACAAATGCACTAAATAAAGATAGAATATTAAAAGCAGTAAGGGAAAAAGGTAAAGTAACATATAAAGGTAGGCCTATCAGAATTACACCAGACTTTTCACCAGAGACTAATATCCAATATATATAAAAACCCAAAGAAGGTGGACTCCAGAAAATCAAATAACCCCATTAAAAAATGGGGCTCAGAGCTAAACAAAGAATTCTCACCTGAGGAATACCAAATGGTTGAGAAGCACCTGAACAAATGTTTAGCATCCTTAATCATCAGGGAAATACAAATCAAAACAGCCCAAAGATTCCACCTGACAACAGTCAGAATGGTTAAGATCAAAAGTTCAGGTGACAGCAGATGCTGGTGAGGATGTGGAGAAAGAGCAACACTCCTGCATTGTTGATGGGATTGCAAGCCTGTACAACCACTCTGGAAATAAGTCTGGCAGTTCCTCAAAAAATTGAACATAGTACTACCAGAGGATCCCGCAATACCTCTCCTGGGAATATATCCAGAAGATGTTCCAACTGGTAAGAAGGATACATGCTCTATTATATTCATAGAAGCCTTATTTATAATAGCCAGAAGCTGGAAAGAACCCAGATGCCCCTCAACAGAGGAATGGATACAGAAAATGTGGTACAGGTACACAATGGAGTACTACTCAGCTATTAAAAACAATGGAGTACTACTCTGCTATTAAAAAGAATGAATTTATGAAATTCCTACGTAAATGGATGGACCTGGAGGGCATCATCCTGAGTGAGGTAACCCAATCACAAAAGAATTCATGAGATATGTTCTCACTGATAAGTGGATATTAGCCCAGAAACTTATAATACCCAAAATACAAGATACAATTTTCAAAACACATGAAACTCACGAAGAATGAAGACCAAATTGTGGACACATTGCCCCTTCTTAGAATTGGGAACAAAACACCCTTGGAAAGAGTTACAGAGACAATGTTTGGAGCTGAGACGAAAGAATGGACCATCTAGAGACTGCCATACCTGGGGATCCATCCCATAATCAGCCTCCAAATGCTGACACTATTGCATACACTTGGAAGATTTTGCTGAAAGAACCCTGCTATAGCTGTCTCTTGTGAGGCTATGCTAGGGCCTAGCAAACACAGAAGTGGATGCTCACAGTCAGCTATTGGATGGGTCACAGTGTCACCAATTGAGGAGTTAGAGAAAGTACCCAAAGAGCTAAAGGGGTCTGTAACCCTATAGGTGGAACAATATGAACTAACCAGTACCCCCCGGAGCTCATGTCTCTATCTGATATGTATCAGAGATGGCCTAGTCTGCCATCATTGGAAAGAGAGGCCCCTTGGTCTTGCAAACTTTATATGCCTCAGTACAGGAGAACGCCAGGGCCAAAAAGTGTGAGTCAGTGAGTATGGGAGTTGGGGGTAGGGGGAGGTATGGGGGACTTTTGGGAAAGCATTGGAAATGTAAATGAAGAAAATTCCTAATAAACTTTTAAAAATACAAAAAAATGCAGATGTTTTCATCATGAATGTAAAGCAACTTGTGCTTATATTATTTCACACACAAAGCACACACACACATACATCCACACACTGTGTTACATTTTCCCCACCGGTTATGGATTTCCTTCTCTGTCTCTTTAAATGTTGACTGAGGTCTCATTTTTCTGAGATACTGGAAAGGAGAATGTAGTTGAACTCACAAGGTCTTTTCTAGCTGTGTAGTTTTGTATTTCTCAACCTTTGCAGGCCAGGTGCTGAGGTAATGAGGTTCCCAAGAGACTTCTTAATGTTAAGAATCAGCAAAACTGGAACTTTTAGAGATCAGTTGCTTTTAACCTACGTGGCTTCTCTGTGAAACATTTGAATTACCATGTCAACTGTTGTCAAGTTGGAGTAGGATCAATGTGTGGTTCTATGTCACCTTGAGGTCTGATGAGGTTCTTAGGAAATCTGATTGAATTTAGAGCTGGAGTACATTCCTTTAGGCATCAAGGATCAAAGTTAACTTGGTGACTAAAAAAAAAAAAAATGTGTTGAAATAACCATTTCCAAAAATTTCAGACTTGGCCATTTAAAACTGTCTCCAATATTGCTTTCAATATACTATATTCAGAATGTTCTCCTCATGTTGCCTCTGACCTCGCAACCTCATTTTAGGTCTCTCTCTCTCTCTCCTCTCTCTCTCTCTCTCTCTCTCTCTCTCTCTCTCTCTCTCTCTCTCTCTCTCTCTCTCTCTCTCTCTTCTCCCTCCCTTACCCCTCTCCTATACCCTTTTCCATACCCTGTCCATTGCTTACATTCTGCTTTTTTCTCAGCCTTCAAAATGTGGACGAAAAGGAAGACAAACAGGTGCTACCCTATGGTGCCTGCCTATCATTATGGGGACTGGATACTCACTTTGTGTCTTACTAATTTAGTTGCAAATAATTCAAGGATACTTACATGACTTCTTGGGGAAAGACCATTTATTAATGAAATAAATCCCAGTTGTTTTGAAACTCTGAGATGAAATTGTTATGAGACAATAAAACCTAGAAGCATTGGAAGAGGAACTAAATTCTTCTTGTTTTGAATTGGTTTTTCTGTGGTACATTATATTTTTTCGGTATAGCATATCCTGAATAAAACAAGTGGTATATTGCTGTGAAGTGTGTGGCTTTTTACATTTGTTGCACTTAAAAGAACCTCATTTGAAAAAATTGTCCCCATATTACTGTTCTGTGAGCTTCTCTGTGGGGCATTTTATTTTGTCAACTTGACCCAAATTGGAGTCACTTGAAAGATAGGAACTTCAGTAGAAGGATTGCCTCCATCCTATTGGCATATTGGTGTGTCTACAGGATATTTTCTTAATTAGTGAGGTAGAAATGCAAAACCCACTGTCAATGGTGCCTCCCCTGGGCTCCTTGTCCTGGATTGTATATGAATGTGAGCTGAGCTAGCCACAGAGAGTAAGCCAGTATCATTCCCCTGCAGTTTTGCTTTAGTTCCTCTTTCCATGTTCCTATTTGAACTTCCGCCCTTACTATTCATGATGATAAACTTTTTATTCCCATAATGCTGTCCATTATGGTGTTTATTACAATAACATAAAGCAAATGAGAGTAGATTCCCAAGTATATATTGTGATCAGAGGCTTGGAAGATGAAATAAACCCTATCATACTAAAGTTGATTTATTCATTGTTTTATTACAGCAAATGAAGGGAAGTTAATACACTAGTTAAGCATGTTCAGAGCTTAAGGAAAATTTATACACACACAAACACACACACACATAAAAATAGATATAGAGATAGAGATAAGAGATATCCCATCTGATATTCAGAGGACAACTATATAGAGATGAATGCTTGATGTAATCTTGGCTTCATACTCTAACATAACCAGTCCTAGAGAAGAACAAGAGAAAAAGAATCAGAAGTAGTACATTAAACTGTCTTTTAGATTACCAACTCAAGTCAGCCAACATGATCAGCTCTACAATTATTTCTACAGAATGCTAGATAGCACAGGATCCTTGCAATGATGTGTTCTTGTGAGTTAATCTTCATTGCCACCATAGAGGATATAAAACATATGGTAAAATATGAATTAATAGAAGAGTCTAGAACTCATATTCTTCAACTGCAAATTTTCTACAAGGTTTAGATAATTCAAAAGATATAGTAAATACAACCATTATATGATTTCTATACATGTTCTGTATAACTATCCCATTTTTGAGTTCTTTTTAGTAATAACCTCATGTCTTTTTATATGATAACTTTTCATTTATACACCATAATATATTTATTACATAATAGGTCATAAGTGGATATACAGTGTCTAAGAACTCACTTTCTTGAGCTATATGTATAGTCAAGTAAAATGTAAAGGTCAAATTATACTCATAAAATGGATGTCTAAATAAAAAATGATAATAAAGTGCATTTATATTTATATATATATGCATGGATACATGTGAAAATATTATGTATGAATATATACATAATACACATATGTGACTTACATAAAAATATATACAAAACACATATCCATACAATGTATATTTATATGTATACATAATACATATGTATAGATACAGAAATATACAAGGCTTATAAGATCCAAGAGAATGAAGTAACAAATTTGCTTTTAAACTCTGGACTGTGTTTAAATGGTAGGTATAATGAAGCCTTTAGATGGACACAGATTTCTTCAGGTTTTAAATGTATGACACTATGGTTTGTATGTAGTTTCAATGTGTTTTTTTTTTCTCTCTCAAGTGGTTGATATACAGAAATTTTGCTTCAAAATTTGGTAATGTATGAGATAATAGAATTTAAAAATGGGGCTTAGTAGGAATTGGCTATGTCTTTGGGAGCATTGACATAGTTCCCATGAGACATTGAGTTAGTTCTAAAGATATTTTTAGATAAATAATGATCTACATTTCTCAAGTAAACCATCTCAATAGAAAGTGTAACGGTAGTAAAGCTTTGCATGTCTCATTCACCACCTCCCCAATCATAAGCTTTTCTGTGCTCTTGTTTCCTGGTAGTCCTTTTCAACTCATAGTATTTATTTATTGCTTTATGATTATATAAATGTTCAGTGGTATGGTGACTTCAGAGAGGAGTAATCATTATTCACTAATGTATCCCCAATCTTTTGCATACTACTTGTCACATTAAAGTGTCCAAAGAACAATAAAATAATCTTTTGAAATATCTGAAGGAAACTTTCTCTAACCTTAATGAAATATTCTAACATATACATTCATTGTTGGACATTGATATATTTATGTTAAGTGTTATCAGTGTAACCATACAAAATAATTAGGCACATTAAAAAGTTTGACTATGATGAAATACAAAGCAAACTATTGATTCATTCAACATTATTCCTAAACAAACATACATTGGATGAAATAAAAAAAGTATTAGAAATGAATAGAAATAGATCTCCAAACATTACTTATTATTGCTATCATTGTTTGCTATTATCCAAAACTTGACGGCGGGTATTTTTCTGGAAAAAAATTACATAATTGTAACATACAACATGACAAAATCAAGTTTTTATAGACCTAAAACTTTCATCTCTACTGATTAGCGAGGCTGGAGAGATGGCTCAGCGGTTTAAGAACACTGACTGCTATTCTGAAGATCCTGAGTTCAAATCCCAGCAACAACATGGTGGCTCACAACCATCTGTAATGGGATCTGATACCCTCTTCTGGAGTGTCTGAAGACAGCTACAGTGTATTTAAATATAATAAATAAATAAATAAATAAATAAATAAATAAACCTACTGATTAGCTTTCATAATTCTGGAAGTTGCTACAAAATGACCTGAGGAGAAAAGTAAATATTAGTTGGACTCAGCTGGGAACCCTTCCTGATATTATGGTACAGTTGTATCAGAGGAGTAATCAACCTCTTATTTATTGGAACTAAGTTACACACCACAAAAAGAAATGCATAACTTTCTCTTTTCTTGGTTGAACACTACGTGGCTAGAGAGGCTATAGGCTCTAGGGACAACCAAGTACTATTATTCTATTAAATAGACTGAATGTTATTTTGTTTTTTAAAGATAAATTGTTATAGCTGTACATCAATGGATCTCTAGTCTATTGATGATTAGATTTCCATCTGAGAAGCATGTATTTGTGGTAGATTGTGGTTAACACAGTGACTCACAACTGGCCAAGGTACGGAATATCAGGGACATCAGAAAGCCCAGTCTTAAAAAGAACACATATACAGTGCATTCTTCCCAAGGCTCAGAGATCATTGCATAATAAAGAATGTAGAAGCCAAAGGCAATGGATGACAAGAAAAAGACACTATCTTCTGGATATAACAGGCCACCTCAAGATATAAACTTTCTGTGGTTTGACCAGCAAACTGTAGATGCCAAATCCAACCCTGTTCCTAGCATAAAGATGGGTGTTGGTCACACAGTTTGACATGTAGCTGTTGACCTATTAGCAATTGTTAGCTACTAGGAGGTGTGGAAACAGTTTTCTCTAAGACTTTCGGCCCTGATAAGCCCATCACTCTCTAAATAGAAGAACATACATACAAGAATCCTTTAGCAGTACAAATTGTTCTTGAGGGATAAAACAAAAATTAGACACAAAATAGTTTGGGGGAAATAGAGCACAGTATGAGAAGAATTGGGTAAAGCAGTAAATTTAACCAACACATATTAAATGAAACTCTCAAAGAATGAATAATAGCAAAACAACAAATATAAAGAAATGCCAACTGAAAAATTTGAAGTCCCAATTACACATAAAATATTAAATAAAAATGGAAATAGAGTATTTAGAAGAAATAATACATTTTTATTCAAAGCAGTATGTAGAAGAAAATTGAGAGGCAACTTATTTTACTTTTACAAAACTATAAGAGCTAAAAATATGAGTAAATACTCTATAATATTTCTTCCCAAATGTAGAAATAAAAATGGTCTAAAAGAAACAAAGGTAGAACTATAAAGAAATATATCTCAACTAAAGTAAAACAGTAGAATTGATCAAAAATTGTCAAAGATATTTGAACTAATCCTTTGAGCAGGCTAATATAATTGTAAAACTTAACAAGTATAAGCAATAACATCTAATAAGTACAAATAAACATTTTTAAGAATTAGAATGATTTTGTTGGGGTTTTGGTTTGTGGATGGTATCATATACAGCAGAGGCTGGTCTCAAACTTACTGTGTAGCCCATGAAAACTGTCAGCTGATTCTTTTTGGCCTCTGCCTCTGAAGTGATGAAAGGACAGGTATGTACTGTAATCACCAGAAAAACATATGAAGCTGTTTGACAATTTATTATAGTACTAGGTAAAACCATGTAACAGTTCTGCTATTCTTTTACCTCTTAGCATCACTTCTAATATATAGAAGTTGCTCTTACTGCTCATAAAATTAAAATAAAACCAGTTCCATATAAGAATAATCCTTCATATAATTTAATTAATACTTAATTGATACATATAAGCCATACAGGTTCATATGGTAGTTTTTGAACGTTCTAAGATTCAAATAGCCATTATCTCGTTCTATAACTATGAAACTACTAACTTCTTTCTTTGATATCAAAAATGGATACAAAAATGGAAGAATCCACAGAGATGGCAGTAAGTGAAATCTCCTGTGGACTTTGGTGGTTTAAAAGGGGTTTCTTCTAAGGACTTAACGGTTTGCAAGGACAACTCTAGAATTCTTTAGTTAAGAAATAAGTCTTTATCCATTCCTCTGTTGAGGGACATCTGGGTTCTTTTCAGCTTCTGGCTATTATAAATAAGGCTGTTATGAACACAGTGTCCTTATTACACGTTGGAGCATATTCTGGGTATATGCCCAGGACTGGTATTAGTGGGTCTTCAGGTAGTACTATGTCCAATATTCTGAGGAACCACAAAACTGATTTCCAGAGTGGTTGTACCACCTTGCAATCCCACCAGCAATGGAGGAGTGTTCCTCTTTCTCTAGAACCTTGCCAGCATCTGCTGTCACCTGAGTTTTGATCTTAGCCATTCTGACTGGTGTGAGGTGGAATCCCAGGGTTGTTTTGATTTGCATTCCCCTGATTACAAAGAAAAATGAACATTTCTTTAGGTGCTTTTAAGCCATTCAGTATTCCTCAGTTGAGAATTCTTTGTTTAGCTCTGTTCCCCATTTTTAATAGGGTCATTTGGTTCTTTGGCATCTAATGAATACAGAAAAATGTGGTACATATACACAATGACTTAGTACTCAGCTATTAAAAAGAATGAATTTATGAAACTCTTAGGCAAATTAAGGAACTTGAAAATATCATCCTGAGTGAGGTAACTCAATCACAAAAGAACACACACAGTATGTACTCACTGATAAGTGGATATTAACCCAGAAGCTCAGAACACCCAAGATACAATTCACAAACCATATGAAATTCAAGAAGAAAAAGTGTGGATACTTCAATCCTTCTTAGAAGGGGGAATAAAATACCCGTGGAAGAAGTTACAGAGACAAAATGTGGAGTAGAGACTGATGTAATGACCATCCAGAGAGTGCCCCACAATCACCAAACCCAGACACTTTTGTGGATGCCAACAAGTGCTTGCTGACAAAAGCTTGTTATAGCTGTCTCTGGAGAGGCTTCACCAATGTCTGACAGATACAGAGGTGGATCCTCGCAGCCTACCACTGGACTAAGCACAGAGTTCCCAATGAAGGAGCTAGAGAAAGGACCCAAGGAGCTGAAGAGGTTAACAATCCCATAGGAAGAAATAACCAGTACCCCCAAAGCTCCCAGGAACTAAACCACCAACCAAAGAGTACACATAATAGGACTCACTCATGGCTCTAACTGCATATGTAGCAGAGGATGGCCTAGTTGGCCATCAGTGAGAGGAGAGGCCCTTGGTCTTGTGAAGGCTCTATGCCCCAGTGAAGGGGAATGCCAGGGCCAAGAAGCAGGTGTGGGTGGGTTGGTGAGCAGGGGGAGGGGAAAGGAGATAGGGGTTTTTCGGGGGGAAACCAGGAAAGAGAACAACATTTGAGATATAAATAATATCTGATTTTAAAAAAACCATAAAGAGAAAGAAAGAAGGCTTTAAATCACAATAAAAACATAGTAAAACTCAATATATTGTATGCTACTTATAGGAAAAAAGGTAGTTCATGGGAAGTATTTTTACATATTCAAAGACTCAAATGTTTCTGCTCTTACATATTTTATAAGTATAAAATCTTGGATAAAAAACACTGGAAAATGTACAATAGATAAATTCCAGAAAAATTAGTCATTGTTGGATGTGCAAATGTTTGGTGCAGGAGATTCTATACAGTTTTTGTTATTTTTGTTTTGTTTTGTTTTTTGTTTTGTTTTTATTACTTTTATTTTTTTACAGTCCAGTCATTACCCACCTCCCAGTTAGTCCTCCCACAATTCCTTACCCCATTTCTCCTCTCCCTGTCACCAAGTGTACATCCCCCCACATCTGTCAGGCCTTCCCACTTCCTGGGGCCTCGTGTCTATGCAGGGTTAGGCACATCTTCTCCCACTGAAGCCAGAACAGACAGTCCTCTGCTTTATATGTGTTGGAGGTCTCAAACCAGCTAGTGTATGCTGCCTGCTTGTTGGCTCAGTGTCACAAAGATCTCAGAGGTCCATGTTAGGTGAGACTGCTGGTCTTCTATGGGGTCACCCTCCTCCTCAGCATCTTCCAGCCTTCCCCTAAGCCAACCACAGGAGTCCTCCACTTCAGTCCATTTAGTCAGCTGCTTGTAGGGCCTCTCAGAGCTATACTTTTTTTTTTTTTAATTTAAAAAGTTTGTTTTCTTTCTACACTTTTTAAAAAAACATTTTATTTTATATGTATTAATGTTTCCTTTGTATGCATATATGTTTGCTATGTGTGTGCCTGGTGCCTGGAGAGCCTGGAGGCAATCACCAGATTCCCTGGGACTAAAGTTTCAGGTGATACCAGTCAGCAGGCAGGCATTGGGACCCTATCTTAGACCAGGGCTAGAACAGCAAGTTATTTTAAACAGAAGGTGGATAATACTTTCTCATTCTCTGACCATAATCTCTTGTATAATCCACAAATGATAAGAAAAAGTTGAGGATTTGGAAGAAATGTATATGGTTATATTTCTGAGTGTATATATGTATCTGTAATGTGAACAAAAAAAAATCTAAATCTGGTCATATTCTTCTGCTAAAGTACTGACCTCTAGCACCCTAATTAGTTATAATCACTCCAGATGCTACTCTAGTAAAAGAAAGCAATGCAAGTTTCTATTTGCGTGCATCAGTTTATCCTCCAAAGAACACTATCAAATCCAGTCCCCAATAGTGGCACAACAGGAATAAAATGGAGAATGGAAACCCCATCCTTCTGCTCTCAAGTATCATCACATTAAACGTGTATATTGAACACATATAATGCAGGTATCATACTATGCAACGCTAAAAGTTAAGTTTTGTCTTTTATTTTCCAGAAATTGAGAAGGAAAGCTGTGGCGATCCTGGCACACCGTTATATGGAATTAGAGAAGGCGATGGTTTTTCTAATCGTGATGTTTTAAGGTTTGAATGCCAGTTTGGGTTTGAATTAATTGGAGAGAAATCCATTGTTTGTCAAGAGAATAACCAATGGTCTGCAAATATACCCATCTGTATCTGTGAGTACCAAATGCTTTGCTTCTAGATGGCATATGTTACCCTGTCCTTGCATATAATTGCTTTTGTAATTAATTGCAAAGAGCTGGAACCAAGTAATTATTTTTGAATGAGGAGCACTTTGTGATACTATCTTTAACACATGTGCTTATGCTGAATTATAAAATTCATTACAGATTTAAATAAAGTTAACAGAGTTCACTGGCAATTGCAATATATATATATACAGTGCATTCTTCTAACAAGTGGGTAGCATTTTGTGCTTTATATATGACACATTTCTTATGGAAATTAGATATCATAGCTAATTCTAATAAGCACATTTATTTTCACAAAATAAAAATGCTTATTAGTAATCGTAATTATGAAAATATTTCAGGCTTCTCTTTTATGTAAATGCCATTTTTTATTTTTGAATGAAGGTGTTCATGGTAAGGCATAGAGTTCATAGCATAAAATCCATTACTGTTTATTTTGTATAAAATGTTAGGATTACAAAATACATTAACTTTTCAACTTAATATGAACTGAACATGAAGATTGTTAATATACTTTTATGGTCAAGTAAATAGTCATTATTGAATTTCAATATCTTTCAGAGGAAAAATGCACAGATCCACTTCTAAGGAACTGTGAGGAGAAGGCCAGTTATTCATAATGAAGGTCACCTGTTCAGTTCTATTTCAGAAAGAATAAAATACATTAGGGGAGCTGATTTTCATCTGTTTATGCCATATAAAGCTTGGAAGTACTTAAAACATTTTAATTGATGATCTTTTATTCTAAGCATTCTTCTAGAAAGATAATATTGGTTTCCTAATGGAAAACCTATTACTTGATAAATCACACCAACAATGAAAGAAAACATTTGGTGCAAGAGATCTCATCTAGGGCTTTGGCTCTGCTAGATAAGTGCTCTTTTTTGAGGTACACCCCAGCCCAAAAATGAAAAAGCGATTGACAATATTTTGTCAGATGCTATAATACATAATATAATAAAAAGGATGTGTTTTCATTCCCTAAAGGCAATTTGAAAAATTCATGAATACCTAGTAAATATTTTGTTTTGTTTGAAATGGGGTCTCATGCCTGTCTCAGTGAGGGTTTCTATTCCTGCACAAACATCATGACCAAGAAGCAAGTTGGGGAGGAAAGGATTTATTCATCTTACATTTCCACATTGGTGTTCATCACCAAAGGAAGTCAGAAGTGGAGCTCAAGCAGGTCAGGAAACAGCAAGTAATGCAGAGGCCAT
The DNA here is from genome assembly GCF_000001635.26 of Mus musculus. Classification (NCBI taxonomy): domain Eukaryota; kingdom Metazoa; phylum Chordata; class Mammalia; order Rodentia; family Muridae; genus Mus; species Mus musculus. The sequence goes on along the minus strand of NC_000081.6, from coordinate 48,009,790 downwards.
GGAGGGATGTTACTTACTGACTTGATCCCCTGGCTTGCTCAGCTTCCTTTCTTATAGAACCCAAGACTACCAGCCCAGGGATGGCACCACCCACAATGGGCTAGGCCCTCCCCACTTGAGCACTAATTCAGAAAATGCCTTACACCTGTATCTCATATAGGCATTTCCTCAACTGAAGCTCCTTTCTCTGTAATAACTTCAGCCTGTGTCAAGTTGACACACAAAACCAACCAGTACAGCCCACTGGCTAGCTTGGCATGTACTCCATAGTTCTCAGTAGCCTCTCATTTGCAGTGATTCTCCTGCGTGCTGGAATTATAGGCATGTGCCACCAATGGACATCTTTAACTGTTTTCAACTAACATCTTTAACTATTTTCAACTAAGCCCAATAATTCAGTAAGTGATAAAATAGTGTATCGAATGTGTTATGTGCAGGCAATGGTTAATTTTAAATGTATTTGCCTGAATAGATGTTGATGAATAAGCCAGGACTACATAGATAAAATTCTTACATAAATCCAGATAAACAGTAAAGATAATTATATTAAATTTAACAAAAGAACACCTTCTGCAAAATTTTTTCTATGAATATATTATATTCATAGAAAACTAACTAATTACTATAGTTATATAGTAATCATATATAACTAACTTGCAATTTTAATGAAACAATTAAAAGCAATTTTTCTAGGCATGTGACAGTGCACAAGATAATGTTACTTAAAATTGCATTGCACCTATAAAACAGTAGATACAATGTACATTATTAAATCTACACATCTTCTTGAAGTTCTGTGTAGTTTGTGAGCTTGGCCTATGTGTGGATCATGTGTAGCAATATGAACTTAGGTCAATTTGAAAATAATGATTTATAGTAAAAGACACCACACTCCTTTTCCTTTACTAACTTAGCAATCATTTTGTTACAATGGTTATAGAATTAAAGTTTCCATGATTCAGTTGACTATGAGAGAGGGCAGTAGTCTGTGTATACTCCAGATGTGGATGGAATTGACAGGAAAATGGAACAATTTAATTATGCAGAGATAGGGATTAAAAGTGTAGATGATGAAGAAGATAGGGAGGAGTTCTATGGAGTACTTCCCTCCAGATAGGATTTGGCTATTGCAATGATAAACTCACAGCATCCATGGTTACCTCACAAAACATGTCCAAGATCAAAACAGACCATATCCCAGCATGAATGATCCAGAAGCTCACAAGGTCCCACTCCTGAGGATCTAAAAGCAGCTGACAGCTATTTGGACAGGACGACTTGCTCCTCTTTGTGGAGATTAGCCACTTGTACATTGTTCATACTTTACTGAATATGCTTATACCCATATACATATGGGAAGCACTAATTAGACTTAGTGACTAATGAAAGACAGACACAAAGAGTCAGAGAGTGACAGAGTCAAAGTCAGAGATAGACAGAGACAGAGAGTGATGAAAAGAAAAATAGGACATGAAGCTTTATGATGGGCATGTTGGAGATGGATCCCTGGGAACATGGGAGGGGAAAATGGAGAGACAATGGGATCATATTATGTTGTACACATATATAAAATTCCTAAAGAATAAATGAAAGTAGAAAGGGTCAGAACATACTATGTACAAGGCAAATCCCTGCATTTGGAAAAGAAGGGAGTCTTTGTATTTTACCGGTAATGGACTGCATAGTAAGCCTTAGTATCAAAAAAAAAAAAAAAAAAAAAAAAAAAAAAAAGAGACGGTAGACCTTTTTAAATAGGCTTTTCTTCTCAAATATGAAATCTGTTTTTAAATATGATTTCAAAGATTGGGGAGAAGAAAAGCAAATTCATTCAAATTAGACTGGCTGGCCTAAGATGTGGCTGAGCCCAAAGGCTGTAAGTTTATTGCATCTAATCTTATTCCAAATAGTAAAAATTCAAAATATTTTAAAGAAAATATGAAATTACATGCAATGTAAGTTCTCTTAGTATAGAATCAAATACAGGTAACCAAAAGATTATTTTAACTAGTAAACTCAAATACATTATTAATATTGAACTTTTAAATAATAATAATAAAAAAATTGGAACTCTGCTTTTAAGGTTGTCCTAGTTACTGTTCTATTGCTGTGAAGAGACACTCTGAACAAGCCAAGTCTGGCAAAAGAAAGCATTTAATTGGAGGCTTGTTTGCTGATTTAGAGGTTTGCTCTATGGTCATCAAGGCAGGAAACCGACAGGCATGGCCTTAGAGTAGTAGATTAGAGCTTTACATAGTGGTTTACAGGTAGCAGGCAGACATAGAGACACTGGGCCAAGCATAGACTATTGAAATCTCAAGTGTCGCTCCTGATGACCTCATTAGCTAAACCACACCAAGTCCAACAAGGTCACATCTCCCAATCCTTCTCACAGCTCTGTAAACTGGGACAAAGCATTCAATCTATGAGGACAACATTCATTCAAACTACCACATGGATATTGTGATTTAAGACTACAGAAACATGCCAGGCCCTGGTGGTGCGCGCCTTTAATCCCAGCACTTGGGAGGCAGAGGCAGGCAGATTTCTGAGTTTGAGGTCAGCCTGGTCTAAAACGTGAGTTGAAGGACAGCCAGGGCTATACAGAGAAACCCTGTCTCAAAAAAAAAAAAAAAAAAAACTAACGAAACATAATCATAATTCATAAGTGAATTCTTCAAATAAAGTGAATAAGCATATATATGTATATATAATCATATGAGGAAACTTCAATTCTTCAACTTTACTACAAGTAGAAGAAAGTAAAACAAAAAGGTGTCATTTTTCTTATGAAACTAAAGAGAATAAATTATCACAGTACTTTTTGCTTGTGGGGTTGTGTGTATTATATTTCATTACAAATTGATATTACTTGAATTTTTGTTACTATTTTGAGCCTTCACCTTAATATTCTTATAAATGCATTAAAATATCACATGTTAATAATCAAAAGACTGTCAACACTGAATTATATTTTAGAATAAAATTTTAAATGTTAACTTACAGTTGTATGTAGACAGAAAAGAATGATTTTACAGGTTTAAATAATGAGTATAATTATGTGTAATAGATTTAAATGTTCATATATTATTTATAATGAGCTAATTGTAGTGGTGTCTCTAACTTAAATACTTGGACTAAAGCAGGAAAATGAATAAGCCTAAGTCATCTTGATCTATATCCTGAGAAACTGTCTCAAAACTATACATACACATAAACTCAATATGCAAATATATGTTTATATAGCTTATATATATATATATGATATAGAGAGTTTAAACATACTTTATATGTGCATACTCTGTGTATGAGAGAGAGAGAAGAGGGAGAAGAAGAGGGAGAGGGAAAGGGAAAGCAAGAGAGAGAGAGAGAGAGAGAGAGAGGGAGAGAGAGAGAGAATTTGGCACATGTATGAACTGAGTTTTGATGACGATATTTTGTAGCACAGAAAGAAACAATATCAATATTTCAATATTGATTTCCTATAAGTATTGTATTCATCTGTTTGTTTGTTTGTTTGATTTTTCTTTCTTAGCCTCCTCAGCTTTCCAAACTTCAATGAGATGCTTAAATCTTCAGAAAGAAAACAGGGCATAAGACTATGTAGATTAGGCATGTTTACTTCTCCTTCTAGACTTGGCAACAGTTACAGCTGTTGCCCATTATATAGATTAACCTGTCTCCATATTTGTGTCATAAACTATTATAGCAGGGTAGGGATAAAATCCATTTAAGCACCATTACTGATTTTCTAAAAGCTTTAGAATTCTAACTCTGAGATAATTCTCAAAAATGATTCTTTCTTCAATCATTGTATTAACCTTAGTGTTTCATGAGTACTTGTGAAATTTTCTCGTAAGTGCAGAAAGGAGAGTTGTAGAATACTCTAACACAGATAGGAGAAAGGGAAAAATCAAGTGTCACTGAGTGGGGTGTAGTGATTCCTGCCTGGAGTCTGTCTCAGAAGGCAAAAACAGCAGCAATTACAAAATATTTCTGTTCTGCCTGGGAATGAGTTCTAGCTGAAAAAGTCTACAAAATAAGAATTGTCATGTCTTAGTTAGGGTTTCCATTGCTGTAAGGAGACACCATGATCAGGCTACTCTTATAAAAACAACATTTAATTGGGGCTGGCTCACAGGTCAGAGGTGCAGTCCATTATTATTATGATGGGAAACTAGGCTGGAGAGATGGCTCAGTGGTTAAGAACATTGACTTCTCTTCTAGAGGTCCTGAGTTCAATTCCCAGCAACCACATGGTGGCTCACAACCATCTGATAACCTCTTATGGTGTATCTGAAGACAGTTACAGTGCACTCACATAAGTAAATAAAACCAAAATATAAAAAAAAAATCAAACAAACAAAATAAAACCACCACCACCAACAAAGACAGGAAACTTAGCAGCATCCAGGCAGGCTTGGGGAGAAGGAGCTGAGAGTTCCACATACTGTTGCAAAGGCAAAAAGAGAAAGCTGGCTCCTATGTCGTTAGGAGGAAAGTGAGAAAGCCCACCCCGATACCTCCAAGCATATAGCCTTATGTTCTTGTAAAGAAATGTCTACTTTTGCTTATATGTAAAATGAAGTTTGTATGCATAGTTTAGCAATGGGATCCTCTCCCCAAAATCCTGAATTCACTCTTCAGCAAAGGAAAAACACAAATTTTGTTTCCTTTCTTCTTTATTAGATAACTTGAATTCTTTGTTATTATCTCAATTTATTCATTATATATTATAGACTATCACAAAATCTGTCTAGATATTGCTTTTTAATATTTACTATTTGTAAGCTTACCTTTTATTTATCTCTTCTTTTTTTTACCAGTTCCTTGCCTCTCTAACTTCACTGCACCAATGGGAACAGTCCTTTCCCCTGATTATCCAGAAGGTTATGGAAATAATTTAAATTGTATCTGGACAATAATCTCTGATCCAGGAAGCCGGATCCACCTTTCCTTCAATGACTTTGATCTGGAATCTCAATTTGACTTTCTTGCTGTTAAAGATGGTGACTCACCAGATTCCCCAATTCTGGGAACCTTTACTGGGGCAGAGGTGCCTTCCCATCTTACTAGTAACAGCCACATACTGCGACTGGAATTTCAAGCTGACCACTCTATGTCAGGGCGTGGCTTCAACATCACATACAATAGTAAGGATTTTATTGTTGTGTGTTTGTTTGCTCATATATGCAATATATTTGTTGAGGACTGAAAAGCTTTCATGCAAATCAGCCTTCTTGTTTCAAGGACAAAAACAATGATTTTTATTTCTTTTTTTAATATTTTTTATTATTACGTATTTTCCTCAATTACATTTAGAATGCTATCCCAAAAGTCCCCCACACCCTCCCCCCTACTTACCTACCCACCCATTCCCATTTTTTGGCCCTGGCATTCCCCTGTACTGGGGCATGATTTTTATTTCTTGGTAGTCAACCACATTTCACACTCTGTGTGTCATTTCACATTGAGAAAGACCCAATTTAAGAAAATTCATTTCTATGTTTTTACCATATCAGCCTATAGACTAGGCGTTTCTATTAAAATTTACCCTAAATTTAAGCCTGATTTTGGTGGTATTTATTTATCAGTTTAAAGAAAATGAAAATTACTTTTCTTTAGCTATTAAGAAACTCATAGAGAACTTAAACAAGTAATGACAACACACAACTCCAATTCCAAAGAATATCTCTAGTTATCATAGTAGTACTGGAGAGAATACTTCACTAAGTAGAGAAAGCTCTCTTGCATGACTATTAGAACAAATTATTTCAATGTTTAATAGTATCAACAAAACTCAGACAGCACAATTTCAAGTCTTGTTCTTGCTACTCCATTTTTAGATATGCCCTTCATGTATCCATAACTATAATACCATATTTGCAAGAATGTAAGAGTAAATTAAAAATCAGTATAGGTTGAATAACTTTAGCGGGTCATATATATGAATCTAGCAAGTGCTCAGTAATCGAAAGCTAGCTACTGCACTATATCATTTGATGTTTGTACTATGTTGCAGTGTTTATTATATTTTCCTAGGTTTGAGATATGTTTTGGTATTAGGTTCTATGTATCGGGTTTGCATTTTAAAAGATACTCATTATTCATCTGAAAAATCTTATGACAGTTGCAGAAGGGTAAAGCACATAAAAGAGAAAACTCCATGGCTTTAGATACTTAGATGAATACTGTTTTGTGCAAGTGTATTAGCAGAAGACAAGGAATGCTGCTAATATTTAGCGCTTTCTCTTGAATAATCCACTTTGTCTCAGATGCTATCTAACCTTCTGGGTTAATGGGAAAGTGTCTCCAGATATCAGCATTGCCTTTAGAATGAATTTCACCCTGCATCTCACCCTTATCTAAGTAATATTGAGTTTTTTCAATGAAATACAGAATACAGTCAGTGTCCTTTCAGCTTGAGTATAACTTTCTACAATGTTACTCATAGAAAGTCCTTTGCAAATGTGTCTACACACTATTTATATTCAAGTAGCTGGTATATGTGTCATAGAGATTGCCTAAATTGAGATCTTTACCCAAAACTTCTTCAAACATATATATGCATGTTAGTGAATATGTGTTTGCATATGTTTAATTACATTTTAGTTTGTATTAATTGCATGATGCTTTTAAGCTCGATGCCTGTGGTGCTGTCAGAAATTATGTCCATTTGGTTTCTGAGTTATATTTAATTACATGTGTTTAATAATTCCTGCTTCAGCTCATTTTTTCTGAACAAATCTACTTAGACATTATATACTAGAACAGCACAACCAGAAAATTGAACTTGAAATAATTTTTTTATTATTTTTTAATTTATTAGTTCTTTGAGTTAATTATTTTTAGCTACAAGATAAAAACAGCCATTCAAATAAATGTACCTATAATATACTTATGTATTTTAGAATATATCTTAATTATCTTTTAGTAGATTAGGTTAAAAATTATAAGAAAGTAATACAAATTAGGAACAACCATAAAATGATGATTAGTAGGGAAAATTTAAAACAGTTCCTTGAATACAGAATAATTATAGTATCAAATTATAAAACCTTAATGAATAAACCTTATGCTTACAAGCCATGATAATTTTTCCTCACAGAAATAGTCTTCTATTTATACTATATTAAGATAAAATTTTATTATGCATTTATTGTTTTATGGATTCATTTAGTGAAAATTTTAGTTAATTCCAAAAAAGGCATTACTTGTTCAATAACCAGATTATTATTATAGTTCTACTTTTTGCCAAATATACATCCTAAAGAAACAACAAAAATACAGAAGTGACTCAAGGATCATGAGACATGAGATAATGACCAAAGATACAGAAGCCATTGAGAAAATTTTAAATTCCAGAACTAAAGATACATTGCAGTCCTGTAAATTTGTATTTCTCTGAAGAGATAAGCAACATGACTTCTTCAAGTCTAACATCCCTCTTTATGGTTATGTTTTCCTCATTAGGCCCCTCTTATTAAATGTGATAACATCACATGTTTTTGCTTAGAACATGGTCCTTGAAGAATTAAGTTCCTTAGTAGGAAAGATATGAAATAATTACAATATTTTCTGACTAGAAACATCTCCTTTTTATTGGATATTTTATTTATTTACATTTCAAATGTTATCTCCTTTTCTGGTTTCCCTTCAACAAAACCCCTCTCCCATCCCCTTTCTTCTTGATTCTATGAAGATTATCCAAAATATTTCCTTAAATCTTACCAGAGAAACAGTTTTTCATTCCTGGCAAATGTGTAATGGAATTTTTGAAGAAGATGACATAAACCTTTTAGGAGTCATATTAATTAGAATCTGAACATATTACCTTACAGATTCCTATATTAGTTTATCCAAATGATGAATACAAATAGACAGAATTTAAATTCTTATTTTTATTTTTTTTATATTTTGGTGTGTAAATTATATGTTGAAACATTTACAACTATTACTCATTATTTTGCACATATATGATCAGAGAAAATATCTAAACTTACAAAGTAATTTAAAGGGTTTTCAAGAAGAAAGAACCACATTCATTATTAACAGTCACTTTCCACATCCAAAATCTATAGATATCCCTCTCTTTTTTTATACTCCTAACGTTTTTGCTTCTCCTTTTTAAGCATTTGGACATAATGAATGCCCAGATCCTGGAATACCCATCAATGCTCGTCGCTTTGGAGACAACTTTCAATTGGGCAGTTCTATTTCAGTTATTTGTGAAGAAGGGTTTATTAAAACCCAGGGAACAGAAACAATTACATGCATTCTGATGGATGGAAAAGTAATGTGGAGTGGACCAATTCCAAGATGTGGAGGTAAGCTCAGGGGCAAAGGGCAGGAGGAACCCTCAAACTCAGTACACTTTGCAAAAGCAAGAAGTGTTATTTTTCACAAGAACTGTTGTCTTGTCATCTCAGTACCTGATGTGAGCTTCATTGTATGTGTACATAGCACCGAATTAGGTTTTTATTTTTTATTCCTAAATATTTTTAGAGACTTTTAAGATCCCTCTTTGAGTCTTCCTATATATAAATATTAATAAATACTAAGGTTGGTATCATATAAACCTCTCTTTGACTAATACAGTTATAGTTAACAACATATAAAATTAGTTATTCATTATATGTTCCTTCACATTTCCTTGGTGTTTAATGTTAATGTTCAGTTTTCAAAGATTGATTAACAAAATGTTAAGTAAGTTTATTTGAACACAGTCATATTTTAAAATGGGTAAATTGTGTAGCTATAGATGTTTTTTCATTTTTTCTTTTGTAGTAAGTCATAATCTAAACATTAATCACCATATTTATATTTAAAAATAAATACACTTATATTTAAAAGCAGAAATAATATATGTAGATATTAAATATATCCAAATATATTATATCACTGTAGATTCTACAGAAATGTGTGTTTAGATGTCTAGGTTTTATTTATAATTGTTGGATTGAAAATATTCAAAATTACAGTTAACTCTTGCCAGACAATTTTCTAAGAACATATATTTGATTACAAAAGTAATATATATGGACTAGAATCATGAAACACACAATAACAAATGACTGGAATCATTTGGTAATTTATTTTCTTTTTGGGGGTGCTAGTGATAAAGGCTTTGGAGCTGGGCAGAACTCTCAGCAAGTAATGGGCTTGCTTTTTAAGTCTGAAGATCTTAATTGAATCCCAGGAATCATGTAAGAGTTTCAGATTTAGTGACACATGCTTGTAATTCCAAAATTATAGAGGCAGAGACAGGAAGATGTGCGTGCAAACATGTGTTCACACACACACACACACACACACACACACACACAATTCTGGACTTTGGGTAAATCTTTAAAATTGTTGCTATCTTTTTTCCTTCACCTTTCCATGTGTTCCAACTGAAAATAAAACTTTGATTTCTCATTTGTCTGCAGATTTAAAAATATTCAAGGTTTTAAGTTCAAAAGTACAATCATTACCTATAAATTACTACTTTCATCAGATTCAACATATCTTCAGTGTCTCATAATTAAGTAGGTTCATATCATGTAATTATATTGCCCTTGTGGCTCTTGTTATTAGAATCTCCTTCCTTGTTACTTTAATCACTGTGTCATTTGGGTATCAGTATGATGAAGTAGATGACTTTAGAATATTTACAAACTACAAGCATTATTTATTTGTAAGGCTCTACTCTACTGATAAGTATGATTATAACATTACTCTTAAAAATGAATGAAACTACAGGGGAACGCCAGGGCCAAAGGGGGGGAGTGGGTGGGTAGGGGAGTGGGGGTGGGTGGGTAAGGGGGACTTTTGGTATAGCATTGGAAATGTAAATGAGCTAAATACCTAATAAAAAATGGAAAAAAAAAAAAAAAAAAAAAAAAAAAGGAAAGCAGATTTCATTTCCCTAAATGCTAGAAAATGCATGTGAAAGGAGGAGGAAGCTTGGGAGAGGATGCCCAGGGGCTCTTGGGAACTTTGAGGAACGATGCCTGCATGCTTGAAAAATATGCATCCCTATTATATTGTACATGTTGAAACCCATATTTAATTATAAGTTGATCCTTCTTCCATAATAGTTTTAAATAAGTGTGACAAATGCCGCAGCACAGGACTCATTCCTAGCAGCACCGACTTTAAATGAAATAACACTTGCACACAATGATGCTTGTTTGAAAATTTATAGCGTTCAATAAAGTAGTATATTGATAAAAAAAAAAAAATGAATGAAACTGCCCAGTAACATGTGTAATAAGGAGAATAAAATGACATTTTCTGTTTATATCATACTTCACTAATAACTGAATGCTGCCCTTCTATCATGAGGTTCCAGGACTGACTTGTGAAGCCAGTCAAAAAGTGTCACAGGCATGTGAAGGAAACATAGAAAACAGGAAGACTATTGGTTTCAGGGGTGGGGGATAGCAATAGGTCTCTGATACAGGAGTATAGGACAGGTAACATAGACATGATAAAATGACTGAGATATACAAAGAAAGAAAGGCTTGCATAATACACAGTATAGGTACAGAATTGCTCTGGGGCTAGCATGCAGTTTTGAGCTATTTCAGTAAGCAGGGGTATGATCTGAGCTGGTTTCTCCATTTCTCTGGATGTTGTTTTCAAGTCTCAGTAGGTAGACACAAAAGCACTTCCTGATAATTGCTGAATTCCATTGCCTTATTTGCCTAACTAGGGCATTGATTTTAAAGTTGACTGACGCCTAACTACATGGGGAGCTAAAACTAATGAAATCATAACAACAAATAATTTTATGAATCACTGCTAATTCTAGAAGGCAATTTTCCACTACCTGTGAAAAATGGATGCTATTTATTTTTTTTAAAGTAAAGCACAGTGTGCTGAACTCTAATTTGGCACAGGCCATTAAGCTCTCCAAATATCTCAAAGAGATGCTTTATGAATTTTCTGAAGGAGACTGTTTCTTTCTCTGTGAGGGAAACAATGAGAACTCAGCTTCCCATCTTGTCTGTGTCAATAACTCAGTGGGAGCAGGGGTAGGACAAAGTTATAGCCAAGGAAAACAGAATCAAAACAGGCCAGGAGCAACATTGCTGTCACCCTTGCAGGATTACCAGGATCGAGGGCTCCTCTTTGAGTTGCTTTCCTATGCAAACAGATCCTACCTAACTCTGGAGACAAGAGGTGATTTCTTAGCTTTTAATATTAAGACTCGTAATGACTCTTCTGTTCCTGAGTCCAAATTCTGCATAATGACAACGAAATTCTTAAAAATTAAAAAAAAAAAAAAGAATCAAAACTTCCACACCTCTTGGTACCCAAGCAGTCTGGTTTACTTGGCAAACAACGCATATAAACACTGTTCCTGTCCACTTTCCTCATTAGAAAGCTAATATTTTGATATTATTTTTGTTATTTTTAATATGTTTCATCATTTAATGCACTAGAATAGCCTCTCAAAAAAGTTTAACATTGTAGATAAAGTTTTTCATTAAAACATAAAAACCTTCAAAACAAACATTTAATATAGAATAAAATAAGAGCGTGCTTCCATAAATGTTGGCACTTTATTTTTTTTGACATGAAACAGTGCAAATGCAATGCCTTTTAAGTTATTTAAAAATGTGAATTTTTATTTATTACAACTACAAATATTAAATTATTCCATGAGATCTTACAGAACAAATGGGGTGTGGTTTGATTAGGCAAGCTAGGGCTTCCATCTGCCTCAAGATGCCACAATCCACAATCGCTTCCCCCAGCTCTTATCTGCCACCATTGTCTAGTGGTTCCAGCTTTCTGGCATAACACCTATCATTAGCAGTCTGAAAACGTTGGGAATCTTTGATCTGCCATGGTCTTTGAATATGGCTAATCAAACCAAAGGAAAAAAGGAGTATCGGCATGTTTTCCCACGGATGAAGATGAGTTAATTTCTAGTAGTTTAAATATGGTTGTAAGAAAGTGTTGATGTCTACCTTTTATTCAAAAAACTGACATCCAGTGCTAATTAAGTAAGGATGGGTTTGGCTTTACTGAGAAGATGGACATCCTCCCATAAAATGGGTTTATCCAGTCTCACCATGGTGACAATTAGTTAGATATTTTGTAAGTCTGGTAACTCTTGCATCTGCTAATTAATAGGAAACAAAATACATGTTTCCACAATCACCACTGAAGTCAATTCATGCTAAATTCCACAAACACTTATCTTTATTAAGTAGCAATCAGTGATTTTTTTGATCCACATTCAAAGCATACCCTGAGTATAATTGGCTCTATCTAGGGTTAACCTTTGCACGACATTCATTCCACAAAAGCATCCAAAGCTGTTACGATTGTGATAGTTACTTAATATGGGGTGCTTAGTGGAACTGAATAGGAAATTTCATAATGAGTTACACAGAAAACTTACCTTCAATCCTCATCTTTTCTCGTCCTCAATTCTTCACTCATAGCAGCTGCTTTCTCAACCTTTCCCCTTTGGCCGTACTCTGCACAACCCCACGCTTCATCTGTAAACATGATCTATGCAGTACATGCCCTGTGCTGAATGTCTGCTAATTTCATCATTATATTCAGACCTCTGATGTGAAGTTTTCTTATTAACATAAGGCAATCTTCCTTCTTTCTTCTTTTCTTTCCGTGATCAGAATCCCTTTTGTAAGCTGCTGAGGTCATTGGCAGGCACACCTGCCTCCATGCATTCCAGTATGCCCTATATCAGCCTCCTTGCTAGGAACATTGGCAAGGGATGAGAAAAGCCTGCCGCAGTTGCATTTAAATTAAACTTAACTCTTTATCTGACTTGTGACTTTAGGTCTCAAGATGCCACAATCCACAATCGCTTCCCCCAGCTCTTATCTGCCACCATTGTCTAGTGGTACCAGCTTTCTGGCATAACACCCTGTCTATCATTGGGTCCAATGTTGAGCCATGGTCCAATTAGCCATGGGTCCAATGTTGCTTTGCCTTAATTGTTGTTGAAAAGGTACAATAAATACTGGACTTCCTCCACCATGGCAAGCTATGTACTTAGAGCTATCCTTGAGCTACAAATTCTGGAATCCCTTAAGCACTCTACAGAACACCAAATGATGAAGCCACTGGGATTTATTATATTTTATTTTATTTCATTTTATTTTATTTTTGTGAGCAGTAATACTAAATAGAAGGAATATATTTAAAAATGATCTAGGAGATTTTTTCTATCCTGGAATGTGGGAAACTCCTTTTTCTCAGTCATTTTGATGGATAAGATCATACCTGCCTCATTTTCTAGGAAGGCACTTCTGTTTATTGTCTATACCTCACATGATCTTATCACCATCACTCAACCTTTGTTCTCATACAGTGTTCTGTATCTCATTTTGCTTCACCTTCTGTTTAGTTTACAAAATTTGTGAGACTGTTTTGACTTAGGAATTGATTCCGTGACTTTTAGTAAACTGACCCTAGTACACGCTGCCATATATTTACCACCATTTCGCTTGATCCTGAAACCTCTTTGCACATCATCCTAACTAATTTTGAGCATCTAACACTTTCCATAATTTTACTTGTTTTTGAGTACTTATTTTCAAGGTCTCACAGAATTCTACGCACAAGTATAGTGGAGCCAACTACCACTAAATGACAACTTTAAAATATGTTTGTCACAAACAAAATTAATATACCCTGTGGGTATAGAAAAATAAGTTCAGATATCTACTAGATTACAAACATATTAGAAATGGATTCTGCACACAGACTGAGACTTTGATATGGATACAAATATTGTTTAACAAAAATAATAAGATTAGTAGGGGTGATAATTATGATAACTGAAAGGACTATTATTGAAGGCTAGAAGAAAGCACTCACTCTAAGACAACAAATGACATGAACTAGGGATTCCTCAAATACTGCAATTGGAAATGCATCAGTAGCATCCAATCCCGGGAGGAATGTACTGGGAAACAAGGAAGTTCTGATGAAATAGGCATCATGACTACCTTCTTTTTCCTCCAGTAATTATCCTAGTATCTCAAGAAACTGTCTTTCCTTTGCATTTACCTAAGGCCCATTTTCCAGATGACATTTTTTAAATGTTTCTAATAATCCTCGTTTTTGACAAGTTAGACGACAACATTGAAATTTGATCTTCTAGCATCAGGAATTCAGCCGGACATCCTATCCTACACTGGTCTCAAACTGCCATTTCTATTTTAGGTTTGTTTTTGTTTTGTTTTATTTTCTATAATGTCCTTTGGAATGTATTTTGTCATGTCTTTTCATTGTATTTCTTTCCACCTGTATTTATATGTGGAAAATTTTCCTAATAATTTAGTGTTAGATATCTCAATTGTCTAATAGGCTGTAGGCAAATTCAATATTATATGAAAAGTATAAAAGGGCCATTGGTGACCAAGAAAATTTGATAATGATTTTCTTTGGTTTGGGGTATGAACATTTTATATAATTAATGCAAGTTTCACAAATATCTCCCCAAACCTCTGTTACTTTCAGAGTATATGTAAACTTTAGACAATCTTCATCATCAATTTATCTCCTAGATTACACAACTGACTTTTTAATAAGCTTTTTCCTTCCTGTTTCTATTCTATGCTCTGTTTATATGTGCTCAGAAGTCCTACCTTCTATGAAAGCCCCAAATTAAAGCAGCATATAGACTGCTGTGCTCTGTCCCATAGAAGGATGAGTTCATCTCATGATAATGTTTTCATTTGAGAAACTGTCTTCTTGGGAAGAGTAGAAACATTCTCTCCCTTACTACAGGAAATTATGCATGTTTAAAGCAGAGATAAATGTTTCCACATATGTTTTCAAGCTACTTTCTGAGTTGTAATCCAACTTCATATATGTTTGTTTCTGAGCTTTACAATAAAAAAAACAACCACTGTATTTGAAGAGAAATTAAAATAGGCATCATACCAAGAGACATAGAATAAAACAAGAAAGTTCTCCTCAAGGTGTCAAACAGTGAATTATAAGACCCTCTCACTTTTCTGTTTAAAGAAATAAGAACGTTGAAAGTAAATTAGTTCTATCTGTTGCCAACAAAGAAAAAAAACTTTCTTTGTATGAGGATTTAGAGTCATTGATTCATGACATTTTGATACTAAGGAATGTCACAGAGTAACAATCAGGAATTCTGAAACAGGAGGGGTTTAATTTACAGAATGAAAATAAGCATTTGGCTAGAAATTATCGGCCATTTTGTGATAAAATCTGAAGTGTATATTTTATAGTTTAGAGCTTGGTAGTTTTATGTTAATTGACAGAAGCTACAGTCACTTGGGAAGAGGGAATCTTAA
Organism: Mus musculus; assembly: GCF_000001635.26. Classification (NCBI taxonomy): domain Eukaryota; kingdom Metazoa; phylum Chordata; class Mammalia; order Rodentia; family Muridae; genus Mus; species Mus musculus. The sequence continues at coordinate 47,994,491 of NC_000081.6, read as the reverse complement.
TTGATAAAAGGCCCCAAGTAATATTGATTAAGGATTGTGGGAGGGTCCGACTAACTGTAGATGATGTAATAGCTGGGTAGATGGGTATAGATGATTTAAGAAACTAATCTGATCAAGCTTAGGTGAACAAACCAATAAGCAGCACTCACCAATGGCCTCTGCCTCAGTTTCTGTCTCCATCTTACTGCCTTAAGTTTCTTCCCTAACTTGTTTTGTCAGTACATGATGTGGAACATTAATCTGAAATAAACAAACCCTTGTCTTCCCAAGTTGTTTTTGATCATGTATTCTATCAGAGCAAGAAATACCAAATCAAGACAATGATTAAAAATCAAACTGTCTTCAATAGCTGAATTAAAAGTTATATAATTCTTTATGGGAAATGTGTTAAATCTAAAAACTAAATTTCACATAATTAAAGATACAATTGTGGCTCACTGTTGCTTTTCTCCCAATTTTCTCACCACTGTGCTTACTCTTGGTAGGAGTGAGTGTTTTAGAGCTATTTTGAATGTTTTGTTAACTATATTAATGATTTTTATCCAGTATCAAACTTTATATAACACTTTTGTGCTGATATCTCTGAGTTCTGTTTGACACATTTTTGTGTTTTCCTTAAAAAGTTCCAGGAACATATTGAGGTTTGTAGTATAAATTTAGAAGTAAATTGTTTCTCATATTTTCTGAGCATATATGGTTCTTACATTTTTGTCTGGATTTCTTAAGGGTATGATGCATATATACTTCCTCCTACATGTTAGCAGTCTACACTATAGCCAATAGAGCCCTCTTAATTATAAAGCAAGTTCCAAGTAAAACTAGATGGAATATTGGCCTTTACAGTTACATGGTCATGTTCTTGAATACAACTAGGGCATAAAATATTCAGTGAGCTTCTTTGTAGATTAAAAGTATTTTATTTAATGAAATATATTAGAAGAGTTGTATAATTATATAGGCTCAAAGCTGGTAATTTAATTTAGATGCCTAGTTAAAATTGAGTGAATGGAAAGTTGTTTCTTATTAAGTCTCATAATAATTTCAAACAATATGGTCTTTGCTGCCTTTGTACCAAGAAAAACAATACTAGCAAATGTGAATAGGAAGAATCGAAGCCAAAAATTCTAGTAGCTCTCTAATTACTAACATAGGCCCTTAGCTGGTTTAGATTCCCTATGTTGGATATATAAGTCAACTCTTCTGTCTCAATATTGATCCCAGTCATTCCACTGTCAGTACATCTAAGCTGAAGCTATGGAACTAAGAGAGATCTCTGTATCTTTGTTTCATGTTTGTAGCTGTTAGATTCAAGGGTGCTTAGGTTTTGTTCACCCCCAAGTAGAAGAAATAATAATAATTCCTTCACACATAGTGAAAGCAGAATGCAAGCACTTCAGGAGACTTTCTCATGGAGAATGTAGACACATATGTGAAAGAAAGACTGCAACCCCCAAGTGTATATGTGCTTATTCACTGAACCTATAGATATGTCTTTCATGACTAGTGAACATAGAAAAAGAAAGTGAGCTGGGCATGGTGGCTCACGCCTTTAAAATCCCAGCACTTGGGAGGCAGAGGCAGGCTGATTTCTGAGTTTGAGGCCAGCCTGGTCTATAGAGTGAATTCCAGGACAGCCAGGGCTACACAGAGAAACCCTGTCTCAAAAAACAAAAAAAAGAAACAAACAAACAAACAAAAAAAAACAAACAGAAAGAAAGAAAGAAAGAAAGAAAGAAAGAAAGAAAGAAAGAAAGAAAGGAAGGAAGGAAGGAAGGAAGGAAGGAAGGAAGGAAGGAAGGATGAAAGGAAGAAAGGAAGAAAGGAAGAAAGGAAGAAAGGAAGAAAGGAAGAAAGGAAGAAAGGAAGAAAGGAAGAAAGTGATAAATAGCTATCAAGGTGGATATATGCAAAGCCCCATAGTTCCAACAGTTTCACAATTAACATATATGTGTACCTTCTGCATTAACCGGATCGTCTTCCTTTCCTACAGGTTTTATCTTGTCTCCTCATCTTCATTTTCATCTTCCTCTCTGTGTCTCTGTCTCTCTCTCTCCCCCTCTCTAAAACTCTCAATCTGCCTTCTTTTGCCAGTGCCCAATTATAGGCTCTAGCCTTATCTTTCACCTCCCCTCACCTGAGTACAGACAGCAATCTATAGACACCAATAACCAAAAATGGGTACAGTTTAAAAGAAAATACTAAACAGAGAAATTTTTAATGTCTAAGAAACATTTAAGTAAATGTTCAACACCCTGAGTCATTAGTGAAATGCAAATCCAGCTAACTCTGAGATTACATCCATCAGGATGGCTAAGGTCAGAATCTACTGGGACAGCCCATCTAACAAGGATGTGTAGTAATGGGAACACTCCTCCATTGCTGGTGAAAGGACAAACTTGTACAACTACGCTTTAAATCAATTTGGCAGTTTCTCAGAAAACTAAGAATAGTTCTACCTCAAGACCCAAGTGTAACACTCCTGGTCTACCATCTCCCTGAAACACATGCTCAACAATGTTCACAGCAGCTTTATTTGTAATAGAAGGTAGCAAAACAACCAGATGTCCCTTAACTGAAGAAAGGAATTAACTTCATAATAAATGAAATACAAGAAGAGATCATAGATTTATCACAAAACCCTGGATCAGAGCAATATCCATAAATGGTGGAGTTTACTGGGGAATCAAACACTAAAAGACCTAGTTCTTGAATCTCTGACTTTCAAAAAGACTCATTGATTCTTCTAATGTGACAGGAAACATTCTCAATTCTTGCTACCACTACTAACACCACCGAAAGGAGATTATGGGAGCACGACCTCCTTTATATAAACCTTAATTCTTTCCCCCACAGAAAATCGAGGGATAAAAGTTAAAAGAGGCTGCCAGTTTTCTATTCTGAGACTGGGACAGAGAATCAGCAAGTGGGGACCTTAACACAGTATACTTCCCTCCATTTCATAGAGTTATTTTGAATGAATGGGTTAAGGTAAACAAAGGGTTTGAAAATGAAATAGTAAAAGTTAGAGTATATTCCCAAGATGTTTGCTTTTAGGGAGAGGGGGATTTGGTAGTGCATATTTGAGGTAGAAGTCAGAAAAAAAAATTGGATGAAACCATGCCTTGTGTCTGCTCTAATGATTTCAGAATGCTCCATAAAATGCTTACTCAAGCAAAAACTTCCTCACCCTCAGAATAGATCTGCCTGAATTGTTCTGGTTTATGTTTCCTCCCACTCCCTAGTGAGATATCTGAGAAAATTTTTAGAATGAATAGGATGGAACTGGAGTCCCTGGAGAACGGTTTGGAGGCAGGGCAGGACTTGCATGCCTGATGAACTCCCTCATTGAAGATAAGGGGTTTTCTCTTGAATCGCAATTAGCTACAGAGGGAAGGGAGCCCTTCTGCACAGACATCACATTCTCTGTGGAGAGGGTTTTTTGAAGAAGCAATTAGAGTAACAACTTCATGCATATATCAGAACTGATTTGTAATTCTAATACAATGTGTGTTCACACATGCACACATTTTTCTTAAAAGATGAACTCTTTTTTTTTCTTTTACATTTATATAATACTGCATTTCATCTGTAGGTCTACCATAAAGAAACAAATAATAGCCATTGACACAGTTTAACTTCTGCTTTTGGCTAGGCTAAATTTGAAAAAGAAATAAAAGGAACATGAAAGTTGAAGACGTGAATCAAGGCTCAAATTTCTGAATCATTCAAACTCTTTCATTATTGTGACTATAGCTTCACCTTTTTATTGATAGTTTAAAACTTGAATGTGCCTTAATTTTATTGAGTCGCCATCCAATGTCCATAGACTAGATATATCAATGATCATTTTCCAGAGCCACAATACAAAGCAAATTAAAGAAAGGCAGAAAGAATAGAAGCACTGGTGTGTGATGATACGGGATGGTGTGTTCATCAGGTACCTCACCATAGAAGGGTCATCACTCTGACCAAAAGCTAGATGGCCTGCTTCCTAAATTAATTGTTGCTAACCCTATCATCAAAAATCTACATCTCCAAATACCTTGTGAGTGATCAAGTATAACTTGTCTACTGACGTTGCCTCCTGCTGTGAAACTTCTAACTTCCTTAGAACTCTTATTGAAGAGAATTTTGTCTTAATTCTTTTGGATGGTTATAGCTTTTTGTGGGCCTTTAAGTATGGTGAGCATTTTGAGTGTGTTAATTTTTAGTAACTAAATGAGTGAACCAATACTTGAATGCAGTTTTTAATAACAACTTTTATTTATTAGAAAAATTAAATTGGAGGGATGAACTGGGTCACACTGTTATTAATTATGTGCATGCTGTTTGCATTAATGCAAAATGGAAATAGTATGGGCAATAAGCTGTATCTCAATAATATATCCCAGGTTTTCCCCTGTATTACGGACTTCTCTGTCCTTGTGATATCACATTTTGATGAAACCACATTAAAGAAGAAAATGTTCATTCTGGCTTGATATTCCATTGGGAATTTCATTGTCGCAGGGAAGAGATGATATTAGGAGCTGAAGGCCTGACTGGCAATCAGAAGTCAATGAAAGGGAAGTAGGGACAGATTGTAAAACCTCAAGCTTGCCCCTGCTGCCTTCTTCCTCTTCAGGCAAAGTTTCACCTCCGAAAGGTTCTACCACCTTTCCAAACAGCAAGAAGAACTTGGACTAAGGGTTCAAAAACAGGAGCCTAAGGAATATCTTTTTCATTTATACCCACAACCTCCTTTTTCTTTTCAGAAACTGGAGAGAGAGTCTATACTTAGGATATCTCTGAGGTAGAAACCCAACCGTTTCTCTCCATTGGTTTATGTTTTTTAAAGAGGTCTATGAGGGCTAAAGAAAATAACCAGAAGGATGAGGATGAGCCTTCTTTTTAACACTGGGAACTGTGGATGGCCTTAAACGTTAGACTTGTATTCTGTAAATATAATCTTTAAACAAGCTTCCTAGATACCTGCCAACTTTAATCTTATAATCTTATAATACTTGCATCTTATAATTCCTACAAATACATCTTAAAAATTTACAAAAAGTTTTTCTTCTTATTAACTAGAAAGCACAGTGACACTCACAATAGTATTTTTTTACTTCCTGATCTCTCTCTCTCTCCTCTACATATGCTTTAAACTATCTTTTGGCAACCTCTTTCTTCTTCAGGAGGTGTGTGTGTGTGTGTGTGTGTGTGTGTGTGTGTGTGTGTGTGTGTGTGTGTGTTTTCCTGTCTCTTGAACATTGCCTTATTTCTGCTGTATGTCCAGAATCTTACCCTGAGCATGTAGCTGCCTTGTAGAAATTCTCTCAGAACTGAGAGACACTCAGTAATTAAGAGAACTTGATGCTCTTTCCAGAGGATCTAACTAAGCAATTTACCGTATCAGGCATCTAATAAATGCCTATAATTCCATCTCTAGGGAATCTGATCCTATCTTCTGGCCTTTACAGGCTCCTACTTACACATGGTATTCACTCACAGAAACACACATACCCATAAAGTAGAACAATATTAATATCAAAACATTTAAGATGAACTTTTTGTTGGGGCTTTTCTTGTTTTGATATAATGGCTACTGGCTAATATTTTACCTTCTATAAAAACCATTTTACAAAGGTCTACATATTGGACCACTCTACTTTTCTAGATTCTTACCTCTTCTTTCTACCCACATTAACGCTTTAACATAGCCTGTTTTAATCATGATTCCTCTGGAAAAAAATTCCACTTCTTATTTTCTATTTTTTAAATATTTCACATATTCTCTAACCTAGTTAGTTACTACTTCTATGATGAATTATCATGGCCAAAAGGGAGTTGGTGAGGAAAGAGTTTATTGGCTTACATTTCCACATCATTGTTCTTCATGGAAAACTGTCAGAGCAGGAAAACCAATCAGAGCAGGAAACTGCAGGTGGGAGTGCTGCTCACTGGTTTACTCCAAATTTGGCTTACTCAACCTGATTCCTTATAGAACCCAGGACTACCAGCCCAGAGATGGCATCTCCCACACTGGGCTTTGTAGGTTTAGATTTTTTAAAACCTACTTTTCATAAGGTTTCTTAAATGCTCTAATATTTACTTTAGTGCACCACCTACCAGAGGTTGGGAAAAGGATTGGTTAGTAGACAAAGAAGAATTGGACATATTTACAAACATTTCTTTGGACTAATCCAATCTGTGTTGTCAGGATATCAGCAATTAAAGTCACATAGCTGTTTGATCCACTCACAAACACCATTCAGGAATCAGCATTGGCAGGACTAGCAAATACCATAAATAAATCAATAATGGCAGGTCGATCCAGTAGAAACCACAAGCTCTACCAATCAGCCTGAGTCCATGGAAGTGGCAAGAAGCCTCTGGAAAACTACTAGAAGTATTTTGGTGCATTTCTATTTATGAAGTCATGGCAAGCAATGATCAGTAATGCAGACTAGGTGAACCACTACTACACAGCATTGTCAGCAAAGACCAGCATCAGCAAAGCCCAGTGAAGACCAAAAAAGAGTGGCAAGGTAAACCAATACCATCCAGTATTGTACACTGTATTTTGGGCTATAAGTCTATCTTTTCCAAACATCATGTACTCTCTCAAGCATCTGCTCTAGCAAAACATCACATGCCCCTTTGCCGAGTTGCTTTCAGAAAAATTCATATGTCTGTTCTTAGCAAAACACCTTTCCATGAGTCTGCTTCTGCAGAAACATCCTCTCATAAGAAAGTTTCCAGAAAATTATCAAAAGACACAACTGAGTCTTCAAACAATCCAGAAATTTCTACTTCATGGCTAGCCACTCTCCTGTCAATCACTAATTAAGAAAATGCTCTGCAGGTTTACCTATAGCCCATACTTAAAAGGCGTTTATTCATTTGAGGTTCCCTCCTCTCAAATGATTATAGCTAATGTCCAGTAGACAGCACACTCCAAGTTTAGCACTAAATGGTATTAGCCTATTCTGTGTAGCATCTGTGTTTTTATAGTAGCCCATTGTTTTAAAATGAAGTCAGCATCCATCCTGTTTATATGCCAAAGGTTTAAGAACCAATTTTGGTTCTTTTGCATTTTTATGTTACACTGTGTCATCAGTAAGTATTTTTGACTTTACATTCTAACTACCTCATTCATCTCTTCCTGTAATAGCCTTATGTCAGATTCTGAATAAGCCTTTCTTATTTTTTGTAAACTAATGTTGCTGATCTCAGAATTTCCAAATGCACTATACATGTATGATCTATTCAAATGAAAACCGCAACCTTGCCATACAATTTTTCAATTATTTATGCCTTACTTTCAGTAATTTAATATACTAGATACATTTATAATACACTCACTTTCATCATCTCCCATTTCTTCATGGTCTTACAAAAGCTATTTGGTATTATTTAAAAATATTATACTTATTCAACCCCATACAGTCACACGCATGCTCTTATTTCATTTCCAATATCCTTCATCTTTTCTCTATTGAAGATTTCTGATCCTTCCTTAATAGATCCAATTAGATATCTTCTATGAGTCCTATATATCCTCTAACATGACCATATTTTTCATATAATTAATTATTTTGAATGTTGTCTGTTTCTAATCTTTCAAAAACATACAGAAAAGTAGCATCTTTAGAAAAAAAGAATGTAAAGAAACAATATTTTATAGTCAGGATACTTATTTTCAAATCCTTGAGTGATAATACATAACTTATTTATAATGTTTACATGTATAGTTATTCAAAATAATAGCTCTCTTTGTCTCTTTCTGTCTGTCTGTCTCTGTGTCTCTCTCTCTCTCACACACATACACAATGTCTGTTCTACTCAGATAAGCCTTAAATTACTTTATAGCTAAAGATGACCTTCATTTTCTCATTGACAAGACATTACCTTCCATGTGCTGGAATTATAGAATCACATCATTATATCCAGATTGTGCAGTGTTATAGATTGAACCCAGTTTTTCATACTTGCTACTAATACACATTACTACCAACTGAACTATTGCTCAAGCTTTTCTTTTCAGTGTGTCTTTCTTTTATTCTTCTTTCCCTATGCTAGTTCCTACATCCCATGCTGCCTTGCTATATAGCTCCACCAAGAAATGGAGAGCAAACAACAATATTCTTTTTTCTGCCATTATTGGCACAGCAATCAATGAAATTCTTATTAGAGATATGTATTTTCCTTGACCCATGAGGCATCTCAGCATACCACTTGACAAAAAAGAAACAATTTTAAAATGTATTTATGTATTGCATAAGAAGTATGATTGAGTGAAGAAAGGAATGTTTGTGTTAATGAGTAAGCTTTTGAAAACACCTCTTTAGGCTTTTAGCTTCTTTACTGCTAAATATTTCAGAATTTCTTTTATCAATCAGTGATAATGCCCGTGCTTGGTATTAATTTCTTCAGTTTATTACCTTTAAATGTAAGGATATGTATGTAGTTACCTTACGTATAAAATGTATCTGTACTTCTGAAGTATCAATAGTACTATTTATTTCAAGCTTTTGGAGAAAATAACATGTATATAAATTTTGTTATTTCATTGATATTATTTAGAGCAGGTCAAATGACATTAAGTGGACATTAAAAAGAATTATATATAAAGAGATTTACTACATATTGTATTTTTATAAGTTTGATATATCAAAATTTAATGTTTAAACAACTAGTTGATTTTCTTTTCATATTATCACCCATGCTTCCCATACTTTTTCATAAATCCTATCTACCTTCTTAACATTTTCATCATTGCCAGGTGATGGTTTGAAAATTCAGCTCATTTCTGTTGAGTTCTCAGTTGCTTTCAACTCTGGACTGCTTTCTGCTATAGGTTTCCTTGCTCTCTTTAGAGTTTCAGTCTTCCTTTTTGCCTGTTTTGTGTACTCTGGGGTCTTTCCTGTAACTGTTCTGTAGCTTCTCTCTCCTAGCATTCACTAGACAGCCAGCACCTTAGATCAAGACTTTTCTTGACTGACTCATCTGAGCAAACCCCTCTCTTCTTAGGTTTCAGGGCTTCTGCAGACTTTTGGCATGATAATTATGTAGAGAATCTACTTCAGTATATGTGATAAGCTTCATAGGGCCACATTGAGTGAAGCCTCTACTCAAAATTGAACTTTCAGGAAGCATAAGAGATATTCCTGTTTTGATTGTTTTTAAAGAACTCACTCATCTCTTCCCTCATTCTTTAGATGGATAGGTCAAACAAAGTGCATCTCAAGGCTTTATGTTTTAACCATTTTTGGCCCTTCTACAATAACTAATTATATGACTCATTACTTCATTTAATGACTAGATGCATAAATGCTTTCCTAGAATGGCATGAATTGATGAAGTAACAAAATTTCCTGCCAAATATGCTCCACATCGTCTGTACCTCCTCTAAATAAAATAGTACTGTGTTTTAAATTATGTTAACTTAGGTGATGATTGTGCACAAAGGTTCATATTTAAAACATCACAACACTGAGTGAAACTAATTTATATGTCATCCAAACTTTAAGAGTATGTAATCCTCATGACAATGAGTGCCTTGGAAAGCTTTTAGGAAACAGTATTGGAACCAGTTATATAAAAAGATTTGGTTGATTAATGAACATTCTCATAAAAATAGCATATTTTATAATTTCACCTAGAAAATACTTCACTCAAGCCAGATGGGATTGCATATGCCTGTAATTCCAGAGTGAGGGTGGCTATGACTATAGCTTACATATTTGAAGCCTACCTGAACCACCCCATACTAAGCCTCATAACAACCAAAACAAGCTTCAAGTTTCTCAAGTGTGTGTTTTATGAGGATGTTTTCTCTTAGTCAGTTTACATCTAACTATGGCACAGATAATAGCCTCTGTGCGTGCAGAGGTTGGTGAGGTGTTTTATATGGGCTATACCTGGGTATTCTTGCTATGAGAAAAATGGAGGGTAGCTTTCTCAATGGTTTGGATGTGGGAATAGGAGGTAAACAAACAAACAAACAAAAAAGAAATTAAGGACTTTGTCAGACTTTCTGCTTTACACTAACTACTATATACATACTCATATCCTTGATAAAGATAATATTCCACTAACTTTGAGGAAATAATTTGAAATTTTTTCCAGCTTGTAGAACTTTAGTCAGGTATTCTCTTTGCAAGTTTGTTTATCCATTTATACAATGTGATGTTTATGTTCCAGGTCCCAACAATGCTGTCTGTGGTTTCATTTGTTCTTGAGTTTAAAGAAATGTAGAAAATAAAATACAATAACAATCACAGTGTTAATTAGAAGTTTTAATTTAGTGTAAACAAATAAAATAGATCAACATACATGTCTAGGAAATGATGTCCTGATAACTCCAAAATATAAAGCACATATTTGCAGTTGAACAAAAACAAAAGACCAAATAACAGGGGAAGAATAGCAATAGACAATGAACTAGTGATGATCTACACCTTCTTACTTACTTTTCTATTGCTGTGATTCAATATCATGACCAAGACAGCTTATATAAAACAAAGAGTTTATTCGGGTCTTATAATTTTAGAGGGTTAGTTAGAGTCCATGACTATCATGACAAGAAGCATGGCAGTAGGCATTGTTCTGGAGCCGCAGCTCAGAGTCACAATCTGATTCAATTCACAAAAACAGGTAGAGAAAGAGAGAGAGAGAGAGAGAGAGAAAGGAAGAGGCACTGGAATTCTTAGGGCTTTTGAAACCTCAAATGTATACCCCATACAACAAAGCCACACCCCCTACACCCTCCTAAACAGTTCTACCAACTAGGGGCTTAGAATTCCAAATTATGCGCTTATAATGACCATCTTCATGCAAATCACTGTATAAACTATAATAGTTACTCTGGAATAAAAGAGGTTCACAGTATAATTTGAGTACATAAGTATAAAAATCAGAAAGAACCAAAAACTGACAATTTATATATCATTTCAAGTGGAAGATGAAGTATGTGAATACACATAAGGTATATAGAGAAAGTTACCTGATGATTTGAGGATGACTAGCTAGTAGTGACCTGTGAAGTTTAGCTGTGTCACAATTTTACAAGTATATGATCTCTTTAAGGGGAAGATCCTTAATCACAGAGAGAATTAAGTATATGTATCTTTACATTCAAAATAGCATTATTTACCACTTAATGGACATGTTAACAGATTCATTTAAATCATAGTTGGAATACATATGAGAATTCAATCATCTCAGTACTTACGATGCAAAGACAGAGAAATTGTGGTGAGTTGGGTAACCTGGGCCCCATAGTGAGTACTGTAGCAAGAACTTGTCTCTGTCTCACTCTCTCACTAGATAGATAGATAGATAGATAGATAGATAGATAGATAGATAGATAGATGGATGGATGGATGGATGGATGGATGGATGGATGGATGGATAGATAGATAGATAGATAGATAGATAGATAGATAGATAGATAGATAGATAGATAGATAGAAATGGAAGAATGGATGGATGGATGGATGGATGGATGGATGGATGGATATAAATGAATAGATGGATGGATGGAAGGTTAGATGGATGGATAGATAGATACATGCATAGGTAGATAATAGATTTATGAATGAGAGATAAATGATAAATAGGTGATATATAAATGATAGACTGATAAGATTGATAATAAATAGATGTAGAGGATACATGATGGTAATGATAAATGATAGATAATAGGATGATGGTAGATTGATAGATGATAGATAAATGTGATTGACAATGTTATATATATATATACATATATACATATATATACATATATATATATATATATATACGTATATATATATATACATATATATATATATACATACAATGAGTGCCTTGGAAAGCTTTTAGGAAACAGTATTGGAATCAGTTATATAAAAGGATTTGTTTGATTAATGAACATTCTCATAGAAATAGCATATTTTATAATTTCACCTAGAAAATACTTCACTCAAGCCAGATGGGATTGCATATGCCTGTAATTCCAGAGTGTGGGTGTCTCTCTCTCTCTCTCTCTCTCTCTCTACCTGTTTTTGTGAATTGAATCAGATTGTGACTCTGAGCTGCGGCTCCAGAACAATGCCTACTGCCATGCTTCTTGTCATGATAGTCATGGACTCTAACTAACCCTCTAAAATTATAAGACCCGAATAAACTCTTTGTTTTATATAAGCTGTCTTGGTCATGATATTGAATCACAGCAATAGAAAAGTAAGTAAGAAGGTGTAGATCATCACTAGTTCATTGTCTATTGCTATTCTTCCCCTGTTATTTGGTCTTTTGTTTTTGTTCAACTGCAACTATGTGCTTTATATTTTGGAGTTATCAGGACATACATACATACACACACACACACAATATATATATATATTTATATATTTATATATATATATTATATATTTATATATTATATATATATAATGTATATAAAATCTTATTCTGAAAAGTCTATTCTAATTGTTCTCCGTTTTCATCTTTCAGCTCCATGTGGTGGCCACTTTTCAGCTCCAAGTGGAGTAATTCTCTCACCAGGATGGCCAGGATACTACAAAGACTCTTTGAATTGTGAGTGGGTGATTGAAGCTGAACCTGGACACTCTATCAAAATTACATTTGAAAGGTCTCTGCAAATATTTTTTCTATCTTGTAAAGACATGAATAGATGTTATAGTTGGCATTCACCATTTCCCTTACCACATAAATAAGTAATTTCATTAGAATAGTCAGTTGCTGTTTCTTGAATGCTTAAGAAGTGCTACTCCCTTTTAACCTTTCCGTCTGTTCTCAAGCTAATTTTTTATTTGTTTATTGCTATAACTTTACTGTTAAGTAATTCAGGACCATTTCTCCTATACATATGCATGATACTGCGATATGAATATATGACCTTTACTTTAATGAGTTTAGTTGTCCTATGCTTTTTAAGAGCTCGTGAATTCAGTTCTGCTAAATTCCCAACACAAAGGTCTTATAAAAAATTCAATACCCTCTCCAAGTATAATACAATTATAGTTACTATTATATAATTACCCAAGTATACGCAAAATGCATTCACCATTTTCCCCTGGTGAACCCATTTCCTGAAAATTTTTATATGACCCTAGCTACACATACATACATACATACATACATACATACATACACACACACACACACACACACACACACACACACACACACACACACACACATTAGGAATATATATATCTAATATAACTATATACATATTGGGTAAACAAATGAAATATTTACTGTTGATCAGTCATGTAGAAACTTATTCAAAGGACTTTTGTAGTACATTAAACCTCGCCATTTATTGAACACGAAAGCAGAATTGTTTAATTGAAATGAGTTTGCTCTTTTACTTATTCATAGAATTAAATCTAGACTTTTGATGGATAAGATACTCAGTTTAAGGTGGTGTGGTTTAAACAGCAGAGCATTATACCCCTAAAATTCTATCAACCAGGAGTCTGAGATCAAAGACTCCAAAGGTTTGTTTTTATGGTTTCTTTGGTTTTGTCTTGTATGCACCTTTTTATGATATTTTTGTCCCCTGTCCTTCTCCCTGTCCTCACCTTTCTCTTTCTCGGTCTCTCTCTGTGTCTCTCTCTGTTTCTCTATCTCTGTCTCTGTTTCTGTTTCTCTGTCTGTCTCTTTCTTTGTCTGTCTATTCTCCCTCTGTCTCTCTCTCTGTCTCTGTCTCTCTTTCTCTCTCTCTTCTCCCTGTCTCCCATGCTCATGTGTTTCTGGATCCTACTCTCTGTTTCACATGTATGCTTGATTGAAATCCACTCTGATGATCTCATTTTATTTTAATTTCTGCTTTAAAGATTATTATACATCATAATATTCTCATGAGCTGAAGGTTAATATTTCAACATGTGGATTCATAGGGGCATAATTTAGCACATGAAAATTATATACATGCTTAAGTCCATTCTTTTATTTAGTTTTTCAATAGTATATTATACAGCTCAGGCTAGCTTAAACTGTGTAAGCCAGCATCATTCTGAACTCTCAGTATTTTCTAAGTACTACCATGTATAGTCTAGAGTGTACATTTAAACTCAGGATAGTTTTGCATGTTGGAACAGGTTGGACATGCTTATATTCCTTGAGTTTTCAGGTTTGTCTCTATCAAACTATCAAAATTATTGCCATACAGAAGTTAGAGTGTGTTGTGGGAAATATTAGAAAATGAACCAATGAACCAGCACATTCCCGTGCTTTTGCTGGCAACTCTCAGCCCCGCTGCAGTCCTGCAGGCTCTGTCTCTACCTGCCAACTCTCTGGTGGGGTTAGAGCTCCCGAGTTTCTTTTACTGCCATTCTAATGTAATGTAATGACCATCTACCCCATGGTCAGCCTCCACAATACCCATTTACCCGGTAGAAAGAAAACTCTAGAAGCTTATAATTAACAAGCCAGATTTACATATCAATAAATTCTCAATTCACAGGATGCCATTACAGTAATTTTAGAACCAAATGATCATAAAAACTGCCCACCTAGATTAGACAAATTATCCCAATTATTCTATTCTTTACTACCCTTGGCTATTAAAACCACGCTGGATCTGGCTCTTCCTCCTGTCCACCCACCTCCATCTTTGCTCTCCCTTTCTCCCAAAATGCTCTCTGTCTTGCCAACTCTTAGCTCTGCCTCCTTTTCCCTGTCCAATCACAAGCCTCCTGCTGCACTAATATGTTAATATAAATGGACAGGGAAAATCCTGTCACAAGACTGCTTTAAGAAACATGTCAGTAGCTCCTCAGTGTTTCAGACTAAAAGGAGCACAGTTGTGTTAATAGTTTTCTTTTATTTTTTTTTTCCATTTTTTATTAGGTATTTAGCTCATTTACATTTCCAATGCTATACCAAAAGTCCCCCTTACCCACCCACCCCCACTCCCCTACCCACCCACTCCCCCCCTTTGGCCCTGGCGTTCCCCTGTACCGGGGCACACAAAGTCTGCGTGTCCAATGGGCCTCTCTTTCCAGTGATGGCCGACTAGGCCATCTTTTGATACATATGCAGCTAGAGTCAAGAGCTCAGGGGTACTGGTTAGTTCATAATGTTGTTCCACCTATAGGGTTGAAGATCCCTTTAGCTCCTTGGGTACTTTCTCTAGCTCCTCCATTGGGAGCCCTGTGATCCATCCATTAGCTGACTGTGAGCATCCACTTCTGTGTTTGCTAGGCCCCGGCATAGTCTCACAAGAGACAGCTACATCTGGGTCCTTTCAGTAAAATCTTGCTAGTGTATGCAATGGTCTAAACAGTCCCATATCCCCTAAAGAAATAGAAGCAGTTATTAATAGTCTCCCAGCCAAAAAAAGCCCAGGACCAGACGGGTTTAGTGCAGAGTTCTATCAGACCTTCAAAGAAGATCTAACTCCAGTTCTGCACAAACTTTTTCACAAGATAGAAGTAGAAGGTATTCTACCCAACTCATTTTATGAAGCCACTATTACTCTGATACCTAAACCACAGAAAGATCCAACAAAGATAGAGAACTTCAGACCAATTTCTCTTATGAACATCGATGCAAAAATTCTTAATAAAATTCTCGCTAACCGAATCCAAGAACACATTAAAGCAATCATCCATCCTGACCAAGTAGGTTTTATTCCAGGGATGCAGGGATGGTTTAATATACGAAAATCCATCAATGTAATCCATTATATAAACAAACTCAAAGACAAAAACCACATGATCATCTCGTTAGTTTTCTTTTAAACGTTCTCCGTACATACATACATCCTGAAATGCTCCTTTTGGGAATTGATCCCTCTGTCTCTTCTTACTTCGTGCATAAGAAAGTATAAAAGACTTTTTAAAGGTCACATTAAACATGTTCTGTGTAGGTGATGGGGGTCCATGTATGGATGTCAAAGGATAACCTGGGGCAGTTAATGCTCAGATTCTATGTGGGTCCTGGTGATCAGTCTTGGATAGTAGGGCTGTATGGCAATTGCCTGCACCGGCAGAGTTTTCTCACTGGAAACTATTTGAAAAAACATACTTGTAAAATAGCTTTGGTTGTCTTCTTTCTTGAAAACTCTTGAGTATTTAAAATATTCCATGCCCCTTTTCAGAAAAACTTTGCGTTTTGGGTGATCACCTTGTAATGGCTGCTCATTACCAGAAGAGAAGTAATTTGGCAACAGATGTATGAGCAAGTTCTTCACGTTATTGAGCCAGCAGCTTTTAATCATTAGATTAGAGAAATTGTATCACCGCTTGAAATCAGACTTTCAGATTTTAACTGCATCCTTCCATGTATTTTGACCTTATACTGTGTCGATGTTTCGTTTTTCTCTAAAGATGATGTTGAAAAAGTATTGTGGTGTACCTAACACCTACTTGATTCTTTAAAAATAAGGTCTCATTCTAGTTCTAATGGTTCTTTAAAAAATAATGTTTTTAGTTATGATAGGTAACAATGGGATTCATTATAATATTGGATATTGAATATTATTACGTAAGAGAGGCAATATGCCTGTTATAGACCTGAGAAAACTCTCTTATATCCTTATTTTATAGAAGTTTTTTTGCATTAATGACATTGACTCTTATACAGTTTGGATATTTGTTTTCTACTTCCCATGAGAAAATGAATATTGAAATGAAACTTTTAAATTGAATTTATTGCAAAGAATAAATAAGTAAAAACACCACACAACCAAATAAAATAGACACTCTACACATTATAATGAACTCATATAAAGCTCTAATGGTCTTTGAAAAGCTGTGAATTTTCATATTAACTCAGACTTTCAGTTTCAAATGTATTTTGTGATTATGTGATTAAGAGGGGGCCTAGGTTTTAGGTCTCCAGCACTGACACCAGCGCATCCAAACCACTTGGAACTCAGCTTCAGGAAACCTGATGTCCTTGTCCACTCTTCTTTTTTTTTTTTTTTTTTTTTTTTTTTTTTTTTTTTTTCTGAGACAGGGTTTCTCTGTATAGCCCTGGCTGTCCTGGAACTCACTCCGTAGACCAGGCTGGCCTCAAACTCAGAAATCCGCCTTCCTCTGCCTCCCAAGTGCTGGGATTAAAGGCGTGTGCCACCACGCCCGGCTCCTTGTCCACTCTTTGTAGGCACTTCACTGATGTGAACAATCGCACATGCCAACACATATAGTAAAGATCAAAATAAAGTTTAAAGATCTTTAAAGCAATATATACATATACATATACATATACATATACATATACATATACATATACATATACATCATATACACATACACATACACATACACATACACATACACATACACATACACATATACATATACATATATACATATGGAGTAGAAACCAGATTTGAAATGTAAAAACTGGTATCAAACAGTATAATATCTAATCACTAAAGTCAAATTTCCCCATATTTGTTCTAATGTGTTTCCAATTGTGCCTCTGCATCCTAGATTTCAGACTGAACTAAATTATGATGTTCTGGAAGTTCATGATGGACCAAATCTTCTATCACCCTTACTTGGGTCTTACAATGGCACACAAGTGCCACAGTTTCTGTTCAGCAGCAGTAACTTTATATACCTACTGTTTACAACAGACAATAGCCGTTCCAATAATGGATTCAAGATTCATTATGAAAGTAAGTAATAACAAATATTATTTTATTTCCCCATTCTGATTGCTCTCCATTTGGTATTATCTTCATATTACTAAGGAAAGTAGTATAGTTACTTATTTATTATTTTAAAAGAAAACTTTAAAATGGTTTCTTTTATAAATAAGAAAGCTTATGTTTTAGTTTCTTTGCACATGTAAATGGTACAATAGATTTTTAAGCAATAGTTACCTGATATTCCTATAAAAGAAAATACAGTGTGAATCAGCAATAGCAAATAAATTCAGTATATTTATGTTTTAATCATTTTATGTGGCTTAGAGAAGGAAGTTAACATGTAGTCAATTTCACTTTGATATACTTGGAAAAATAGCATTCTTTTAGCACTGCTTTTATAAAATGTATTTCCCTAGCATATTTTACTTATATGAATTACAAACATTGTAAACAAATATTCAGTATTTTTGTATAAAAGATTAAAATGTATATAAAGTTTAAAGTGTTAAACTTACATATTGACAGTTGATATAATAGTATGAAGAATGTTAAAACAAGCTGGAACTCAGAGTGTGAGAATCAGTTCTGAGTGATCACAGCTAAGTGTTCACTGCTTTCTTTTCAAAAGTCTCCAATAAGGCTAGCAAGACAGATCAGCAGATAAAGGTTCTAACTTGGCATGTCTGGCAAGCTAAGGGGAGTCTCAGAACCCATATAAAGGTGAAAGGTATACAGGGTTTTATGAATTTGTCTTCTGACCTTCACGTTTGCAGTGTCATAATCACACTCTCCTGCACACTATAAGCATAGGTACAATAATATGAAAAATTAAAAAATATGAAATATTGATGCTTCAACTTTATATCTGTGTGTATATGCTTATGTATTTGTCTGGATTTACAGACTGCACACATGTCTGTATGTCTCTCTCTCTCTCTCTCTCTCTGTGTGTTTATGGGTCTGTATTTTTATATTTGTCTGCATGTGCAGACTGTGTTGTGCATGAATGTGTGTATCTGTGTGTGTGTGTGTGTGTGTGTGTGTGTGTGTGTGTGTGTGTGTGTGAGCACATTTGGCATAAACTCGTTTTGTAGTCCTAGATGGTCTAGAGCTTGCTATGTTGACAAGGCTGGTTGCAAATTCAGATATCTACCTTCTTCTGTCTCTCTAGTGCTGTGATTTAATACATATGCCACCACATCTATATTCTGCTTTAACTTTTTAAATACTATCTTTGATCTACAAATACTTTGCATATGCATATATTTGTTAGTGTCCTACATGTCCTACATGTGTGTATAAATGTTTTGGTGTATACATAAACTTACATACATATAAGCAGACATAAACCTACATGTACATAATCTCCACATTATATATGTAATGAATTTTCATGTACTTTTTACATATAGCTCTTAAGAAACAATTGGCTAAAAGGTATTGTTATTTCACATATACACCTACATTCTTTCTTCCTCTTCTCCAGTCTATTGCCAATCCGAGTATTTCAAACTCAGCTTAGTGTATTATTTGTATTTTTTGTAGATATCTTTCTTTGGTTATTATGCCGAATGCCTTCATTGACTTTCTAAATTAAGCTAGTTATATTATCATTTTTAAGCTCTGAAATTTAATACACATGATATTGTTTAGCTACATTAATTTGCCTTTATTTCAAATTTTATTACATGGAAGTGTATCTGTACATAGTATAAATTATTTAAAAACAAAGAATTCTCAGAGACTTGGAAATTAAAATGAGCTAAAGAATCTTAATTAGAATATGTTGTTTAAGTTGTAATTTTAAAACTGAGACAGGGATGCAATCTTAAATGTCTATTTTAATATTAATTCTTACCAAAGATTAATTGGTTTTTAATCCTCTGCTGTATATATTACATGTCTCCCAGTACATCGTGTGTCAATCGCAAGAGAATTTTAAGGATTAAGTGGAATCATCTGTGCAAAGTGCCAGAGTAAAGACTTTACTTCAGAAAATTCTTAATAAATGATAGCAGGATTTTTCATACAAACACTAATTAAATGAAGAATAAAAATGAGAAAAATAGATCCAATGCATTTCTTTTGTTGGCAAACTTGTCGCCTCATAACTCCAGGGAATAGGGCTGTGGCTACTCCTGATGGCCAGTTCTTCCGAGACAACGTGCTGATAGCACAGAACAGAGAGGTGGAGGGAAATGAGTGGCCTATGCTGCTACAGACCGGGCAAGATCCTGCAGCCCACAACATAAAAATGTTAGATCTCTCTTCTTCCCAGACTTATTTTATAAGTCACATCATCTGTTTATGATTGAGAAATAATTTATACTGTCACGATTTCTTTGTTACCAAGGAACAGAAACTTGTTATCAGTTGACAATTCATGAATAGAGTTTATTATATAAAATAAATTCCCTTTCCAAATGAACCATTCCCTGACTTTAACATCAAAAGACTGTTCATCAGAACTTTAAAAATGCATTTGGCAGCTAATTAATTTCTAATTTTTTTCACTTTTTATTTTTTTTAATTGGGTATTTGTTTCATTTACATTTCCAATGCTATCCCAAAAGTCTCCCTCATGCCCCCCCCCCCACTCCCCTACCCACCCACTCCCACTTCTTGGCCCTGGCGTTCCCCTGTACTGAGGCATATAAAGTTTGCAAGACAAATGGGCCTCTCTTTCCACTGATGGCCAACTAGGCCATCTTCTGATTCATATGCAGCTAGAGACACGACCTCCTGGGGTACTGGTTAGTTCATATTGTTGTTCCACCTATAGGATTGCAAATGCCTTCAGCTCCTTGGGTACTTTCTCTAGCTCCTCCATTGGGGGCGCTGTGATCCATCCAATAGCTAACTGTGAGCATCCACCTCTGTGTTTGCTAAGCCCCGGCATAGTCTCACAAGAGACAGCCATATCTGGGTCCTTTCAGCAAAATCTTGCTAGTGCATGCAATGGTGTCAGTGTTTGGAAGCTGATTATGGGATGGAACCCCGGATATGGCAGTCTCTAAATGGTCCATCCTTTCATCTCAGCTCCAAAGTTTGTCTCTGTTACTCCTTCTCTTGGTGTTTTCTTCCCAATTCTGAGAAGGGGCAATGTGTCCACATTTTGGTCTTCGTTCTTGAATTTCATGTGCTTTATATCGTGTATCTTGGGTATTCTAAGTTTCTGGGCTAATATCCACTTATCAGTGAGTGCATATCATGTGAGTTCTTTTGTGATTGGATTACCTCACTCAGGATGATGCCCTCCAGGTCCATCCATTTGCCTAGGAATTTCATAAATTCATTCTTTTTAATAGCTGAGTAGTACTCCATTGTGTAAATGTACCACATTTTCTGTATCCATTCCTCTGTTGATGGACATCTGGGTTCTTTCTAGCTTCTGGCTATTATAAATAAGGCTGCTATGAACATAGTGGAGCATGTGTCCTTCTTACCAGTTGGGGCATCTTCTGGATATATGCTCAGGAGAGGTATTGCGGGATCCTCTGGTAGTACTATGTCCAATTTTCTGAGGAACCACCAGACTGTTTTCCAGAGTGTTTGAACAAGCTTGCAATCCCACCAAAAATGGAGGAGTGTTCCTCTTTCTCCACATCCTCGCCAGCATCTGCTGTCACCTGAATTTTTGATCTTAGCCATTATGACTGGTGTGAGGTGGAATCTCAGGGTTGTTTTGATTTGCATTTCCCTGATGATTAAGGATGTTGAACATTTTTTCAGGTGCTTCTCAGCCATTTGGTATTCCTCAGGTGAGAATTCTGTGTTCAGCTCTGAGCCCCATTTTTTAATGGTGTTATTTGATTTTCTGGAGTCCACTTTCTTGAGTTCTTTATATATATTGGATATTAGTCCCCTATCTGATTTAGAATAGGTAAAGATCCTTTCCCAATCTGTTGGTGGCCTTTTTGTCTTATTGACAGTGTCTTTTGCCTTGCAGAAGCTTTGCAATTTTATGATTTATTTATTTGTCGATTCTCAATCTTACAGCACAAGCCATTGCTGTTCTATTCAGGAATTTTTCCCCTGTACCCATATCTTCGAGGGTTTTCCCTACTTTCTCCTCTATAAGTTTCAATGCCTCTGGTTTTACATGGAGTTCCTTAATCCACTTAGATTTGACCTTAGTAGAAGGAGATAGGAATGGATTAATTCGCATTCTTCTACATGATAACCGCCAGTTGTGCCCAAATTTCTACTTTTAAAATAGAATTAGTAAAAGAAAATATTATTTCCCCATCTGATTCAAATCTATGGAAAATTTTATTGTAAACATACTGCCGTTCACACTACAGGTTTCCAATTTCTTTCATTTTTGCTCCACATTTTTTCCTCTAAGAAGAGATATAGTTGGGCTGAAGAGATGGCTCAGTGTTAAGAGAACTGACTGCTCTTCCAGAGGTCCTGGCTCAATTCCCAGCAACCACAAGGTAGCTCACAACCATCTGTAATGGGATCCAATACCATCTTCTGGTGTGTCTGAAGACAACTACAGTGTACTCATATGCATAAAAATAAATAATTCTTTAAAAATAAAAAGAAGAGAGATAGCAAAAACTTTTTTTTTTTTGCCCTTCCATGTTGCATGTCTCTTGGTGCTGTACTTCTTTGGGTCGTATGTAGGCAGACATATTGTTGAGGTATCATAGATGACGCTTCCCTGTCCTTTCTAGCAGACACTGTTTCCGCAACTTTCTAGTCTTCTATATCATAATCTGTCTCTGTTATCTCACCCCAAAATAAAGGAGTCCAGGTAACTAAGGAATGCTAAGGGGGAGAGAAATAGTCCTCAGAAGGGGTGAGCTCTTAGTTGGTTAGCAAATATCAAATAGTCAGCCCTGAAATTATGGACATGGAAACCATACTAAACAGAAAGCAAGTTATACTTGTGTGTGCACATATGTGTGTGAGTGTGTGTGTGTGTGCACATGTATATGTAGCAGTAATACTTAAAAAATGATGGCAAAAATTTGAGGAGGAGCAAAAAGAGGGATATATCTGAGACATATAAGGGAAGAACTAGAAAGGAGAAAAGGATATAAGTATATTTTAATTATAAAAATTAAAATAAACAAGAAAAACAGTTCAAATAAAGTTCAAAACTAAATATATGAAACGTAAAAACACTCTACTAATAAGATAGCATCAACTTTAGATTTCAACAGATAAAACACAAAAATATACTATAATTATCAAAAATGGAGAGGAAAAACAATGTTTAATCTGAAATCATTAAAATCACTTGGCTAGCTAAAATTTACACTAATTCATATTATATATCACATCTTCAGCCCCCATACACAAAACTGTATTTTTAGAGTTATAGGTAAAGGAAAATTTATTGTGATATGGTATTTAAGAAAAGGATTAAGACTTACAGAGAGGATCAAAGCTATATGGCTAAGTCCTAAGATTGTCTTCATGAAGGGAACCAATAAGAGTTTCCCTGAAAGTGAAGGTATAAAACTAGTGAGGAGTTTACCCAGTTGGTGAAAAAAGTTCACCACTGGTAGATATTTGAATTTCAGGATAGTAAAATAGTTGGGTCTAATTTATTCATGTTAAATATTAGCCAAATAATCTCTAATTTGGCGCCATTTGCTAGTAGAGCATGACAATAGTAAAATGACCTGTGCTATGAATACAATCAAAACTGTACATAGACACATGAAAAAGAGATATCGAAGTTAGAGTTTCTACAGCTGAGAAGCATCACGGCCAAAAATAATTTTGGGAGGGAATAGTTTACTTGATTTATACTTCATTATCACTGTTCATCTTCAAAGGAACTAATCCAGACAGGAACCTGGAGATAAGGACTGGTGTAGAAACCCTGGAAAGATACTGCTTTGTCCTCAGGGCTTCTTTAGCCTGCTTTGTTACAAAGTCTAGGATGACCTGCCCAAGGATGTTAACACCTATAATGGGCTGATCCCTCTCACATCAATGACTACATCCCCTACAGGCTTGCCTGAAGCCTGATCTTCTGAAGGAATTTTCTAATTGAGATGCCTTCCTTTTAGATGACTTAAGCTTGGATCAAGTTGACATAAAACTATCAAGTACAAGAGGATAACTATTGTTGAATGATTGACTTGAATAAGTGAAGTTTTTAAGTTGAGTAGAGCAAAGTTCAAAAGCTCTGTGAGTTTTTTTTTTTCCAATGAGAATGCAGACATATTTAGTTAAAGGAAGATCTTACTCAGAGATTGTGAATCAGGTAGAAGATTACCTTCAGAAAAACCTCTCATGAAAGATAACAGACTATTGAAAATACTTGCAAGTGAAAATCTGGCAGTTAAATTTTTTTAAGAAACTGATTTCTATAAATTTTATATATTCTATAATTCTACTATTTCTCTATTTTTTAAATGCTAAAGAATTTTATTTTGTATTTAGATCTTTAGGTGTGATATAATACCTTCAGAAAGCAGTTAATACTGTGACTATTGCATTTGTAACATATATAAAATGTATAATAATACATATTCTAATAGACAAACTCTTTTTATGCAAATTAAATGACATAAATTTTATCCTTACATCAGGATATGGTAAAGAAAATACTTAAATTGTTCAAGCACAACTCTTTATTTGTAAAATTAATCTACTACAATTGTTTGGTGAAATGGGAATAATTTTAGTGAATATGGATCCAATTGGTCTCATTCTTGGTTTTCCTGCCTTTGTTTCTCAGGTGTTACAGTGAACACATACTCTTGCTTGGACCCTGGCATCCCTGTCCATGGCCGTCGATATGGTCACGATTTCTCTATTGGGTCAACTGTTTCATTTAGTTGTGATCCAGGATACCGACTGAGCCATGAAGAGCCCCTTCTTTGTGAAAAAAACCATTGGTGGAGTCATCCACTCCCAACCTGTGATGGTAAGGACTCATCAATTTAAAAAAAAAAAATGTGCCTACTTGTAAACTAAGGAAATCAATATAGACTTTGTAAATGCATATCTTTCCTTGTGGCAACTTATATCAAATCTACTTAACAGATAAGAAAGAACATTGATATTAAGTCATAATATTCCATGTTTAAAGTTGTGATTTTTTTAAACGAATATTTAATAATTTCTTGAGAATCTCATACCTTTTTTCTACCTCCTTCCAGGTCCACCCACTCATTCCTTAGCCATCCAAATGTATATCATCACTTTTAAAAAAATCAACTTTCCTTTGTGCTCAATTAGATCTATGGTCAGCCACTAAAGGATGTTAGTCCTTCTAGGAGCCATATCTTTAAAGGTTTCCCACATCTGAAGTGGAAACTTAAGGGTTCTTTGGAAAATCAATTGTGTTTGATGATGTTTTGTTGAGGCAAACACATAAAGCAGTATTTTCCTAAAGTAGATATGTGAAGGAACATTTCACTCATGCAGACACAGGTTATAGGTTCAGGCAGACTCATGAAGGAATGTTTTACTATAGCAGACACAGGTGAAAGGATGGTCTACTAAAGCAAACATATGAAAAGACACATGAAGAAGGATTCTTCACATTGGTTTACCTTACATTGCATAATTGAGCTCCATTTGTTGGGACTTCATAGAGAAATATGGACCAAAAGACTTCTGGTGGTATGCTGGTGGCTTCCACAGATACAGATTACAGAGTGATGTCAGCTGAAACAGACACTGTTTGCCCCAGCAAAAACACCATCCAAAAAAACCTGACTTTGCAAAGGATTCTTAAGTTTCCACATCACAAACCTTCCTTTCTTGGTAGTTATTCAGCAATAATAGCTCCTCATCTAGGGGTAAAAGTTCATGACCAGTCTATTCCTTAATACTTGGATTTTATTTCCAACTTGAGCTTAGACAATTCTTGAACTTGGTGACCCAACTGCTGTGAGTTCATGTGTAGCTGCCATACTCTACCTAGAAAACACAGCTTTTTCATCATTGACAAATTTTGGCTTTTACTATCTTTCCAATTTTTTTCTGCACTTATCTCTACACCTTGGGAGAAGAGACTGTTCTATAGATGTCCCACTTATGACTGAGCACTCCACAGTCATTTATTATCTGCACAGTCACCAGTTAGGGGTTTCAGGAAAAACACGAACTACAGCAAAAGGTGCTACTGATAATGTTGGAGAGCTACATTAATCTATGGGTATAATGCGTGATTGTTAGGAGTCAGTTTATATCACATAGCTTTAGCAGAGCAGGAGTAATACAATCTCCTCTGAGCACTATGGTTTTTCTAAGTACAGGTTATTAGCTCTGATTACTAGGTCTGATACAGCATTCAACTTACCAGCTGGTCTTATATCCAATCTGGAAGTGGTTGGCTTATTCCTCAATATTAATGCCACAAAAGCACTAGTGGGCATAACTTCTCAGGGTAGATCTTTATAATAGCTCTCAAATTTTTTAGCATCATAAGATTTATGATTTATTTTCCCCTCTGGCAATGTGCATAACACGTTACAGCAATAGAAAAGATAAGCAGTAAGGATGAGACTTCCAGGTAAACACCAGCTTAATTTCTCCATATACCCAAATACATAAAGACTTTAGCAACAGTATTTTACCATCAAATTATAGAAAGTACCTAAGAGCAATGGCAGTAGCCTGTAATATTTGTGGACCTTTTGTACTTGCTGGCAGCTCCAATTAAGATTTGGCTCTTTACTGAATAGCTATATCTAGTGAAGAAATTCTTCCCTCATTGTCTGGTATCTATTTGAACTCTCTTTTTATATGTACATGTTTATATTTTAAAAACCTCCTAAAAAAGCAGTTTTTCATATGACATTTTCAGAAGACCTTTATGAACTTTAATGTTAAATGTTCTCCCATATATTCCATCCCTCCTCCTCTCCTTCCATCCTCTATCCTAGTTAACTCTTCCTGTTCCGTTATCCCCTTTAACCCTATAAAAATGTGTTTTATCTTCCTTTCTTTAAAAGCTTCTCCCCAAGGGTATTCTAAATGTAGCATGTATATCCAAATCCTAAAAGCTCATATCCACATATGAGAGAAATAAATAAATTTTGTCTATGTGTATCTGAGTTACCGCATTCACAATGATTGCTGCCAGCTCTATTTCTTTGAAATTTTCATGATTTTATTATTCCTACAAGCTGAATAATAAATACTACAGTGTATAGAGTACAACAATTTCATTTCTCATTCAGCTGTTGGTGAATTTTTAGGCTGTTTCCATTTCCTGGCTATTGTAAATAGAGCATCAATGAACATGAATGAGCAAATATCTCTGTAGCAGGATGTAGAACCTCTTGGGTATATGTCAAAGAGTAGTAGAGCTGCGTTATGTCAAACAACTATTTCTAGCTTTTTGAGGAATTACCACATGTATTTCCATTTTAAATGTGTTGTGGGCTGGAGTAAACCCATGTTGAAAATAACAATCATGTGAAGGGACTGAAGGTGCCCATTTGTCTCCTGCCCACAGATGTCCACTTTATCTTCAAAAACCTAAATTATAATTATATGTATCATTTCAAGACTACCTTATCTTTAATAAATTGTAACTATATAGTTTCATATGAATGTATAAAGGCAGTTCTGTGATGGAAAATCCCTTGTTACAGCAAATGGCATGAGAGTAAGCTTGCTGGTGTTTATTTGTTTGTTGTATATGAAAATATGTCAAAAAGAATTCAGTTTCTCACATATAAAAATGCAATGTGAAAAAAAGACTTCTCCTACAATTAAGAAGGACTTTCACCTGTGTTTTGTCACAAAGTACAACCTGTTAAACTATGTGTTTTAGGCTGTGCTTCCTATTTACCACATGATTTACAATTGCCCTTACTTAGTCCATTTCAAGTGGCAAGATCATATTTATCATTATATGAAAGAACATTTAAGTACTTTCAGCATGGCCATACTTTAGGAACTGCCTTATACCAATTTGTTCTTATAAGAAGGTTCAAAATAAGTTCATCAGCACACCTTCCCTGTATTTGGTGTGATAACATTTGTATTAGTCAGCATGTCTATGATCACAAGTGACAGAAACCATACACTCACTGATTTGAAAAAATAAAAGTAGAAACTGTTCATAGCATATCAAGTCTTAAAGAACAGGGTGGGATGGTTGGCATAGCTGATAATAGGCAATAATTCAAATTTCCTCTATCCCTGAGGATGTTCTATGTGTATTTGAGTAATCTATTGAAATTAGGCTGTTTTCCAAAGGGAGAGATGAAAGCACAGAGGATATCCCAACGAAGAGAGCATTATATACTTATATCTTCAAGTTGATAAAAGATTAGGAGCTGTTCACTGTTCCAGAATGAAAAATCCAAGGAAATACATCTTATTGCTCCATATCGACCCCAGTTACTAAAGTAAAGAAGGAATTCTAATATTCTTCCTTGTCTGTGTCAGTTGATCATTATCCCCCAGGATACACAAGAGCTGCATAAAAAAACAAAGTCTGCTGACCCTGATACAGCACCATACTTGGCATGAGAAATATTCACCAAGAGAAAAAGTAAAAGAGACAATATTAGCTGAAGAAACCGAAAAAAAATTCCACCTATAGTGACACCCTTAATTTTTTTTTTTTTTGAAGAATATAGCAGCTATATCCAGGGGCAGTACAACTCCTTCTCATCTGAAAGAGTGATTATAATCAACCTTGAATTCAATTCACATTTTCAGTCTATGAATTCCCTTTACATTGAGGTTATTTCTTGTTATATGTCAGACATGCATAGAGGGTTTATGTGTGATGGGAAAAGAAGTCTAATTTACTAATTATGGGACTCATGAACTTAATTTACATGGATTACCGTTCCAGTTCTGTCTCTATCTTGTGTTTATTTTGTTGGTTTGATAGTTTGAGTTAGTCACTGTTTTGTTATGTTTTTTGAGATAAATTTTATCTCTATAACATGTACTTGTCTTCAAACTTATGATTCTCCTGTATGATCCATTAGAATGCTAGTATTACAGGTGATTGCCACTAGTTTTGCTTTTCTTAAGTTTTTATAATTCTTCTTTTGTTATTAAGGAACCCATCATGCTATTTTAATCTTCCATCTTATGCATTTGTTTTGTATTGGGATTTAATACTGAAAATAAGAGGACAAAAGCTAAATAATATTAATATTTCAAATAGTTGGCTTCATTTTCTCTTCAATTGGATTAAAACTGATGATCCTTTATGCAGTGAGGACATGATATTGCCATTTGTGGTGAAGAGTAAGGATATATGCTTGGTGTTCACATACTTACATAAGTATCTTATAATAAGATTATATATTGCAGCAGGTTTTGAGTACATTCTTGTATTAGTTATAATTTTGGTGTGGTAAAAGTTCTATGACCAAGACAAATTATAGAAGAAAGAGGTCATTTTAGCTTACTGTTTCTGAAGGATAAAGTACATAGGATCAAGGACAGCATGGTTGTAATTGTCAAGCATTGCAGCAAGATCAGAAAGCTCAGAAGTCACATCTTGAACTACAAGGATGGAATATAGACTCCCAATGTGATGTAGATGAGACTTTTTAATCTCAAGATTTTCCCCCACTGAGAAACTTCCCTTAGTGTGCCTATATTGCTCAAAATTTCCCAACAACATCACCAATCAAACAGGAAGTTCTCAACAACCCTAACTAGAAGAAATATTTCCTATTTAAAACTCCAAAATTTTACATAATACACCAAATTATATAAAATAAAAGATTTAACACATTAAAAGGGATCTTAGAAAAGAAGAGAACATGTTCTTGAAGAGGACATAGATATATTGCCTAGCAACTGAAAGACAATTACCAACTTTCTATAGCTCAAAATTTGGTGGTATTTTTGCCCTCTTCTAGCCTCTATGGACACCAGGAACACACATCATATATACAAAAACATGCAAGCAAATACACACAGTAACAACTAAAAATAAATACATCTTTAAAAACTGGGTTTAAGTACACTTAACAAATTAAACTGGTCTTAATATTGAAGATATAATATGATTTGGTCTAATAAGATTTTAATCTTCTCTAACACATTTGTTCCATTCTATGGAAGTGGCAAGTTTTAGATGGACAAATGACTATAAGAAATGTATTTGTGCTTCTCAGTCATTCGGAATTCCCCTGAGGAATACCGAATGTCTGAGAAGCACCTGAAAAAATGTTCTACATCCTTAATCATCAGGAAATGCAAATCAAAACAACCCTGAGATTCCACCTCACACCAGTCAGAATGGCTAAGATAAAAAATTCAGGTGACAGCAGATGCTGGCGCACACCAGTCAGAATGGCTAAGATAAAAAATTCAGGTGACAGCAGATGCTGGCGAGGATGTGGAGAAAGAACACTCCTCCATTGTTGGTGGGATTGCAAGCTTGTGCAACCACTCTGAAAATCACTCTGGCGGTTCCTCAGAAAAATGGACATAGTACTACCGGAGGATCCTGCAATACCTCTCCTGGGCATATATCCAGAAGATGTTCCAACTGGTAAGATGAATACATGCTCCACTATGTTCATAGCAGCCTTATTTATAATAGCCAGAAGCTGGAAAGAACCCAGATGCCCCTCAACAGAGGAATGGATACAGAAAATGTGGTACATTTACACAATGGAGTACTACTCAGCTATTAAAAAGAATGAATTTATGAAATTCCTAGGCAAATGGATGGATCTGGAGGGCATCATCCTGAGTTAGGTAACCCAATCACAAAAGAACTCACACAATATGTACTCACGGATAAGTGGATATTAGCCCAGAAACTTAGAATACCCAAGATATAAGGTACAATTTGCTAAACATATGAAACTCAAGAAGAACGAAGACCAAAGTGTGGACACTTTGCCCCTTCCTAGAATTGGGAACAAAACACCCATGGAAGGAGTTACAGAGACAAAGTTTGGAGCTGAGACAAAAGGATGGACCATCTAGAGACTGCCATATCCAAGGATCCATCCCATAATCAGCTTCCAAACGCTAAGCAATACCCCCGGAGCTAGTGTCTTTAGCTGCATATGTATCAGAAGATGGCCTAGTTGGCCATCAGTGGAAAGAGAGGCCCATTGGTCTTGCAAACTTTATATGCCTCAGTACAAGGGAATGCCAGGGCCAAGAAGTGGGAGTGGGTGGGTGGGGGAGCATGTGCGGGACTTTTGGGATAGCATTGGAAACATAAGTGAAATAAATACCTAATTAAAAAAAGAAAAAGAATCCTAAAAAAAAGTATTTGTGAATTAGCAGATATCATTTCTTTCCCAACTAACACAAGCTTCTTATGGAAAATTAGAATAAATCAAGGTACATTTTAAGAATTCACATGCTAGTTAGTCTCTTATAAGTGAGAATCTGATGAAGAAAACACAATTAAAAACATTTGCAATGTAGAATTATCTCATTTAGTAAGATGAAAGATATCATATGGGTACAGATGAGGCGGCTGGTGATAGTGATGGAGTACTATTTTAATAACATGCCAGACAATTGCAAAGTGAAAATTTTGAAGACAGATCAATTAAAAGACATCAAAATAATACTAACACATTAAAATAGAAGGAAATTGATTTGAAGATGATAGAATTAAGTGACTATCACAAGGGCTGGGAAAAGATCTTTACCAACCCTACATCCATTAAAGGACTAATATTCAATATATACAAAGAACTTAATAAGTTAGATACCAGAGAACCAAATAACTCTATTTAAAAGGGGTACAGAGCTAAACAATTCTCAACTGAGGAATCTCAAATGGCCACGAACCACCTAAAGAAATATTAAACATCCTTAGTCATCAGGGAAATATAAATCAAAATGATCCTGAGATTCTACCTCATACCCACAAGAAGTGCTAAGGTCGAAAACTTTGCAGCCAGTGCTGGCAAAGATGTGAAGAAAGAGGAACACGCCTCCATTGCCGGTGGGATTGAAAGCTAGTACAAGCACTCTGGAAATCAGTTTGGTGGTTCCTCAGAAAATTGGACATATTACTACCTGAGGACCTAGCTATACACTTCAGGGCATATACCCAGGAGATGCTCCAACACAGTCTCTTCTTAAGTGACACCTTTAAAAATACATCATATGGGAAAAAGTACCACATACTAACCACACTCTCTTGCCCACTATCTATGTTTCTAAAACACTTATATAATTAGCAAGGATTAGTTGTTGTTGTTGTTGTTGTTGTTGTTGTTGGTACCTGAGAAGTTTAGTCCAAATTTCACCTGCTCTCAATAAAAGAAATAGGTTTTAATCCAGTAGATTATTTTTATTAATTACATTTTACTAAATAAAATCATACAATGCTTTATTGGTTAGGTATTGTTTGTTTGTTTTCCAGAATGGAAGAATAGATATAATATAATCAAAGATACTTATTAAAGTTTGGGAACCTGGGGAGGGTTTAATTTATAAAGTACTTTTCAGAGTTCAGATTCCCCAAAAAACATGTAAAAGCCTAGGGCAGGAATGGCATTGCCTGTAATCCTAGCACTTGGGAGACAGACTCAGATAACTCCCAAGAAAGCTGCCTAACTAGAATAATATAACTGGAAATCTCTGAGATCAAAATTGAGAAGAGTACATAAAGACACATGACCTGCAAACTTCCACATATATCACACATGCAAACTTACTAGTCTGCACATGTGTGTCCACACACTGTGAATTCTTGCACACATGTACACATCACACACACATACACACACACATACACACACACACACAAACACACACAGAGAGAGAGAGAGAGAGAGAGAGAGAGAGAAAGAGAGACAGACAGAGAGAGAGAGAGAGAGAGAGAGAGAAGACATACAGCGAGAAAATTAATAAGTTAACCTTTGTAATGGTATTTTCAGAAAGACAGAGTTGAAATGGTGCATACAGTTGTGAGATCAATCATAGAAACACAATGTAGGTTTCTAAAACATCAAGAGGAAACTGAAAATGTAGTAATGATGATTACCAATGACAGATTGCACATAACCTAAGAATGACTATAACTTCCTGCATGATTTTACAGTGTTTTGCTTCATTACAGGAAGTGTGTGCTTCATTACAGTAAGATTGATTGTTACGACAACTCCATAAGAGGTCTGGGTCATAATTTTGTAGACATGTATAAAAAACAAACACATTGAGGTATTTATATTTTCAATAAGTATTTAGGTCCAAGTCTTTATGTTTAAAAACACTTAGGGAGCTCTCTGCTCAGTCCTTTCTTCTAGGGCAGATTCCTAGCTGTCCTGCTCTAGTGAAGACACCATATCCTGACCTTTCGTAGGGGATCTGCTGCACTCATAACAGTTGGTAAGAAGCCACCACCTTCCAGAGTTCCAGAGCTGCCTTTGGGAGCCCAGTAAGCTTGGAACCCCACCACCCACCAATCCCCCCCCCACCCTCCTTATTACCACATAGAGGACCCACTACACTCAGAACAGTTGAGGATCTACTGCACTCAGAGCAGTTGGACAACAGTTTGACTACACCACAGAAGACCCAACAGTCTGAAGGCCTCACAGGAGATCTACTGCAGTCAGGGCAACATATCAACAGCTTCTCTGCCCCTGTGAAAATTCCGCAGTTGGAAGACCCCACAGGTAGTCTGCTAGAGTGAGGGCCACAGGCCTACCAGGATAACTGAAGCAACTCACAGTCAAAAGAGGCAGACTCCAGTCACCCAGATCAACAAATACCAGGGATATCCAGATGGCAAAAGGCAAGTACAAAACTATAAGCAACAGGAGCCAATATACATGGGCATCATCAGAACCCAGCTCTCCCATCAAAGTAAGCCCTGAATATACCAACACACATGAAAATCAGGAATCTATCCTAAATTAGGAATCTGTCCTAAAATCCTATCTCATGAAGTAATAGAGTACTTTAAGGAGGATATTAATAACTCACTGAAAGAAATACAGGAAAACACAGGTAAACAGGAGAAGTGAAAGATGACCTAAAAGTGGAAATAGAAACAATAAAGAAAACATAAATGGAGTCAAACCTATAAATGTAAAACCTAGGAAAGAGGTCTAGAATAACAGATGAAAGTATCACCAACAGAAGATACTTGGAGTCAGACTCAGATAACTCCCAAGAGGTTCAGACAAGAGATAGGAGAGAGAATCAAAGGTATAGAAGATACCATAGAAGAGATTGACACAACTGTTTAAGAAAATTCAAAATGTAAAAAACTGCTAACCCAAATCATCCAGGAGATTCAGAACACAGTGAAAAGATCAAACCTAAGAATAGTCACAAAAGAGAACAGATTCCCAGATCAAAGGACCTGAAAATTTCTTCAACAAAATCATAGAAGAAAACTTCCCCAATCTAAAGAAAGAGATGCCTATAAAGGTTAAAGAAGCCTATATAACAACAAATAAATGGGACCAGAAAAGAAAATCCTCTTGTCACATAATAAACAAAACACTAAATGCACAGAACAAAGAAAGAATATTAAAAGCTGCAAAGGAAAAGGGCCAAGTAACATACAAAGGTAGAACTATCAGAATTACACCAGACATCTCAACAGCGACTATGAAAGCCAGAAGAGCCTGGTCAGAGGTCATGCAGGCCCTAGGAGAACACAAATGCTAGCCCATACATTTATACCCAGAAAAACTCTCAATCAACATAGATGGAGAAACCAAAATATTCCAGGACAAAACCAAATTCAAACAGTATTTATCTACAATCCAGCCTTACAGAGGATCCTAAAAGGAAAACTTCAAAGCAAGGAAGGTACATGCACCAAAGAAAGGACAAAATATTAAGCATCTCACAATAAAGCCAAAAGGAGAGAATCATAATCACATAAAGCCACCTACAAAAACAAGCATATCAGGAACCAACAGTCATCTCTCCTTAATATCTCTCAATATCAATGGATTCAACTCACCTATAAAAAGACATAAGTTAGCAGACTGGATACACAAACAAGATCCAGCACTTTGCTGCATACAAGAAATACACCTCAACAACAAAGACAGTCAGTCTCTCAGAGTTAAAGGATGGAAAAAGTTCTTCCAAGCAAATGGTCCAAGGAAACAAGCAGGAGTTGCCATCCTAATATCCAATAAAATAGACTTTCAACAAAAGTTATCAAGTGTGATGAAGAAGGATACTTCATATTCATCAAGTGGAAAATCCACCAAGAGAAAGTCTCAGTTCTGAACATCTATGCCCCAAATGCAAGAGCACCCAAATTCATAAAAGAAACTTTACTAAAACTCAAAACACACATTAAACCCCACACAATAATAGTGGGAGATTTCATCAACCCACTCTTACCAATGGACAGGTCATTGAAACAGAAACTAAACAGAGACACAGTGAAACTAAGAGAGGTTATGAACAAGATGGATTTAACAAATATCTACAGAACATTTTACCCTAAAACAAAAGAATACACCTTCTTAGAAACCAATGATGCCTTCTCCAAAAGGGATCATATAATTGTTCACAAAACGACCCTCAACTGAATCAAGAAGAATGGCAAAATTCCATGCATCCTATAAAATCACTATAGCCTAATGCTGGTCTTTAATAACAGCAAAAAAACCTAGAGAAAACCTACATACAAGTGGAAACTGAACAACTATGTAGTCAGTGATACTTTGGTCAAGGAAGAAATAAAGAAAGAAATTAAAGACTTCCTGAAATTTAATGACAATGTTGACACATCATACCCAAACTTATGGGACAAAATGAAAGCAATGCTAAGAGGAAAGTTCATAGCACTAAGTGCCCTGATAAAGAAACTGGAGAGAGCTTACACAAACTTAACAGCACCCTTAAGAGTTCTAGAACAAAAAGAAGCAAAATCACCCAAGAAGACTAGAAGGCTGGTAATAGTCAAAATCAGGGCCAAAATCAACCAAATAGAAACAAACAAAACAATACAAAGAATCAACTAAACCAAAAGCTAGTTCTTTGAGAGAATCAACAAGATAGATAAACCCCTAGGCAAACCAACTAAAGAGCCAAGGGGCAGTATCCAATTAACAAAATCAGAAATAAAAAGGGAGACATAACAACAGAAACAGAGGAAACTTTTTTTAAAAAATCATCAGATACTACTATAAAAGGCTATACTCAACAAAATTGGAAAATCTATATAAAATGAATGGTTTTCTAGACAGTACCACATAACAATGTTAAATCAAGAGCAAGTAAATTATCTAGACAGGCCCATATCACACAAGAAAATAGAAGTCATTAAAACCTCCCAAATAAAAGCAGCCCAGGGCCAGATGGATTTAGTGCAGAATTCTATCAGACCTTCATGGAAGACTTGATACCAATTTTCCTCAAACTATTCCATAAAATAGAAACAAAAGGGTTACTATCTAATTTGTTCTTTGAAGCCACAATTACTCTGACAGCTAAACCACACAAGGACCCAACCAAAAAAAGAGAACTTCAGATCAATCTTGCTTATGAATATTGATGCAAAAATACTCAATAAAATCTTTGCAACCCAAAACCAAGAACATATCAAAACCATCATTCACCTTGATCAAGTAGGCTTCATCCCAGGGATGCAATTTTGGTTCAATATATGAAAATCCAATAACATAATCCACTATATAAACAAACCCAATGAAAACAATCACATGATTATCTCCTTTGATGCAGAAAAAGCATTTGACAAAATACAGCACCCCTTCATATTAAAAGTGTTGGAGAGATCAGGAATTCAAGGCCCATACCTAAACTTAATAAAAGCAATTTACTGCAAACCAACAGCCAGTATCAAATTAAATGGAGACATACTTGAAACAATCCAGCTGAAATCAGGAAAAAGATAAGGATGCCCACTCACCCCAAACCTATTTAATATAGTAATCAAAGTGCTAGCTACAATAAGACAACAAGAGGAGTTCAAAGAAGAAATAAAAGTGTCACTATTTGTTGATGATATGATCATATACATAAGCAACCACAAAAATTCTGCCAGAGAACTTCTCCAGCTGATAAACAATGTCAGCAAGGTGGCAGGATATAAAATTAACTAAAATAAGTCAAATGATACAAATAATATCCTTTATACAAATTATAAACAAGCTGAAAAAGAAATTAGGGAAAGAAATCCTTTCAAAATAGTG
This sequence comes from Mus musculus, assembly GCF_000001635.26. NCBI lineage: Eukaryota > Metazoa > Chordata > Mammalia > Rodentia > Muridae > Mus > Mus musculus. The sequence goes on along the minus strand of NC_000081.6, from coordinate 47,957,813 downwards.
ACAAATAATATAAAATATCTTGGGGTAGATATTTTACCAAGCATCTGAAAGATCTGTATGACAATAATTTCAAGTTTCTCAAGGAAGAAATCAAAGATCTCAGAAAATGGAGAGATCTCCCATGACAATTGATTGGCAGAATTAATCTGTAAAAATGGCCATCCTATCAAAGGCAATCTATAAATTCAGTGAAATCCCCATCAAAATCACAACACAATTCTTCAAAGATATGGAAAGACCAATTCTCAAATACATCTGGAAAGGCCAAAAAAAAAAAAAAAAACCAACAACAAAAAAACCAAAAAACAGAATAGCAAAAACAATTCTTAACAACAAAAGAATAGCTTGGGGAACCACTATTCCTGACGTCAAGCTTCACTATAGAGCAATAGTGAAAAAACTGCATGGTATTGGTACAAAGACAAACATGTTGGTCAGTGGAATAGAATTGAAGACTCAGAAATAAAACTACACACTTATGGACACTTGATTTTTGACTAAGACCCAAACAATATACAAGGGTAAAAAGAAAGCATCTTCAGTAAATGGTGCTGGTCTAACTGGCTGTCTGTATGTAGAAGAATGAAAATAGACCCAAATTTCTCACCCTGTACAAAGCTCAAGTCCAAGTGAATCAAGGACCGCAACATAAAACCAGATGCATTGCATCCAATAGAAGAGAAAGTGGGAAAGAGCCTTGAACTCATTGGCACAGGGGGATATTTCCTAAACAGAACTCCAATGGCTCATGCTCTAAGATTGAGAATTGATAAATGGGACCTCATGAAACTGGAAAGCTTCTGTAAGGCAAAGAACATAGTCAATAAATTAGACAAATTGGCAACATACAGATTGGGAAAAAATTCTTTTCTAAGCCCACATCCAAGAGAGGTTTAATATCCAAAATATATGAAGAACTCAAGAAGCAAACCCCCAAAAAACGAAACATACCCAATCAAAAAATGGGGTATAGAACTAAACCAAGATTTCACAACTGAGGAATCTCAAATGGCTGAGAAACAACTAAAGAAATGTTCAAAGTCCTTAGTGATCAGAGAAATGAAAATCAAATCGACCCCGAGATTACAGCAGTCAGAATAGCTAAAATGGAGTACTACTCAGCTATTAAAAACAATGGATTTATGAAATTCTTAGGCAAATGGATGCATCTGGAGGATATCATCCTGAGTGAGGTAACCCAATCACAAAAGAACACACATGATATACACTGACTGATAAGTGTATATTAGCCCAGAAACTTAGACTACCAAAGATACAATTTGTAAAACAGTTGAAACTCAAGAAGGAAGACCAAAGTGTGGATACTTCATTCCTTCTTAGAATGGGGAACAAAATACTCACGGAAGGAGTTATAGAAACAAAGTTCGGAGCTGAGACGGAAGGACCATCCAGAGACTACCCCACCTGGGGATCCATCTCATAAACAACCACCAAACCCAGACACTATTGCATATGCCAGCAAGATTTTGCTGGCAGGACTCTGATATAGCTATCTCTTACCTGGGAGGTAAGAGAAACTCAGAAATCAAAGGTAGGGACCTTAGATGAAATGCCGTACAGTAGAAAGAGGCCCACCTCCAGCTTGAAGACAGAGCATCAAATTAGGGAGGGGGCATCCCACAGTCACAACTCTGACCATAATTGTTCCTTTCTGAAAGAATTAAAATTTTTGGGAAAAAAAAAAAAACATGAAAAATTCTTAGCGATTGGTAAAGGTGTGGAGCAGCCAGACTGTCTTGAATCCTTCCATTATCATGACTGATACTTGAAAAGAAAACAATGACCATGATAGGAAATAAAAATAGCTTTCATTGGAATGTCTGTTATGTTGGGGAAAGTGGCCCATAGACCATGCAGAATTAGAGCATCCTGTTTATGATTCTGACTACCCTGTCCATATGCAAAGGAGTTTGCCTTTCCTCCTAGAAAATATTTTAAATCCTGACCTATGTTTATTACTGGTCTCTTTTAATTTTTAATGCAGAGAAGATTAAGTAACCATTGACTTCAATGTATAATATAGGCACGGATGATTTTTATACAGTAGCAGATATAAAACTTTTTTCCAAATTACATGAACATTAATTGAGCTAATTTATTCACAAGTGCATCACAAACAATTATTTGCCTTGACTTTTCTGAGATATTACTTACAAACTTTATCACCAATAGAACTGTGCCATGTGAGTCCTTACAAGAATCCCTCTTTGTTTTTGGTATTCATTTCTTGGTGACTGTAGAACCAATGAAGACTTCAAAGCGTTCACAACTTGCATCACTGCTCTAAGAGGAATCCCACGATAGATATGTGACACAGATTCCTTCAGGAATCTATAGAAAACAATTCTACATAATTAACTCATTTCTTAGTGTTGAATAAGAGAAACTGCTAAACAATTAATTACTCATGTTTAATTGACCATCAATTTATGCAAATGCTACTCATAATTAGAATAGAGTAAGGATATACTTCAGATTCAAATGTGCAATGTTGGGCTATGTTCTCTGGGGGCCAGTGATAATTCCCAGAGACTATTAATACATCTTTCTTTCCTGCTGCTGCAGTGCATGAGAGGATTTTGCTGTATTTGGAAGAGGTCTTCACACACTCCTCTATTACCAGGAAGTTGATTAGACAAACATAATGGGATTCATCCTCTTTCAAGAGAGGAGAAGAGAGATTTGTTCAGCCTCTGCCTCTTCAAGGGTGACTGATGATACTGTTCTCATTGTCTTTTCAGCACTATGTGGCGGGGATGTGAGAGGACCTAGCGGGACAATCTTGTCTCCTGGTTACCCAGAATTTTATCCAAACTCTCTGAATTGTACATGGACAGTTGATGTCACCCATGGAAAAGGTAATCTGCTTTATTCAAGAATACTGGATAATCATTTGAGTTTTTATTTAGGTCTAATTTTATTGTAGTCATTTTCTTTTCATGTTCAAAGCTCTGTAAGTACTAGAAGAAAATTCAAAGTGCAGCACAGGCTTGCATAAGCTTTTCTAGAGCAATATACTAAGCTAATTTTTAAATCAAAATTTTATTAGCATTACTTGCCTTTTATTATGGTGTAGTGAAGTAATAGTATTTGGGTTTTTTTTTAATGAAGAAATCTAATTGAGATCAGAATTGCATGGAACTTATTTAATATTTTCATATATCTGTTTATGAAGTACTTTTATGGTGATACCTACATATAGATTTATAACCATTCCATAGACACTTCTGTGTCAAATTATTGGGAACCAAAGATCATATATGTCTCACATCATATAGATGGACTTTAAAATTGTGCTGTGTGGATAATAGATTTTCTAAAAAATAGGTATCTTTTAAAAGTAAGCATAATGACACCATTGCATACACTAGCAAGATTTTGCTGAAAGGACCCTGATATAGCTGTCTCTTGTGAGGCTATTCTTGGGTCTAGTAAACACAGAAGTGGATGCTCACATTCAGCTATTGGATGGATCACAGGGCTCCCAATGGAGGAGCTAGAGAAAGTACCCAAGGAGCTAAAGGGATCTGCAACCCTATAGGTGGAACAACAATATGAACTAACCAGTACCCCGGAGCTCGTGTCTCTTGCTGCATATGTATCAGAAGATGGCCTAGTCAGCCATCAGTGGAAAGAGAGGCCCATTGGTCTTGCAAACTTTATATGCCTCAGTACAGGGGAACGCCAGGGCCTAGAAGTGGGAGGGGGGGTAGGGGAGTAGGCGGGGGAGGGCATGGGGGGACTTTTGGGATAGCATTGGAAATGTAAATGAAGAAAATACCTAATTAAAAAAAATCAAATAAAATTTAAACATGGAATCTCTTGCCTAGACTAAAAAATTAATAAATAAATAAAAGTAAGCATAAATGTGAACGGTGATATAGGAACAATAGTGGTTATGTGATGCTACTGGAATTGGAGTACAATATAAGCAAAACAATACATCACAGTTGCAGTCCTGGAAAAATTACTATTCTACAGTTCTCAAGTACTAATGACCCAGCATTATTTACCTAGAAGCAGAGACTGATCTTTAAATTCTGATCGAATGTTTTTCATTTATAACTGTTGACCCAGTTATTACTTATTTTATTATTACTATTGAAAACCAAAATAAACCAAAAGTAAAAATTAGCATGAGAAAATACAGTTAGAATTTAAAAGCTTGTTTTTATAAAAGAAATTTGCTTTTAATAAAATTCTACATGATTTTATAGAGACGTTGGGATTAAATATGGGTTGTTAGAGTTAGGTTTCCTGTAGTGACTTAAATGCTACTAGAAAAAACTGTTAAAGTGACAATATAGGAAGTCACAGAAGCAACAAGGTCATAAATATTTTAAGTCTGGCTTGTATTGTTTTCTAGGATACAGAACATTCTCTTTGAAATTAAAGAAAACATACTACTATTTTACTGTGCAGTGGATTAAGAGAGTTTAAAATAAACTCTCTAATATTATACAGGAAAATGTAGGGCTACATGCTGCTTGCTATGTAAACACAGGCTTAATTAACACTTAAGGCTTCACTCTTTACAAGTTGTAAGTGTTAATTAAATCCATATTTACATGCCAAGGAAAGTGGGTTTAGATGCCTTTCTTTTAACGAAGATTTGTTTGAAGCTCTGTTCCAAAGGCAAGGCAAAGTGAAGTGAAGGACTTAAAGTTGGGAGAAAAGGATAGTCTACTATAGTTGGAAGACAATAGTCTAACCTTTCTCAGGTCACACTGCTTTTTATATATTGGTGTCTAGAAATGTGGTGTGTCTATTTATGACCAGTTCCTATTGCTTAGTTTTACCTTGGGAAAACCATAATCATTTCTTAATTTTTTTACTCATGCTTGGGTGTCTGATGTTAGAATACTACCACAAAAATTATAAAGAATAAATAAAACTCCAAATAAGCTACCTTTCTAGGCCTCTTCCTTTGAAACCCATCCAGCTATGGGAATCTTTATCTCTAAAGTTTCAGTTTTACACAACTAAACACAAATACTTATATTTATTCTCTTTAACTCTTTTGTTACTATGGCATATTACAAAGTGATGAGATTTAATTATACAATTCTTTTTAGATCATTGTGATTTTGGGTAACAGTTATCACCAATACCTGATATTCTGTGATTATATATACAACAGATTTTTTCTACTTTCATAGCAGACTTATACATTTACTTCTGTTAAATTTCATCACATTTTTGACTTAAATATTCTATGATGGAACTTTAAAGTTAATCTCTCACTTATATTTGAATTTAACAGGTGGAATATTCTCATACTTCAGTGGAATCTCAATACTTTAGAGATTTATAAGAATATAGAATACTATCTAAAGATTTAAGGAATTTCCAAATGTATTGCTGATAGACTCTTTACACTGTTTGGGCACATAAGACTTCTCAGTAGGTATATATTCAATTAATTGTGGTATCATTCAGCCTACATTGCTTCTGGCTTAGAGTGATATATGAAAATATCCTTAAGTATATATTTTAAAAGTAGGAGGAGGTTAACTTTAGTTGATCATATTAGCTCTTATCTTTAAACTCGGCCCTAGGAATTCTGACTCAGGGATATTGTGATTTCAAATTGAGAGTTGAATTATACCGTGAGTTCCTTTATCAAAGAATAAAACAAATAAATATATTTTTAAAAAACCCACAAAAGCTAAGCTACATCTATGTTGTCTGATGGAGATGGAGAGCTGGCAAAAATATAGTGTACATCAGAATATCTGCGAGTCATAATGCATAAATTAATTACAGACCTATGAGTTTACAAGTTGAAAAATAAAATTTACAAAAGCCTCTTGAAAGTCATCATTGGTTAAACCACTATAAAAAACTATGACATCAGCACTCTTTTGACTCTAAAGCAAAGGGTTTACAAGAGAATCTTTCACATAAGTTGTTTTACCAGAGCATCTTGAATAGTCATTCTCATGAGAAGGGGAAAGAACTGTGATTTGCGACCCCAAAGCTTCTTGCTACTGCCCTTTTAGAATTTTGTCTTTGCCTGTCTAATTCCTCAGGTCTGATCCTGTTCTTCAAACCAAATCTCTTTTGAAGGTCCCGGCTTTCAGAAGCTTCTGAAAACTCTTGGACTAGTTGTTGCTTCTATTTCCATGATGCTATATGGACTCACACCACTTGAAGTCATAGCACTTTGCAGAATATTTGAAAGTTTGGTTTATGAGTCTTTTTCCTCAGATGGACATGGCTATTTATAATATTTTCAGTCTTCATTCCAGAATAAAGTTCCAGGTTTTCAACTTAAATGTTTGGTTAACTGATTTTTAGCAGAACTTTGAAAATTGTATTTCTTGCAGTATTAAAAACAGATTTTTAAAAAATCTTTAAACCTCTTTTTCCGTCCAGTCTTCACCCTTCTCCTAGTCTGTCTCCCAACCACTCGCCATCCCATACCTCCTCTTCCCACCCATGTCTCCACTAGGATATCCTTACCCCCCCACACTCACACACACCTTAATCCACCCTACTCCCACCTCATCAGAACTCTCTACTCCCTGGGGGGCCTCAAGTCTCTCAAGTGTTGGGTGCATAATCTCTCACTGAGGTCAGACCAGGCAATCCTCTGTTGTATGTGCACTGCCTAGTTGGAAGCTCAGTGTCTGAGAGATCTCTGGGGTCCTGGTCAGTTGAAATTGTTGGTCTTCCTATTGGGTCACCCTCTTCCTCAGCTTCTTCCAGCTTCCATCTAATTCAACCACAGGGGTCATCAGCTTCATTCCTTTGTTAGAGTGTAAATATCTATCTGACTCTTTCCGCTGGTTGTTGGGTCTTTTGGAGGGCTTTCATGAGAGGCCCCTTTTTGTGAGCAAACCATAGCCTCAGTAATTCTGTCAGGCCTTGTGGCCTTCCCCAAGTTGGATCCCAGTTTGGGCCTGTTGCTGGACCTCCTTTTCCTTAGCCTCTTTTCCATTTTTGTTCCTGCTGTTCTTTCAGACATGAACAATTATGGGTCAGAGTTTTTGACTGTGGGATGGCAGCCCCAACCCTCATTTGATGCCCCGTCTTTCTTCTGGAGGTGGGCTCTACAAGTTCCCTCTCCCTACTGTAGGGCATTTCATCTAAGGTCCCTCATACTGTATTCCAATGTCAGCTTATTCTTTTCTTTCCTTAATAGCAGTAAAGTATAAGGAAAGTTTGGAAAATATAAAATAAATAAAGTTATAACACTTCTTACCAAACTTATGCCCATTTATTTATTTGTTTGTTTATTTATTTATTTTGCCAACTAGATTTAAGCTTGTTTGAAAGTAGAGAGCTAGTTCATTGAGCACCATTGTTTCTGCTATTTGAGGAACTCAAAGAATGAAAAAGTAAAAGTATGCAAGATTGTCACGAGTAAGCTGCAAAGACTTTGTATTTTCCTTGTAAATATAAATATCAAATTAATATATTTCAGAAATTTGCTCATGGTTTCTAGGATTTAACCAAGCATATTGTTCATAAGTAAGCTGAAGGAAGCACAATGGGCAATAATCTTTCTGTACATTTGCAATTTGTGATAGCAGTAGATTTCATTTTCCAAAATATCAAGCAGCTAAAGACCCGAGGTTGACAGCCACTTTCAATAGTATATGAATATGCTTTGGTCAATGCAAGTCTGATCTCCCTATTTCTTATTCATAGGTGTGCAGTTCAACTTCCACACTTTTCATTTAGAAGACCATCATGACTATTTGCTGATCACAGAGAACGGTAGTTTTACCCAACCACTGGCACGACTCACTGGTTCGGAACTTCCCTCGACAATCAATGCTGGCCTTTATGGAAACTTCAGGGCTCAATTGCGCTTTATTTCTGACTTTTCAATATCATATGAAGGATTTAACATCACATTCTCTGGTGAGAAAATAAAGAATCAAGATCTGTTTTAGTGAATCTAAAATAATGAGCTTTATAAAATTATTTTAACATGACAAACAAAAATTGCAGAAATGATGAAAACATTTTAAAGTAGAAAAGCAAAGAAAAACTAACCTCTCAGCAAGAACGGAAATGCCTTCAAGATTGGCTATGGCCACACACTGCTAAACATTAAAGAAAAGGCAGATAAATAAGTAGTAAATAAAAAAATTCTCTAATATGTTAAAAGTACAATCATTTAATTTTCTTTGTCTTAAATTTATGTGACATTCTAATGACTGAGACCATCTAGAATACCTTCTAAGTTTAAAAGTAAGTTTTTTCTATATATAAAATATTATGTTTTCTATATAAATTATGTATAAATACAATGTATAACTATACAATATTCTTTTGTATTGTTTCAATTGAACTCAAGAAGAAAATGTGACTTAAAACAGTCAAATCTATCTAATTTCACGTGTCTTATAAAGATATACTGACTGATCAAGATAAAAAAATGCATGTGCTTTTATTATTTTGGAATATACAATCTACAAGAAAGTAACTATGAGGTGTTCCTACATAACAGAATGATTTACAGATAAATTTGTTAGTATAACACTTGGTCTAAGGCTTCATGAGGGATAGTAACTCTTTCTTCCATTAAAGGGAAACAGTATAATGCATATTTTCATGGAAACCATTAATTTATTAACAGTGGTAACAGAAATGTATGAGATAGGTGCATCTGCACCTTCATCTCCAATTGTAACATTACCACTTATGGAAAGGATGAAGTCAGAGACAGAAAATCTTAGCCGTGTATTCAAGATACCAGTGCTAGACAATAAGCCCTAACCTACATGAGGATTCTTTCCTGATGCCCAGAATCTGATGTCATTGTGTTGTTTTCATTTCCACTGTGAATATTCTACAGGGATCTTAATTTCAGATCCCAGTTATAATATGACTTGACTTCCATGAAAAGTTATTATTAGGCCAAGGAACATAAAGAAAAGTATTCCTGAAACATGAATTTGTACCTCATAATTATAATAGGATAAATAGCTATTTCTCTATATAAGAACAAATTAGTAAGTAAATTATATGCTAACTTGAAAATGTTAAATTCATTATTTTTATTACATATTTATTATTGTAATGTATAAACAACCTTCTTTTACCTTACATTTTTTTATTGTTTTCTTTCATTGCCTGGGGAGGGTTTCTGAATAAAATTGTCAAGTAATCATTACCAATATTAGGTACTTCATTTTCTTACGTGAAAATTTCCATCTAAAGATAGATGTTTTTTCAGAATATGAGTTAATTGAATGCCTGATACTAGAGGCACTAGAGCCTTTTAAATTAAAGCTGTTGAGAGAATTGTAATTTTTTTCTTACATCCCAAATGCATTTTCTTTGAAAATATGCATCTCTCATGTCAGTACTGTAATTCAAAACTCTATGAAGTGGAAAAGATTATAATGCTGAAAAGAACATCATGAGCTAGATAGTTACTTTTAGAGCTGATCAATCACTCAGGTAAAATTTACCCACCCTCATCGAATTTCACACATTAAAGTATTCTCCTAGTTATTAAATGTAAATACAAAAAAGAAAATCAAGTGTTTCATAGCATATTACTACTCTTATACATTATATAGCAAGGCCATAAATATAACAAATGTGTGCTAAAAATGATCACTCTTATTTCTCTTTTTCTGGGTGACTTATTAACCCTTTACAGAATATAACCTTGAGCCTTGTGAAGACCCTGGGATTCCTCAATATGGTAGCCGAGTTGGATTCAGCTTTGGAGTCGGTGATACTCTGACCTTCTCATGCTCATTGGGTTACCGACTGGAGGGTTCTTCTGAGATCATCTGTCTTGGCGGTGGCCGGCGAGTGTGGAGTGCACCTCTGCCAAGGTGTGTGGGTACGTGGTCAGCTGCTTTCATTTGCTTGTATGTGTAGTCACTGTCCATGAAGTTGCATGATTACACACTCTTTCTTTTCTTATAATCTGTTGAATTTCTCCATATATTTCATATTAGTTATTTCAATTTTCCTTTCAATTTGGCAATCTGGTGCACCACAACTATTCTGCTGCTTCAATAAAGAGCCTATGCTTTTCAACTTGTTTTAGGTTAATAACAACAACAACAACAACAACAACAAAACACATGAAACAGATATGCAGTTGTGAGATAAATACATTGATGATTTATAAACAGATGAAGAAGATGATAAAAGTCACAAAACATGATATAATGCATAGATTCATTTGTAACAGTTAAAATTAACATGAAGTTCTGAATGATCCCTTTTGTGTAGGGCTTATTCTACATCTCTATTTGTCTGATTGACATGCTAATATGTTTTTATTCTGGTGACTAACTCACAACACAGAGATGGGAGCTATCAACTTGAGTATGAAAAAAAAATGTTTAGAAAAGTAAATTGCCCCATTATCAAACAGTCCAGCACTCAGAAACCACAATTGAATCATTTCCATAAAAGAATTCACATAATGAACTCTCCTGTTATTTGATATTGTAATCTAACAGTTGTTTTGACAGTATTTTGTAACTTGGAATGTATTGACATACAAGAAAAAAATTATAAAAAAAGGTCAACTTATAGAGTAGATAAGAATTTGAAGGTATATATTAACTCTTCATAAATGAATTAAGATAGCTTCTTATATTTAGACTTAGATTATCAGCAATTTAAATATTAAAAGCCTGGAGCTTATAACATTTTTAAATGGATATTTTTACAAAACAGCGGGACAAAAAAATAGAATTTTTCATTATCAGTTAAAACATTTTCCATTTAAACAGAAACTCCAGAGACAAAAACAATCTCATGCCACTTGACATTCAATAATTATTAGTATTTATTTTTGTGAAACAAAAAAATAGATAAACATATTTCTAAAGAAATACCTAATTGGGTGTAAGTCAACATTATCATATTTCAGCACAGTGAGGGTATAATAGGCTCCTTCATACATAGCATCCCACTTAATCCTCACAAAGCCCAATATTATGATTACCTTATATTGTTTTAATAGAACTTGAGTCTTATATGTTTTATGATGTACCCAAAATCAAGTTTGTAAGTGGTAGGATTGCGCATGATTTTTACCAAGGTAAGTCTCCATGTAACAGCCAGCCATTATTACAGCATCTGGAAACCAATTGTAGAGAAGGTCTCAAAGTTCCAGAGTTAAGGCTTTTCTCTTAAATTGACAAATGCTTGGCTGTTACTTGTTGCAGTAAATCTCCAAACTGAATATGCCCAGGCAATAAAACGCCCCAGGGCTATCCAGTTACTGCCTAAGGGGGGAAAAAAACGTTTATATGAAAATCTTGAAGACTTACTCCATATTTAAAATATATTTTAAAACATCAATTTCTGAAAACCCGATATAACAAAAAACAATTTAGAGTTGTTATTAAAGTTTTTCTCAGAGAAGATTTAGTTTATTCATATCAATACCATTACTTGGAAGGATGAAAAAAATATTTAGATAAATTGAGAAAGTAAATTTTGCTGTGAGATTGTTAAATCCATTTTCAAATTAAAAACAAACAAAAAAGCTGTTCCTACTTTTTCCCTGGTTAAAATTGACTCTGTTGACGTTAATATTCTCCATTTTATTGATTTGTTTGTTTGTTTGTTTATTTGTTTGCTTACTTACTTATTTATTGTATTTAACTTGGAAGATTAAAGGACTATAAGCAATAGGATGTTTTTAAATCATTATATAATTTCATTGAACTATTCTTCAATAATTTATCATTTACTATAAGAAACATGTCTTTTTTTTGCAACTCTGGAACCACATATGTGTTTGTGTAAATCTCTTACTTTTTAGACCTTCAATAATCACCATAGGTAGATGAAAAAATTCGTAAATTTGACATTATTTGTATCAACAGTGGACTCCTTTCATTTAATTTTTACAAAGAGATATAGGTAATAGAGACAGTGTGTAATTCAGAGCCTAGCATGCTCTAAAACGTATTGGATAGCCGAGGTTGGCTACACTTCAGGTCCTCCTCTTTATTTTTTTGAGTATTGGAAGATAAGAATGAGTCCTCATCCTAAACCAGATTCTCAAACTGGCAATGTCACTTTTTTATTCAATTATTTATACTTTTAACTTCCTATAAATTTAATCTACTACAGTCCAGTTCTCTGTTTCATATTTGCCTACAAAGTATTCTTTAGTCATCAGTAGTGTACACCACAGAGAAAGCTCATGCAAGATGGGCAACCATGAATAGACCTTATTCTAAATTTCTGCTTTTGATTTATTTGTTTGAAATCTAAATGATTTCCACATGGCACAGAGTTAACCATGGTGGCTCTGGACTTACAGTAAACTACAGTGAGGAACTGAATTTTATGTCACATATAATATTCAAACTGGTATTTATTAAAGGTTTTCAAATATGCCTGGGCTTATAGCTAACCAATTCTGGATTGTTAGTGAACTTATCAAACTGACTTTGAGAACTTCCTTATTAAATTGTTTGTATAAGCTCAATTATTATTCAATATTTAACACATAGGTCAATTTCCTCCAAAAAATTTTAAGAGATTTTTGTCAAAATGTATCTAAATTAGACTTGCAATAAAACATTATTTAAGCAATTTTAAATAACCATAGCATTTGTATTTTAAACTAATTTTAACTACAAAATTAAAATATCAGCAAACTATACTATCTTTTCTGTATACAAATAATTATAGCATCCAGCATCTTATTATTAAACTCTACCCTTGCTGTGATGATTTCTCTGGCATGATCTTTCATTACTATAGATTTATTAGCATCTCATACTTGCACTGACGTTTATGTGAAAAACTAGGACTTCCAGACTTAGGCTTGGAGTCTAAGCACTGGGTTTGAGACACAGTGGTATAAAACTTTCTTTTTATAGACTTTGATAATGTAGGAAGAAGATTTTAACTATCATTATTAATGATTGTGATTTCACATAACTCTTTATGACTGTTTCAATCAGAGGACAATGTCTTGACTTCAACTGAAACTTACGTAGTGTTTTGTGGGGGGCGTGTTTTAAGTTCAGCATAATTTTTAGAAGCAGAAGACGCTTAATGATCCTCAAGAACACAAAACACACCAAGACACGGATTTTTTTCCTTTTGAAGCAACCAAGAAATTAAGAGATATAACTTATAATTCTATTTGCAGAGTTCCTAAGCCCTGATAACAACTGGTGCCTTGTTCAAACACTTTTCCTACAAAATTTCTCACTCAAAATGTGGATAACTGGATCCCAATTCCTACTCAAAAAAAATGTAAATCAACTTAAGAACTGACTCATGTGTGATACTTCATTAAAAAAAGAAGTTGCAGTGCCCATCCAGTGTTTTTCATTCCGTGCTTCTCTCTACTGCCATGCTCCCAAGCAACCCTGTACAATAGTGGCAGACAGACAGATAGGGTGACTTTTATCAGGTAGAAAAAAAATAGGGGACAGTGGAAGTCAATTTTCCTAGTAATCTGAATAAAAGTTTCGTGTTTTAAAATACCCAGATGCAAATCTGTAAACATGCTTCACCTGAGTAGCAGCCGCATTGTATGTCAATCAAGATACTCATATTTAAGTGGGTTTCTCATAGAGCTGAATCATAAAACTGTACATGAACTTTCACTTTTATTAATTATTACTTTATTTATTGACATCCCAACTGTTGCTCCTTTCTCCCAGAACCCCCTCCCAACCTTCTGTACTCCATGCCCCTCTCCTTCACCTGTGAGAGGGTGAATCCCCCAGGGGATCCCCCTTCTCTGGGGCATCAAATTTCTACTATACTAGGTGCAGTCTCTCCAACTGGGACCATAAAATTGTACATGGACTTTTGTTGAGAAAAGAATAATAAAGGAACTAGAAGGAAGCCTCAGTGTTTAAGAACACTGGATTCTCTTCCAGAAAACCTGTGTTCAATTCCCAGTACCATGTGATAAATCACAGCCCTTTGTAACACGCATTTCAGGAGATCCAAGGTTCTCTTATAGCCATGTTAGGCAACAGGCATCCATGTAGTATACAGAAATATATGCAGATAAAACACCCATACACAAAAAATAATATGAAACAAGATATAAAACAATTTTAAATAATAATTTTATTATATAAAGATGAATTTTTATTTTAGTCATATAAGACATACATGTATTTCCTTCATAAAATTTGTCTGATAAAACGCAATCCTTTCCCTTGCCATCTTTCTTTATACATACAGTTCTAACACAGTGTATTTTAATTATACTCTCTTTCTTTCCCTCAAATACTTTCAAGTTCTCCACACCGTTCTGCCCATGAAACTTGAAAGATTTCCTTTCTTTTATGTCTCTCAAAACAGCAAAACAACGAGAGACGAAACACGAAAAGAAATGCTGCCAACACCAAACCAAAGCAAAAACCACAGGAAAGCATGAGGCATATTTTCTTTTGAGGCAACTACCATGGAGGATGGAGCATGAGCTGGGGTGTGGTTTTAGATAAACCCACTTGTTAGCTTCATCAGAGGAAATTTGGTTTTCCCTGTCACAACAGATATGTCTAATTCAAATAGCTTCTTGGTTAGGAATAAGACTCCATGCTCACTCCCATTCACTGTGCACGGATTGCATCTGGTTTGGAATTTTGCCATCTTTTGAAAGCAGTAAACATGTATGTCTTCACTCAGGGTCAAATATACCAGAATCCCAAGCCAGAGCATCTTGCAAATAAACAGGCAGCTAATGAAAGAACATGTTTTGTAAAGTTGATTAGCAAGTTCAATACAAGCAATGATATTTCTCTCAGCAAGAGTCAACCGACATTAAGAAGCCCATACATTTTGAAATCATTTTAAAGAAATTAATTGGCTCATGCTCATAATCCCCATTTAACACATCAACTTCTGTTTCTAATTTCATGTGCCATTGATTTTTTTTCTGACCTTGGACAAATAGCAACATCTTGCCTTAATCATGAATCAAGTGAGAAAAATGATCACCGCATTAAACAGACATTTTCTCCCTTTATTGTCTTTTATAAATGACATAGTGATTATTATTCATTTTGTAGCTTAAAAATAAGGGGTGGTAACAGAAAGAGCCTGTGAATAGCATATAAGGGAACACTGTACTATCACTATAACATCTTTGTGAAACTGAACCAGTTTTAAAATGAATAAAATGAGACAGAAAAGAGAAAAAAATCATTAAGCTATTATGTGTATTTCACCTCCAAAGCTAAGTTCCTCTTTAAAAAAATTATAGGCATCCGATCCTCAACTGTCTATGTTAAATATGCCTCATTTATGAACCCAACCATCAATGCAGCCATGTGGCTATGTAGAAAAGAAATTTGGGCATTAAAAGACTGGAATTGCATTTTGTTCTACCATCCATTAGCTGAACTTAAGAAATGACTTATGAGTCCTTTTTTGAAAGGATTTTAACAATATGGGGTCTACAAAAGATACATGGTTCCAAAGTAAACCAGGAACTGTGCTAAATAGACATAAACACTTGAGGTAAAAAGCTGAAATAATAAAATAGGGTTTTTTTTTAAAGCATGATCTAATTATTTGTGATTGAAAGGGGTGCACTTTAAAGAACATCAAGGCTGATAGAGAAAAACACTGTGACTGTGTATGGAAAATTTCTTTAAAAATCTTCTTTCCCCAGACTCCTCCTCTATACTCCCTTCAGGTAACACTGCCTCAATGTATCAAAGGAAGTGAAATTTCTAAAGAAAGAAATTATATTGCTTTTTTTCAGACAGTCTCACTAATATAACCCAGTATAGATTCAGACATCCAATTCTCCTGCCTCAGACTGCTGAGTGCTTGGGCTAAAAGCAAGTATATGCTACCATACTCTTGTCTGTCTTATTGATTCTAAATAAATAAATTTATCTATAGTTGTCTCTATGCATCTATCCTCCTTATTCGTTAAAATAAAGAAACACACTCTTGACCAAAATTATCATCTCTATAGTGCACTTTGATACATAGTCCTCAAATAGTCCTACTGTCAAGCCATTTACTCTTGCTTTTAGGGGCTTGGCATCCTCCTCTCCACAAACATCCTTGCCTTTCCATACCCCTCGAAGGTCCTCACTGGTGAATGATTCAGTAGAGAGTGACCAGAGCAACTAGGGAGGATTCCAGATGCCTGCGTCTATGATTTGAACCCTTGCATGAACAAAAAAATAAAAATAAAAATAAACTTCTATTGTACTCAAGGCAAAAAAGGTATAAAATTACAAGAAAATGGTAGAAAGAAGAATACTCCATATAACTATATAAACACATGACTGTCTATAAGTTTGGGAGAATAACTATGGCTGAGTGTATTGATTTCATAATAGAAAATCCATAGTAATGATTTATATCTTTTTACTGACTTATCTTTTATTTAAAAAGAGTTTCTTATTTAAAACATAAGACAAAACAGATCTAAGAAAACATAATGATTTTTTGACAACTGGGGCAATTCGTTGTTAGAAAGGTTATCAGTAATGAGTAATGAGTATGACTGTGACAACAGCCTAACTTTATTCTTCGTAAATTGTGGCATTCTTAAAATTCTTACAGTTTTGATGAATATGCTACCCTTAAATCAGAAGAGTATTGTGCTCTCTTGCTATTAACATTTATCTTTGTTGTTTTTTTTTAAGTCAATAGCAACCATAGCACTTATAGACCATAAATGAACAAATTTTGGCTGAAGCTAGAAGATACTAAATATATAAAGTTTCACAGCCACATGGCTTCAGACACAGCTGTTGCACTCTCATATAGGCAAATAATAATGTATAAATGAAAGCATATAATGGTATTCTAAAAAAGAACTAATTGCTTACAAAACCAGCAACATATTGGCAGCTACTATGTAACCATAATTTGTTAATACCAGACTTAACCTGAACAAAGAACATAAGCCATTCTTCAATTTAGAATTTACTCTAAAAAATTCTAAATACAAGGAAAATATAATAGCATAATTACAGGTTGAAATTATCCTGAAATTTCTCTATTAAAGTGGCATAGAATTTATTACTAAAGCATAGATGTATCATAATTTTGAAGATTTAAAATCGTTTGCCTGTGGCAAGGAGAGATGGTCCAGGCATTAAAGGGTAAATGCACATCCAAATTATTTACCTCTTTCTCTCTGTATCTGTCTCTTTTTCTCTTCTCTTGTGTGGATGTATGTGAGAGAGAGTGTGTGCATGAGAGAGAGAAGTTTATAAATAATCTAATTCTCAAACATTTCCAAATCCTTCTGTGTATCAGACCTTTCCTAAGGAGAGTATCCATTTCTAGCATTACACTGGTCCTCTCCATATGCACACCCTCCCACAGGCACACTGAGTTCACAATACTGAAACAGACTGCGTTATCTCTTCAGCCAAATAAATTCTTCCTGCTATACTCTTAAGGTCAATTACAGCATCGTTCTCATCCAATCATCCAAGCTGAAAATTGCATCATCTTTCTCTCCTTCCTCCTTTTACTTCTCTCTTTAATATGAGTCATCTGTGAGACTTGTCATATAAAACTATTCAAATTTATCATTTTCGTTCTCATCAACATTATCTTTTGCAGTTCTTTTTAATCCTCACAAAGACTATCAAAACAACATGATATAATGTATGCCAAGCGTTGTGTAAAACTATGTGTATGTATGTATGTATGTATGTATGTGTATATATATATGTGTGTGTAGATTTTTATATATAATTACTTATTCTTTCATGTATTCATGTTCCATTTAATATAGGATGATATTATTTTTCTATCATAACGTTATTAGATTAATTGTATAGCTTGTTGCATTCTTGAAATATCTTTTGATGATGATGGCAATAGTCACATTAGGTTTTTGAGAATAAATAACAAATCAATACAAATTGATATGCTTGAAGCAACACAATTTCTTTCTTATGGGTTTGTGGGGTAGAAGCCTGGGTTTGTATCATGTGAACTCGATGGTTTTATGGTCTCAGAAGCCACAATCAAGAGGTTGCCTAGGAATAAGCTCTTACCTGAGCTTCAGCCCCCTCTTCCAAACTCATAGAGCTCATTGGATATAATCAGGTCTGAATAGTTCTGGAAACTATGCTCCGCAGTTCTTTACTTAGGTTTGTCTGTATTTCCTTAGCTCTTAGACTTGTCAGTGAAGCTGTTTAGATCATCAGTCCCACACAGTGATGTTCTCCAGTGAGTTCTCTAGAAAGTTGAAGATCTAAATTATGCACATAATCACAGAAAGTAACAAAGAGCAAACCACAGGTTCCACCTTATGTCAAAGGAAGGTGGCTGGGATGATATCTGTGAATATCAGAAAAAGAATATGCTGAGAGTTCATCTTAAATTCGGGTCAACCTGTCAGTTATCCCTAGAAAATTCCACAGATTTCTCTACTGTCTGATTAAACACAAAGGAACTGAACCATTGCTTACTGGATAAGCTTAACACTTCAATAGTTGGCTTCAGTGTCTTATATTACCATTCTTCTATTTGCATTTGGCTTCCTGAAATAGAACCACATTGTATACTGTTTCATTCCCAAATAACTACATACAGTCTCTAAATTACAATGTTAAACCACTTTAGAGTCTGCTCTGTTCACAAGCTCAGCTATCCAGAGCAAATAAACCAATTTTTCAACCTGAGGGATATCTATTTAAAAATAAAATTAATAAACAGCAATAGTATTGTTCATTTGCAGAAACATCCAGAATTATAGTCAGTTGTTTCTCCAATGTTTTTCTATATCATAATTCACATTGACAATATTGTCTGTCATTATCTACCTTATTACTTTAATAACATATTGGTGGGAAAAAAAATTAACCTCCTATGATACAATTTTGATGATGTCACTCTCCTGCTTGACATTTTCCCTTTGTTGGTCCACTTCCTCTATCATGAATTCAGAAAGTACTTCTTATCCTTCACCCTCACCTTGTAATTCAGGCAAAGTCTTTCTCTAAATTCATCGTTTTTACCCGAAACTGATAAGCTCCACTCGACCTCTCATGAGTGCAGTTAGCTGTCCATACCATTCTCTGGGGCATAGCTGTATTTTCTTTTTTCTATTTCCCACAATTCTCTGTTGAATTTCTCCTTTATCTACACAATGCTTAGCATATAGAAAGCTTTCACTAAATTCCTTGTGTTGATAAAGAAACCTGAATATAGAACACAGATAAATTCTGTCTTCTTTCATATTTTCAACGAACCAGTTTTCATTTACACACACACATACACACACACACACACACACACACACACACACACACAAATCCATATTCATAAGGAGAAAATAGAGTCATTGCAGCCTAATGCCAATGCAGGATTATGTACGCCGTTGGAGCCTGAGCTTTCTTACTTTTTCTTATCCTAAAATGCATTTCTGCAGTCAGTTATTTTACTACACCTGCGTGTGAGAAATTGCATCTTGTTTTCTTCATAGCTGTGAGCTTCTGGAAAGTGCAGGCCATATGTTAGTTACTTTTCTGCCTCCCATTTGTCACTATGGACTGTGGCATCATCACAGATGTTCATCCCTAACATAAGGCTCTATGAGGTTATTTTGCTATGTGATCCTCATGAACCAAGTCCCTAAGAGGGGGCCTTCAATATAACTGTGTGATTACTCACAGGGAAGTGTTCACTGACATGTTCACCTATCTTCTGAGAGCCTTGGACATGTGTGGTCATTTTTTGTTTTTAATTTGCTGAAAAATTAAAATAGCGTTTTTTTTGTTTTTTGTTTTTTATAAAGGTCCCATTTTCAGCATATGCCCTCAGGCTCTGATTATACATCTTGTTGCAAGATAGTGGGGGAAACTCTGTTCATTGGACAGAAGGACAAAAAGGCAGATTTTGTGATACACGCAAAGTACTGAATCTTTTAGGGTAGGCTGAGTTATCAAAATGAGAAGAAGACTAGCATATACTTCAGGGTTCTGTCCAAAAACAACTCCAATAGTGGGACTGTTACACTACAAACAATCGCTAAGTAGTAGATGTACTAATCCTCTGTATAAACAACCCTGAGATCTCATTCAGGTATGGGAACATAGTCATGTTCAAAAACACCTATATTATATTTTTCTTCAGCTATGTGCCAAAGAATGTGCAAAAGTGGACGATACAAAAAACAAAAATCTGTATCAAGGGTAAATATTTAGAGATATGAATCTTGTAATATTATCCTTCAAAGCATGATATGTATCTCCCTTATTTTCATGTAATTCAAATCTGAGTATCAAGTTAGATACTTTCATCTTCTTAGAAGGTTCTTTGTTGGTCTCTAGTAGATATCAAGAACAAATAAATTTATCCTATGGGGATAACAAAGCTAATAATTATATATTTTCCAAATGCTAATTTTTTATTGTAAAATATAAATAAATACACTATGGAAAAGCTAATAATTCTTCCATAGGAGAACATAGTTTAATTTCCAACATCCATGTCAAGTAGCTCAAAAACATCTATACTTTCAACTCCAAGGAATTTGGTGCCTTTCTTTGACCTTGAAGGCACCTGTACTCCTACATGCACATTCACACAAACAAACACATAAAATATATTTAAAAACAAAAGTATTAAATATGTCAGATCTTACTCACTTATTCTGAAGCGCTATGTTGTGTAGCTCACAGATATCTGTGACTCAGGAAAGACTATCATTTGACGTTGTAGACAACTAGAGGGGATAAATGTTAGCATTACTTGCAGTTGAATTAGATTTTGATGCCATGGCTCAGGAGAGGGTAGGATTTAATTGAAGTTGCAATAGTCTGACAATACCTTAAATCCTTTTGAAACTAAAAGGAAAGGTCATTGTCACATTAGGAGAATATATTTTAAAATTACTTCTAATTCCAGGGCTTCTCTTAAGTATATATGTCTATTCATTTTGTGTATATATGAATATCACGGAATTTTTCCCTTTCAATCCTTTAAAAATTGAAATAATGAGAGAAAGTATGTCTGTCACATATGAGATTGACATTTATGAATGGCTTGTGTGTCCTCTGATAATTTACTAACTGAGATGTTTCCAAATGACCTTGAAGTTTTAAAACACAGAAATGAGCATGAAAACAAACTAGAGTTATCTATTAGTGGCAGTTAACTGATTTAGGTACTAAAACTGTTTTAGGTCCACACTTGAGGGGGTACTGTTAGGGGCATGTTTATGTTGATGATAGAAGGAATATTGACTATTGTCTCATAATTGTACTTAGTCTATAATCAAAGTTACGAAAACCTATGACACTCCCTTATCCTGCTTTTATCTGAGTTTTGGAATTGTTCTTCTCTCCAGCTGAAGCTTGTTCTCTCTAAATCTAGTTTCAACGCAGGATAAAGCAATGGAAATCACTATCCTCTGTGATTTACGCAGCCCATTGCCATGAAAATCATATAATGCCATGAGCTAAGCATTGTGAACCAAGCTGAAATCCAAATGAGCATATGAGTTCAGGTCTGAGATACTATGCTTATTTAAATAAGTAATAACCGTCATAAGCATAAAACATTCCATGGTGAATTACTGTGAAAACACAGGAAAATTGACCAAATGGCTGTAACCTGTATTCAGAATTCATGTATTAAGTTACAAGTAGGTGTTTAAAATGAAGAACCTTCACCTGAACCAAACTTCCTTTCTGGGGGCAAGCTGCTCTTTTGAATCTAGTCTTGTATTCATGTGCTGTCCTTAAATCTAAGCTCAAGCATCTATAGTCAGACATGTGGGTACATTTATTTTTCTTCATGTGATTTAATCAGTCTAAAAACAGTGTGTTTTAAACATTGATAGTTTATACCATATATTTTTACTAGGCCTTTTCGAATGTGTGGTATTTTGTTTGGTTCAGAAATCTCCACATTTGAAATGTTTTCCTCTATCATATCAATTCAAATGTCAACTTTACTATTCTTAACCACTTCTAAAATTTAATATTACCTTTTCCTTTTAAATTCTGGAAAGCTTGTAACTTTCTCCTGTCATCTTCTTTCTTTATATAAAACCATTTCCCCCTTGGTTAATAAAGTGCTAATTTTTTCAAAAGAAAAAGCAAAGAATAATTCTAATCATGTTTAAAACTTATTGAAAGTTTGTTGAAATGTGATCATTACTCTTTGAAATAAAATGTCTTTGTATACTGCATACAATTTGAGTAAAACAAAACTTAAATCTCATCCACATTTGGAAGTAAACTCATAGTGTGCAAACATATATTAAAATTAAAATGAAGAGTGTCTGGCAAGATGCCTCAAGTACTACAGTACTTACAGACAGGCATGAGGATCAAGGAGTGTCTCAGAACACACCTGTGACACCAGCACCAGAGGACAGAGACATGCAGTTACTTAAAGTTTGCTATCCAAGCATTCTTCCTCATTGGGAAGGACTTCCCAGGTTAAGTGGAAGAGTCTGTCTCAAAGATAAGGTAGAGTGTTACCATTCCCTTTTAAAACTAGCTTCCAAACGCTGACATCATTGCATACACTAGCAAGATTTTATCGAAAGGACCCAGATGTAGCTGTCTCTTGTGAGACTATGCCGGGGCCTAGCAAACACAGAAGTGAATGCTCACAGTCAGCTATCACAGTCACAGGACCCCCAATGGAGGAGCTAGAGAAAGTACCCAAGGAGCTAAAGGGAACTGCAACCCTATAGGTGGAATAACAATATGAACTAACCAGTACCCCAGAGCTCTTGTCTCTAGCTGCATATGTATCAAAAGATGGCCTAGTCGGCCATCAGTGGAAAGAGAGGCCCATTGGTTGTGCAAACGTTATATGCCCCAGTACAGGGGAATACCAGGGCCAAACAGGGGGAGTGAGTGGTTAGGGGAGTGGGGGGGAAGGTATGGGGATAGCATTGGAAATGTAAATGAGGAAATACCTAATAAAAATATTACAAAAGAAAAAAATTTTAAAAAAAAGAGTCCAAACTCTCAAAAAACCAACCAACCAAACAAACAAACAAACAAAAAAACAAAACAAAACACCTAGTGTTCCAAGAGAAATAGCTTATCTTTTGTTTTGAAGGGTCACACTATTTGACACTGTAGAATTTTTGTACTTCAGACAAAAAGCCTGAAATAAAGAATATAGATGCCAGTACGCAGAGGATTGAGAGATCTGCTAAGCATACACTGATTGTGACACTTAACATGCATCAAACTCTCGGTGAGCAGTTTTTCCCATCTGGGAAGTCTAAATATCAACACCTGCCTAATATGATGATTGCAGTTAGTGAGTGCCGATAAGGAGTCCTAGGGTGGTTAATGTATTCACTGATCTTGTGCTGTGTACATGGTAAGCACCCAACAATGCTATTTCAGCTTTCACCATTAATATTTCTGACAAGACTACTAAAAATCAGAAAATACATTATTTCTATAACTTGACCTTTTGGTTTCAACCTTCACAAAAAACATCCACATCTGTCATTCTCTTTAAATCTAAGGAAATATGTTTTTTGCGTGTTTCAAGTAGAATACTGAACCAGTTTAGCCCTGCCCCACCCCAAAGCTAATAAGTCTATTTAATGAGCTACATAATAACAAATGGGGGGAAAAAAGTGTCAGCTTGCTAGATAAAGGAAAAGCAGATACATTGAAAAAAATGAAACTGATTTGGCTATAAACTTCTTGTGGGTTTGCAGTATATTTTTCAGCAGTCTTTTAGACCCTAACTTATTTGCAGCAATATTCAAGGTGAATCTCATGTTGTCCTTTTCTTCTTTTTAATAAAAGTATATTTCTCAGCATGGTAATACTATTACAAATATTTGTTTTATTAAGAAGCTAGGATATGGGATTAATTTCATCAAACTCATTTTCTTAACAAGTAGCATCAATTAGTCTGGAGCAATAGGAAAAGTCTAGCTTCTCTCCTTGTATCTATAATTTAGAAGTTGTGGATTGTTGGAAAGACATTATCTTCTTGAGTCATCATTTATACAGTGGAGTACAGTGATAGTTTCTTAATTTTCTAATTTGCTACTATAGTTATGCAATGGTAAGTGACTTGCATGTATCAAGCTATACAGTTCCTTCAACAATATTATGTAGACAGCATGTCATCTTAATGATGAGACCAAAGTCACTCACAAAGACAGGTCTCTTGATCTTCTATAAGACCATGATCCCACAGAACTCATTGTATATATATTTTATATCATTACAATGCTTCTTAATTGAGCAGGAATGAATTAAGATCATTACTTATATAAAAACCAAATTACAAGAACTTTCTCTATTTAAGATATCTAAATGGACGCCAAACATGTTATCAGTGCCAGGTGAAACAAAGACTGGACTAAATAAAAGAAAATACAGGATTTAATATGTATGATGAAGATCTTTATACTGTTGTATGTTCTTACTCCATTGCCATACTTCAAATATATCTGAGTTTCAGTTTTTTCTTAGATATATCATGAAAAAAAGTAATAAAGAGAACTTCAGACCACTGGTTAGTATGGTTGGCAGGCCAAGACTATGTGAATTATCAAGAGATCTTGAGAGAGGTCTAGATCTAAGGACAAAGAGATCATTAGCATATTTATATTGACACACAAGTTAAGGCTTGGATAAGTAAGGGATAAGTGTGGATATAGAAGAGGCCAGAATCTGAGGTATAAAAGCAAAGGAGACAGAAGCTTGTAGTCTCTGAAAAAGAAAAGAAATTGGAAGCTTAGAGATTCCTAGAGTGTGAGTGATTTTTTTTTTAAGGAGAAGGAATTCTAGCACACTGAGTGCAGAAAATGAAGCAAGATGAAGAATGTATTATGGTGGCATCAAGTATGTTGCTGACCTTGTCAAATGTAGTTTCAGCACTAGCTAAGGAAACAAAAGGATTTCAATGATAGATACAACTCTTGAAGACTATCCATTCTTTTACTACTGTAGTAGTATACCTGCGAGAGTATAATTTATAAAGAATTAAGGGTTGTTTCCTACAGTTCTGTGTTCTTGGCAACCAAAGATCAAAACATATATAGAGTTAAAGCCATCTTGGGAGAAGGTAGAAGTACAATTAGCATAAGTGTGGGATAAGGACCATCTTTTGTAATAAATGTACTATGATGACTTGTGTGGATGTCAACTTGACAGGGATTGGATCACCTAGAAACTCTTGAGTTTGCAAATATCTATAAAGATATTTCCAAAGGGGAATAACTTTGGAGAGAAGATACATAATTTGGTCTATGTACCCAGACTTTTAAAAGGGAAGGGAAAGAGAGAAGAAAGATGATCATCATGTCCACTCATATCTCTCTCTGTGCCCTGACTCAAGGTGCAGGAAGACATGAGTCACAGGGAAGATGTTCGATATTTGGAAAGAGATATTGGTTATGAAGTAATGAGAAAAATGATTCAGAGTGAATAGATTGGGAAATATTTTAAATATTAAGAAATGGGAAAGATGTTAATTTTAAAAGTTTTACCATGTGAAGTCATACCGAAGAGTAAGAGGTGTTAATAGATACTGAAACAGAAGAAATACTGTCTGATAACATACTTCTAAGCTTAAAATGAGGGAAGGAATTTAGTATTGTAATACTGATGAGTTGTAAACAGTACATCCAAGTCCAACAGGCATGAGAATGTAGGCAGGAGAACAGATAGTATATGAGAAGAAACACAAAAACAAAGCAAAATACCCAATGCAATTAACAATGCCAGGCAGTAATACCCAACCAGATATGGGCTAAGAATTTACCTAAATGTTATCCCTAAAGTGATCCCAGAAAAAACTATACCACGTTCCTGAGTGTACAGTTTAAAATCTGATGCCTAGGGAGGTTAAGTAAAATGTCATAAAAGGTGAGGTCAGGAACGACATTCCTACATTCCCGGTGTGAATCCAGGATTCATATCTAACTTTTTATATAAAGATTATCCAACCTAGCATAGCAATGCAATATATAGAATTACCTGAAATGTTCCCTGCTCAAGAGGATTGATCATAAATATTAACTGTGGCTATATCGTATCACATATGCAGACATTTTGACAATGTTCACTATTAACATTCATCTACAGAATACTGATAAAGCCTTTAGCCAAAAGAATTTCATCTAAGAACTATGTGTTGGCCTGATTCTTTATCCTTTTGACCTTGGGTCTTTGTGGTCTAGACTACAGAAGTTATTTTTGGAAGTACAGCAAGACTTTTGCTACTTAATGCTCAATAATTTCAGAAAGCTGCATAAATTAAATGCTACAACATAGTGGATGTGTAGTTAGCTACAGGGTCATGGAAAAGAATCGTGTATATAAAGTCTCTGATGCATAAATACTCTTGATAAATCACTTTTTAATTTTTTCTTGAAAATATATTCCTTTCTCATCAAGTGTATCCTCATTACAGTTTTCTTTCCCTCTATACCTTCCACTTCCTCCCCAATTACCCTTCTCAAAAGAGAAAAAGAGGATTCTGGTAGATAATACATGACAAAATAAAATATATTAGCATGCAGAAAAACTATCATACCAAAGTTAGACTGGGCATCCAAACATAAGGGGAGGAGTCCCCAAGGCTTGCACAAGAATCAGAGACCTACTTATACATATACTCAAGATTCCCATTAAAAAGTGCTAAGCTGAAAGCTATAAAATGTGCACAGAGGACCTGGACAGACCTGTGTGGATACTGTGGTAGCTTCTTTTATCTTTGTGTGTTCATATGAGACTTGTTAAGTTGATCCATAGGGCCTAGTTCTCTTGGTGTACTCTGTCCCCTCTGGTTCTTTTCCTCTTTCTGCCTCTTCTGTATGGTTCCCTGAGATGGGAAGGAAGGGATTTATTGTAGACACTCCATTTAGAGCTATGTGTTCTAAAGGTTCTCTTTCTGTGTGATGTCTCCCTGTGGATCTCTATCTTTTTCAGTCTGCTGCAGAAGATTTCGCTAATAATTACTAAGTAAGTCACTTATGTAAGTTTATATCAAAATATCATTAGGAGTGGATTTTTTTTTAACATCAATAGTGTTTGGTTTTACCCTAGGTTCTTTGCTATCGTATGTTTCATTCTTGTTCATCAAAGCAGTGTCGCCCCAAAATAACCAGCAGGCAGAACAGATGTTAGCTAAAGGTTTTGCTGCTGGATTGGTCTTTATGTTTCTCTTTCGGTAGCCTGCAGTGTAGCTCCCTGCACTACAGATGTTAGGACATAGGTGTGAAGGCTCCATGTGGGCATCAGATAGACTTCCCCATGTTCAAGGAATTTTGTAGGCGTTGTACTCAGCAATGGGAGCCTACTCTCAGTTTGTGGAGAGACACCCTTTTAGCAATAGTCTGGGTTGTGTGGGAATTTCAATGGAAACTCTAGGCCATTAATAGAAATCCACCCAATCCTGCTACTCCAAGTCTCATTTGATTAAAAGAGATGGCTAGTTGGGACTACCTCTCCCCCATAATTTGTAGACCTTATTTGGATCATCTTTCTATATTTTAGGGAGTTTCCACTGCACTATGTTGGCATATCATCCCTCAAATGTTTCTCAATTCAAGAAGTATCATCTCACATTTTCTCCTTCAACCTCATCTCCTCTCTCTTCTCACCTTATATTCTGGTTAACATCTCCACTGCCCCGAGTCCACCCACAAATATATTCTATTTTCCCCTCCTTGGAATATCCATGTATCCTACTATTCTCTTCCTCTATATCTGATCTCTATGGGTCTACAGATAGAAGGTTGGTTGTCACTTATGTAATAGCTAATAATCCAGATATAAGTAAATGTATAGGAAATTTATCTTTCAATGTCTGACTTACCATACTCAGGATCATTTTTTCTAGCTCCATCCAATTTTTGCTAACTTCATGATCTCATATTTTTTACAGCAGAGTAATAATCTACTGTGCATTTTCTTTATCCATTCTTTTGTTGAGAGACATTTGGTTCATTTCAAGTTTTAGGGTATTATAAACAGTGTAGAAAGGAACCTGGTTGAGCAAGTGTCCTCTGTGGTATGCATGGAGCATCTGTTCAGTATATCCCTGATTGATATACCTGAAACTTGAGCAAGATTGATTCCCAACATTCTAAGGAATTGACATATTGATTTCCATGGTGGCTGTACAAGTGTGCACTATTAACAGCAATGGAGTAGTACTTCCCTGGTCCCACATCCTTATCATCATGAGCTGTCACTTGTGTTATTGACCTTAGCCATTTTGACAGCTCTAAGTTGGCATCTCAGAGTAGTTTTGATTTGCCTTCTCTCCTGTTCTGTTCCTCCTTTTCCCTCCCCCTCTCTTCTCCCACTCAGGTCCCTCCCTCTGCCTCCTGTGATTGTTTTTTTTTTTTCTCTCCAAAGTGGGATTGAAACATCCTCACTTGGGTTCTTTTGCTTGTTAGCCTTCTTGAGTTGTGTGGATTGTATCCTAGGAATTCTATACATTTTTGGGGGGTAATATATATTTATCAGTGAACCAGGGTTAGGAGGAGTGGGATGAGGAACTGTGGGAGGGTAGACCAGCAGTGGGGTAATGACTGAACTGTAAAAATTAAAAATAATCAAAAAAGTATGTTGTTTTGGAAAGTTCTTACATTGAGTACCATGTATTATTTTAAACACTTTGAATAGAAAAGATTTTGTGATACTTACCTGGAAAGATGATAAAGAAATAATCACTGATGTTTACTGTGGCTGATGAGCATCTTAGCTTTAGACTCAAAAAACAAAAACAAAAACAAACAAACAAGCAAACAAAAAACCAGCAAGACAAATGACATGGATGTCACTTTCTTCTGAAATTTACATTTAAGTCAACTTGAGCCTTTCAGTATTTCACATATCAAGGATTATGATAGAATAGGTTATCTGAACAACAGAGAAGACTCTTTATTTGGGGATTTAATCTCAGATTTGAAACACTGCATTCTTTAATCAAGAACCTGAATATTTTTAGCTACTGAAGTTGCTTTTTTTTCCCCACAGACATGTTTACAGGTAATCTACCAAAAATTGCAGAAAATCTACCCATATTTTAAACATTTATTACTGTTTATCCCCCATTATGCTTTAGTAATAGCCTAGGCCAGAGGTGTGAATATTTTAAGAAGTAATATTGTATATATAAAAAAATTAAAGGACTTAACTTTCTATTACAACATAAGTAGGAATGGTTTGCCTGGATAGAATTCTTTTTAATGTAAGGCAGTAGGCTTTCTGTTTTATCCTGGAACATGGAAGCTAACATCTATATATAGTAAAATACAACCACCTACATCCTCCCGACTACATATCATCTATATGATTGTGTGGTGAAGATTTTGCATATGCGTTAGTTCTAACTTTTCCAGAAGCTATAAAGAGAATTTTCTACTGCTGTAAGTGCCCAGGTAAATAGTACATTTCTTCACAGGTCATGTATGTGAGTCTGGTTTGCAAATCTTACCATTTGTTGGCAGGAAACCCTGGCGAACCATCTAAAATAAGAATAGACATACAGGCTAGTGAGCACTCTTTGGTCCTTTTGTTATTTACTATTCTATTACAAGCTTAGCACAGGACTTTCCAGCTTTTCCTTTTTTATATTTAATAAAGGATTTTTAAAAATATTACTTCTATTCTTTTACACTCCAGCCATTACCACATGCCATCAAAACTCAACAATATTTCCTTTTCTTCAATCTATAACTTTGCACCCATCTACAGGATTTGGCAGACCATTTCTTTGTACCTTTTCATATTTCAAGGACCTCTAGCCTCTTTCTTATAAGTCTGTACTGCCATGAGTGCAGAGAGCTGATATTATGCCAATTGTGTTTCCTCTGTGTGCAACTGTCTTAATGCATTCATTATTGCTTTACCATAAAAATATCCCAAATGTGTCATTGCTACGCTTTGACTCTTAGAGATTTTATTAACTGTTCCATTGCTTGTGAGAGGCTACTTGAATGCTGGACAGTGACATAAAGGATTAATGCAATTATATGAAATTGAGCATTCATCATATGTTCACAGCTTATTATGTTATGGAGGTGGGCAGTTTTCTAGGAAGAACAGAGTATATTTAACACTGGCATTTTGTATGTTAATGCCATTAATGAGCATTTCTATCTTTCTAATAAAATTACTTTTGAAAATATCTATATCTATTTTAGATGCCAATGAACTGAAATAGTATCATATTTTGAGTACTCATCATTTGCGTATTCTCTTGTAAGGCAGTTATACATGCTAATGAATTTAATTTCGCAATTTTTAAAAAAATAATATTTCTAATAAACCTGATATATAATGTTTAGAAATTTGATCAAGTTTCCATAGAGCCCAAATGAGAAACTTGCTATTATGACTTTAGTGTCATTCTCCACTACTGTATTATATTGTCTCTAGTTAATAAATGTGAAGCAAGCACACATTACCATTTAAAGACTACTACAAGTTTCATGACCACAATACATGGACATTTCTGCTTTACAAATTCCATAATTAGATAATGGGATTTTCCTTACTCGATTCCAGAGATTGTCAGTGAAATAAGATAGTTAATTCATATAATTTTTGCAGACATAATTAATGTGAAAGAATAATGTTATTTTTATTTCCCTTTTTTTTTTGCACTTTGCATATAACAAGACAACTATTTCTAGGGATTGTAGTTATATGCCTATAACACTGCCTCAGAATCCAGAATTCATTTATATATGGGTGATAATATACAGATTACAATTTTACTTTAGCTGGTCAGGCTTAGTGATTACTTATTATAGCTATTTTCAGTTACTACTTACATTATTGATTGAATAAAATGATTTTGGCATAACTATATCTTGCCAAATGTAACTGAAATTTTTTTGTTTAATCCTGTTTTGCTTTGAGTTAAGATAGCTTCCTGCATGCTTCCAAGCACTAATTACTGTGCTATCTTAACAATCTGGAAAGATCAACAAACACTCAATTAAAATTTTCAGGTTCACTAGTTTCATGACTACAACTACAGACATTTAAAATGGCATTTTGAAAAATGTGTTCAGGTTTTATCACCAGGCTAACTTCTGGGAACAAAATCCCATATTTGTTCAACTTTTGTCAAATACTATACTGTCATGGTTCAAAGTTCCTAAATTAATCTTATCCACTATAGGCTCTAACAGTTCAAGTTCATGTGTTTTATTATAGAATTTGGTATGCTACATTTTGCATGGTCTCAGGGCAATAAAATGGTAGTTTTATTACTTTCCAATTTTAGCTCTCAAGTTCTTCAGAAATACAGCATTTCTGTTTAGCAGTTTAATTTGCTGTAGGTCACTAGTCAGTGAAAAACATACAGAATTAACTTTTATTAGTTAATACATATAATTTATGATGCTAAAATGATTTTTAAATTATGGTTATCTAAGCCCTCAGTAAACTCTTCATTTCCATATGTTTAATTAAAGAGCAAGCTTTGAGGTTTGGTAGACCTTAATACACTTAATGTATCAATTCTTACTTTTCAATCCAAAATAGCATCATAAACGTCTCACGGCTAGAAATCATTTTAATAGTAAATCAATTTAAATTTATGTGCTTTTAAAGAATTAATGGTATGAGGTAATTTTCCACTAATTTGAAAAATCATTGAATTTAAAAATAAAAAATCAAATCTAAGCTTAGTTCATCAGCTCCATGCTTATCTTTTCAACTAAGGTTTTATAAATCTGGAACAAGTGACCATTGCCTTATTACCCCAATAGAACATGTATTGAAAAACAAGTATAATTACAGAAGACTAATGTCAAGAAAAAAGTGGATATCTGTGAAGGATAGATACTGGTGAGACTTTGCCTACTGTTCATGGGGACAGCGAACAAGGTTGATCACAAAGAGAGTTAAAAGTAAAATGATTTTCTTGCCTGGTGAATGCACGCAGATTGTGGAATGTACATGCATCAGTATAGCATATTAATTGCTCAGAAGCTAGAAAAAGCTCATAGTTCCCATAACTTTATATTATGAATTGTAGTCAGAGATAAGTGAGGAGGTCCTTGTTGGAGTGAGTTGTTGTAAGAGAAACATGATATACAAACATGATATTCCTCAGGTGAGAATTCTTTGTTCAGCTCTGAGCCCCGTTTTTAATGGGATTATTAGATTTTCTGGAGTCCACCTTCTTGAGTTCTTTATATATATTGGATGTTAGTCCCTATCTGATTTAGGATAGGTAAAGATCCTTTCCCAATCTGTTGGTGGTCTTTTTGTCTTATTGACGATGTCTTTTGCCTTGCAGAAGCTTTGCAACTTTATGGGGTCCCATTTGTCAATGCTTGATTTTTTTCAGCACAAGCCATTGTTGTTCTATTCAGGATTTTTTCCCCTGTACCCATATCTTCGAGGCAGAACTTTATCCTTAACTGCTACTCCAGAGAAACCATTCTACTAAAAGAAAGGTCAGGGTAAAGAAACACTTTTTCTTTTTAAAATGTATTTGGTATGTGGTGTGTGTGTGTGTGTGTGTGTGTGTGTGTGTGTGTGTGTGTGTTTGTGTGTGTGTGTGTGTGTTTGTGTGTGTGTGTGTGTGCATATGTATGCGAGTGTGCACAGGTACACACTCATGTGTAAGTGTAAGAAGTGTGTACCTACCAATGGTTGCTAAAAATCAATGTTTGGAGGTGGCCACATGACAAGCTCAGGCATCAGGCCCAGCCTCTACCCTCTGTGACACTGAGTATGTTCACTGTTTCACATCCCAAACTAGGCACTTGATGAGCTTCCCGCGATTTCTTTTCCTAGTTCTCATCTCACTCAGGAACACTACAATCACAAGCAAGGGCCAATATGTTCAGATTCTCATGCATGTTCTGTGTAATTGAACATAAGATGCCACATTTGCCTGAGAAGCACTTAAAACTGACCCATTCCCCAGGCCAGGAATGGATTTATTATTCACATTCATGCTGGCCGTTGTGAGTAACTGTCCTCTGAGACAAGCATCACCATCTAGGAGGCTTTGGCTCTGTCAACTTGGAAAAGATCATCAAAACTGTTTTTGATGACTATTTAAACTCATCAAGGGGCTAGGAAGGATCATTAGAAGAATATTCAGTCACTCTCTACCACCTATTGAATTCTGTGCTTCCAAAGAGGGGCTACAGTATTTAGACCAGGAAAGACTAAAGAAAGTGGAATTCTTCTGTATATCTTTGAAAAGGCATTCCTGCCTCCTGGGAAAATGATTTTCAGGTACAGCTTATTAGAGAAGGAACAGCCATAATTCTATACACAACCATCAACAGTACATGCATCTGCTATACACTGTAAGAAAGTTTGGAATAATTGTGTCTTGATTTGTCAATGGGACCTTAGGAACACTGGCTTTAGGAGGTACATAAAATAAAAATAAAATGCTAAAATTAATTAATACAAAAGATTATTGCTTCACGATCAGCTTGTTTATTATTCTCTGTGGTTGTTGATACACATCCCTAGATAAGATTGATCTTTCTATTAACATTGTCCCTCCACCTTGCTCATATGCCTTTTGGCATTTAGTGTACCACATAATAAGTTACCATGGGATCTATCTGCTTACTTCTATCTACTCCCCACAACAGCAAAGTCCCTGCTGTACAGAAGAATCTCTGTTATGGTAGCATAACTACAAAATTTTTATGCAGGTTGCTATTTTAAATGCTCATATTTCTGCTGCTTAAGTAAAAATATAATTTTTTTATCTTGACAAATTGTCCATGTTGAATGCACTCTCATCCAAGACACCTCCTGAATTTAATTTCATTAACTAGCATTTGCAGCGAGAACACGAATCATTACATATGTGCTGTTGCCAACAAACAATGCTAGATTAGCAGGAAAGGGGCATGCGGAGGTTGAATTGCACGAGAATATTAAAATCCATGAGTCTGATAAAGATTGTGTCTTGAAACGAATTCCAAGGCTTGTTTTAATGTCAGTTTGACACAGCCTACAATAACCTGGGAAGAGTGTGGAATTTACTATGTAGACCAAGTTGTCCTCAAACGAGGGATCCACCCCCTCAGCCTCTCAAGTGCTGGGATCCAAGCTGTGTGTCACTGGCATAGCTTAGCTTTTCACTTCTTTATACCTAACTTTTACCAATATTTATATAATTAATTTATACCTCTTTCTATCTCTGTTGTTTTAAAAATATATTTATTATAGGAATCTCATGATTCCCCATGTTTCTATGCTAACAACTATAATGCAGATCCTAGTTTTTTAAATATTATTTGAAATGTTTATTATTTTACAGTTTAACTGAAGTTCTATCAAAGTTATATATTTTAGAAATCAGCCCTTAGCATTTTGATTCACTTTTTATGTCTCCACTGCCTATTTCATTTGTTTGTTATCTTAGCTCTTTATTTATCTTTGGTAACACTAGACATAGTTTTAATTATTGTTTTGTTTATGCACTTCCCCGATGGGTAAAGGAATGTTGCTCATTTAAGATTTTTTTCTGCTATTCCTGTATGAATTTTTCCTTCATATATTCATTTATTCTTCTTTTGCCTTCCCTATTTTAAAGCCATCTATAATTACTCTTCATTGTACTCAACAGATAGCCTTAATTATTTTAAATTCATGTATAATATCACATGCTTGTTGGGTACTGTATAGTATTCACACACATGTGCTTCATGTACTTGTTTTTCATTTCATGTGGTTCAACTTTGGTAAATTTTAGATATACATGTTAATACAATACATCCAATAACTCACTGAATCCAGGATTGTTAACTCATTCATACATATGTGCTCATATATCCCTTTATCTCGATGAAAGTAATAAAAAAATAAATATATATCCTTTTATCTAATGAATGTTTACAGATTTTGGTTCAATAAGTTATTTTTAAGCAAATTTTTGAACATAATTTAAATATGACCCAACTCATTCATAATGTTTCAATAGTATAACTATAGAATTTTGCAGCTGTCACAAAAATCAAGTATTATCAAAATGATTTTAAAAAGTGTTTTTCTGATTGTAGAAATGCCCACCCACTGCTGGTGGGAATGCAAATTAGTACAGTCTTCCTGGAAATCAATTTGGATGTTCCTGAAAGCAGAGCCATCGTGATCCAGCAATCCTTCTATGTGTATACATAATGACAATGAATCAATATATTGAAGCGACAGCTTTAGTTAATGCTTCTGCATCAATATCTACCACACACTAGTTGGGTCAAGGTAGTCTAAGTATAAATTAATAGATGGATCCATAAAGAGAACTTGTGAAATTTGGAAAAATATTAAGTTTGCTTTGGAATCAATCTTTTACTCACTATTACAACCATGTTAAATTTTTCATGTGTTGATAAACGTTTCCATTTTCTTCCTATTATTGATTTCTAGTTTCATGATACTGTTGGTCAATCAGTCATTGACTTTAATTTTGTTTGGTTGTTATATTTGTATGCATAAAGGGTGAAGAAGTTTGCAATTGTTGCTATTGTTATTTACATTAAAAAAAGGATGTTAAGTTTTACTGAGTATTTTCCCCAGAAAATAACATAATATGATTATAACTATTCAATGTTTGCTAAGACATTCTTTGAGCCTCATTTGTGATTTATCCCATAGAATTCTCGGTGTGCCCTAAGGAACGGTACTCTTGACCTGTCAGATGCAACATTTTTTAAGTGACTGCTAAGTTTATTTGGTCTACAGAAGAGTGAAAGTATATTATCTAACTGATTTCCTGTTTAGGTTATTTAGGTGTTGGAGGTAATCAATAGTTCCAATCACTGCAAAAGTTAGTTCAGAAATTACTATTACTTAATTCCACAGAATCTCATTTGTTTCGTTTGGGTTTTGTGGCTTCAACCTCTCCCTACTACCCAATGAAATAAGTGACAGGATTATACACAGGAAAATATTTCAATCAGTTATTCCAACAGTCTTCCATGCCTGCTAAGGAAACCATGCACTTACAGAGCTAGCTAATATTTTCCATAGGAAAACAGTCATGAGCTGAGAGGTGTTCTATTTTTTTCTTAAAAAAATTATTCAATGAAATATATATTTAGATATTCATTCAAACACATACATGTGTTTAATGTATGTTTGATCGCATTAATCTCTCAGTCCTTATCACCTCCACTTCCTACTCCCTCTCTTCTACGCTCCCCTAAACTTCATGAGCTCTTATTTGCTTGCTTACTCATTTGTTGGTTTGTCTATTTACAAACCATTGAGTTTAATCATTGCTTAATGTATGCTCAGGAATGTAGGGGTATCAACTGAAGCACAGGAAACCTACCACAGGCTTCTCGCCTGAAGATACTTGGATTTCTCTTCTTCAGTATCCATAAACTTACAATAACTCCATAACTAGGGTCAGGACCTAGGACCACCTCTGCCGTCCACACTGGAATGTTGATTAGCTTGATTGTGTTCCAATATTGTGACTGGAACCATGGTTTCTGTAAATTCATGAGTCCAATATCCATGCCCTGTCCAAAAGACATTTTTTATATATCAGTGTGTCAAATCTTCGTCTTTTACCATATTTTTGGTTCAAGTCACAAACTACAGTGGTACAATGTTTGCCTGACTGACAACCCTGAATGCCTTCCCCAACATTAACAGACTTCAGCATAGCACAACAGAAAACAAACAAGCAAGCAAACAAAAACCACACATACACATATGCATATACACAAGCACACACATAAACATACATAGTAGTGTTTATATATGACACCACTTATATGAATACAGGAACAGAGAGAAAAATACACATATATAAAACAAGATAGCTTAGCAGGTAAAGACTCTTGTGCCTAGTCAGAAGACTTATCAATTGAATTCAGTCTGGAGGAGTCATGGTGGAAAGGGAAATCCAATTCTTTCACGAAAGATTCCCTCTTAATTACCACATCATATAACATGACTTGTGCATGCCCATGGGCACTGTCTTAGTCAGGGTTTCTATTTCTGCACAAACATCATGACCAAGAAGGAAGTTGGGGAGGAAAGGGTTTATTCAACTACAATTCCATACTGCTGTTTATCACCAAGGAAGTCAGGACTGGAACTCAAACAGGTCAGGAAGCAGGAGCTGATGCAGAGGCCATGGAGGGATGTTCTTTACTGGCTTGCTTCCCCTGGCTTGTTCAGCCTGCTCTCTTATAGAACCAAGACTAGCAGCCAAGAGATGGTCTCACCCACAAGGGGCCTTTCCCCCTTGAACACGAATTGAGAAAATACCTTACAGTTGTATCTCATGGAGGCATTTCCTCAACTGAAGCTCCTTTCTCAGATAACTCCAGCTGTGTCAAGTTGACACAAAACTAGCCAGTACAGGCACACAGGCAACACACAACATAAATATATGTAAGACAAGATCTGCTTGCTTCTGTGTCCTTTACTAATATGACCCATGAGTAAACTTTATTAAATATATGTTTAATACGAGAGGTGCATTTTAATCTATAAAGAAAGAAACATGTTTTGACCATCTCATCTATGAAATAAGATAACATTTTATTGTAAGAATATAATCAACTCATTACAGAGGAAAAAGGTTTCCATGGTGCTGAGGCTGTTACAAAGTAATACTGTATAAAAATACAAGTTGGACTAAAGAAAACTAAAATTACATTTCCCCCAATGAAGTGAAAATTAATGTCTGTTAATGGAATTTTCTTCTTAACAAATAACTATCCCCTTGTCCTCAGTCCGGTGGTAATTCTGCACTTTCAAAATAGGTACTACCAACCTATTGCCCTGTCAATCCAATGCGCTCTAGCCATGAGAAATAATTGCTCCCTGAAGCTTTCCTCTCTGTTCTCTTACACACTGACTGATTTACAGCAGACTGATCTCTCTTAGCTAAAAGCTTACAGTGGAAAGTGGAGTCTTTGCCCTGGAAAGCTGTATATTCTGTCCATTTCTGGGTAGAAATATTAAGTATCTGGGATCAGGATAATATTCTCTTCATGTTCCTGGGTGGCTCATGTAGCCACATCTACCATCAAATTTTCTTTAGAAAATACAAGCTTGCTTCAGTGAGAAACCCATAGAAATCACAAGCTAAATGTATATAGTGAACACTTCAAATATCATCAGCTGATTAAATATTTTAACCACTTTAAATATGGGGGCATATAATATTTAAAATAATCCTATTTGTAGATAAGGTAATATATGTTCTTAGTGCCTTTGACCAGTGCTACTTATTATATTTTTATTTCAAGAATATGCAATCTTTGTCTTTTTGTTTATGCCTTCTCATTAACTTAGTATTTACTGATTTTTCCCAATATCAAGAAAAACATTTTTACAATTCTAGGATATGAAAAATATTAGATATTACTTTACATTGAAGAATTATATTCTTTTAAGTTTTCCTTTCTTCTCAATCAGTATCCATCAAATGTTTTGTCTATTGTCAGAACTATCAACTTCTTACGTACATCCATAGCTTTTTGACAAACTTCTCCACCTCACGTACAATACATATAGAGTTTTATGTTCAGTATTTATTCAAAGCCAATCCTTCTCAACCATCCTCGCTGACTTTCTTTCTCCTGTCCACATCAATTATTCTTCAAATTCTGAAGCTTCTGTTTTCTCATGCTCTCTTTCTCCTGAGCTATAATTCAAGTTCTCACCATCTCTTACCTGATTCCCTCCAAAAATCTCTAGGTGTTTCTACCCATGGGACATCCAAGACCACAGTCCATTCGCACACAGAGCTGTTGAATGGATTTCTCAAAGTGATACATGCTTTTCCCTTACTTTTTTTTCTGTTTTAATACTCCATGATTTAAAAAAAAATACTCTGTGATTAACGATCTACCTTAAACCCATTAGAAAACATTCAAATGCTTTAGAATGGTATGTCAGCTGCCACCTATCTTAACTATTCCATCCAGAATTGCTATTTTATTTTTTATTGCCCATAGCAATTCTTTCTGAAAAATTCTCTGCATATATTTTGATGGTCTTTGTACCCATTTCTTAGATTCACATCAAAAATGTGCAACCAGAATAACTTCCCTGTTTTTACTATGCCTATAAAATATATCCTTTCTTTAAAAATTCATCACATTTATTTATTATGCATGTATGAACAAGCATGTGCGATGGCTTGTGAAGAACAGAGGACAATCTGCAAGAGTCAGTCCTCTTCTTTCATTTGGTGTCTGAGGGACTGAACTTATGTGGTCAGGCTTGACCATGTTTGTGACCCTAAAATATGTACTCTCCCCATTTCTACCAGCCCAGATCATTACAGAAATGTGTCACACTTCAAACTACATATTAGTACACTTACCAGGAAGTGTGTATATATTTTTCTCTAGAGTTCATAACAAAGATAAAGACCTAATCCCAAGACTTAATATGTCTAGCTATATATCTATACTTATTGATAATTATTTTCTCTTGGCCTTTTAGACAGTATCTATGGTCATAGATACTGCTGTTAGTAATATTTCATGTTAAGTCAACAAAGACAGTGCTAAGTTCTTATGGAAGGAGGGATTATGTTTTGAATGAATGGTCTTGTGCAGTTCACAAAAAGTACATGGTAGCACTGCGTATTATTATATTGAATTTGATTTTTAAGGAGAAAAATCTTAAAAATGTCAAAGTTATTTATGTAAATTATTTTAAAATCCTTTTTAATTGTTCAAAACTCATAAATAAATAAGAAGCATAATTTGTACTAGGTAGTTAAAACAAAAAAGACACAAGACTGGAAGGAGCTGAAGAGGTAGAAGTCAAATTTTGAAGAGTAAGAAGGAAATGAGAAATATAGTCAAAATACATTATAAGAGAGTCTTATAGCATAACAAAATATATTTAAAGCCTCATGATTTATTGTTAAAAGAAGATACATATGCACACACACATACAACACAGTTTCAAACATATATGTTTGCAGTTATATAGATTAAGTCACATTGTTGCCTGTATAACAATAACAATAAGAGACTAAACTATCTAAAAGGAACAAAAATAAGATTCTCACATTATCTTTAGAGACATAAAGAGTTAATATGCATCTCTGCATTCTAAATGTAACTAAGAATCTAAAGATTAAAATACTTGAAGGAAAATTTTATAACTGTCTAAAGGTTTTTGATAAACAATTGCAATATTAATACAGCTGTACCTAAAAAGCATATTGGAAATATTCCTTAAGAATGACTGGAGCTGGAGAGATAGCTCAGCAGTTAAGAGCACTGACTGCTCTTCTGAAGGTTCTGAGTTCAAATCTCAGCAACCACATGGTAGCTCAAAACCATCCATAACGAGAACTGACGCCCTCTTCTGGCGTGTCTGAAGATAGCTACAGTGTACTTACAATAAATAAATAAATAAATAAATAAATAAATAAATAAAAAGATTGACTATATTAATACAATTTTCAATTTAATAGGTACCTCACTAAAAAAATATCTGAGAAATTGTTATGTATCTTATACAGAATGGCTACCATATATAACAAAATTTTCTAAAAATATCTTTTAAGCTCACAGGTGTTTTGGGCTGGCTAGGTGGTTCAGTGGGTAAGAGCACCGATTGCTCTTCCAAAGGTCCTGAGTTCAAATCCCAGCAACCACATGGTTGCTCACAACCATCCATAATGAGATCTGACACCCTCTTCTGGTGTGTTAAAGACAGCTACAGTGTACTTATTTATAGTAATAAATAAATATTTGAGCTAGAGCAAGCAGGAACTGAGAGAGCAGCGCCAACTGGAGTGAGCGGGATAGACCAGAGGGAGCAGAGGTCCTAAAATTCAATTCCTATCAACCACATGAAGGCTCACAACCCTCTGCACAGCTACAGTATACTCAGAAAATAAATACATAATTAAAAAAAAAAGATTGCAGATTTTTTTTCAATATTTGCAGCCAAATTGTCAAAAATCATTTTGCTAATTCACCTGAAAATATGTGACTGTGTATACCAAATAGGTCGCGCCCTGATTTTCCTACCACTGTAATGGAGATTAATGATGCAAGGGTTTGCCTGCTTTTCTGTAAGCAAGAAAAATCGAAGTTCTATGAGATTCACTGCTTAGGGAGCTTATCACTCCAGCAGCCACTCTTATCACCAAATGTCAGCACATATATCTCTTCTACACCATTCCGGCTTGAGCTATATTTATCACCATGTTAGGTTTATGTTCAGCAAGTCTACTGTATTTCTAAATCTGTACAGGGAAGTAAAATATGCTGTATTATTAGAGATGTTTTTC
This sequence comes from Mus musculus, assembly GCF_000001635.26. Classification (NCBI taxonomy): domain Eukaryota; kingdom Metazoa; phylum Chordata; class Mammalia; order Rodentia; family Muridae; genus Mus; species Mus musculus. The sequence continues at coordinate 47,916,638 of NC_000081.6, read as the reverse complement.
CTAAAGAAATCATCAACAGATACAGTGTTTAGAATAAGAATTGTATATTCTATGAAGGTCAACAAAAACCTGTTTATTTTTCTAATAATATTTCCATAATATTCACCAAATTAAGCCATTTCTATTTTAAATTTTGCAATTTAAAGTGTCAGTTTTAAGTGCTCATTAGAGAAAGGAAGCCTTATAATTCATCCTTCATTTAGCAGTAAGAAAAATGGTTTGAATTTAGAAATAAAAATGGTTCTGTACTTTGACATAATTCTTCAATTCTGAATGAGAAAAACATATAGCAAACTCCATTATTTTATTTTTCTAATGAAGGTGTTACAAAGCCACATATGTAGTTTTTATACCTAAAATGTTCATATTAGTTAATTAGACTTTTGTGTTCCTAAACAGCACCAAATATTTAGTATAATATATATCATTTATATAGAGATTTATATTTATATATAATATAATGTGTACTTTGATACAAATACAAAGTATTCCTATGAAAAAAGATATTATTATTACTATAAAAATATAATGGTATTAATTAATTATTTATCTAAGCATTATAAATAGGGCAAAATGGGACTAATTTTGAATCCAAGTCATTAGAGTCTAAAATTTGGGTACTAAATAACAGTAACATTATTTGCATCTAAACTATCTTCATAATTTATGCTCCTAGATATTATATGTGCTGCAGATCATCTAACACACACACACATTCATGCTCACACCTACACGTTATATGTTCATATGCACTTAAAGGTTCTCATAAATTAGATAAAAAGATGAAGTAGTTTAAATGGCCAATGATTTTTCTCTTCAAGAAGGATGCATGACTTTATGTGGTACTCTATAGATCCATGGTCTCCGTAGTTCAGAGTGGCCTTTATGATGGAGAACAAATTTCTACTTAAGAAACTAGAGTTGTGAAAGAGGTCTTTTCTGAAATGCACTGCTAACAATGATCTATTTCAGGAAAAAAGAAAAAAGAAAAAGATCTATCTATCTTGCAGCCATGTTGTCTTAAAATTTGGATTTGTCATCTTATCATCCGTAAACTCAATGGGCTACTAGGGATAGAACTGAAAACACAGAGATGTCTTACCCTTTGAATACATTTACACATCATTACAAACAATGTAGGGAGCAGTTTTTCTCTGTCTCTAGCTTTGCGCACCTTGCAAAAATGTAAGGATGCAGCCTCTCCTCTTGGCTGGTTGATTGTAAGCACTCAATGTGATGTTCATTTTTATTATTCTACACATTGTTAGTTTTACTCTTCTTCTCCTTCTTTTTCTTTCCTCCTTCTTCTTCTTCTTCTTCTTCTTCTTCTTCTTCTTCTTCTTCTTCTTCTTCTTTCTCCTTCCCCTTCCCCTTCCCCTTCCCCTTCCCCTTCTCCTTCTCCTTCTCCTCCTCTTTCTTCCTCCCCTTCCCCTTCCCCTTCCCCTTCCCCTTCCCCTTCCCCTTCCCCTTCCCCTTCCCCTTCCCCTTCCCCTTCCCCTTCCCCTTCCCCTTCCCCTTCTCCTTCTCCTTCTTCTTCTTCTCCTCCTCTTCCTCTTCACAGTTAAAGTTCTTCATTAATGTGGATTTTTAAAATTTAATTCTTAAATGTGAAAACATTTCAATATAAAGCAATTCATTATCTTTCACCTTGTCTTCAACTTATACTGACCACAGAAAACATTGTTTTAAGATCTTATTTCTACAAAATAATGGCTTGCTGGGTTGTTTTTGCCTCTTTAGTTAAAACCTTTGAACATTCAAATCCACCCTAAGGTCTGATAATGAAGTCAATAATGAGATAACGTAGAAAACCCAAAGGCAAAGATTTCTAAAGTTTATTTTTAAAGCATAGACTTATTTGATCCTGTAATATTACTGCAAGTTCCCTAGTTTAATGCACTGAGGAATCTTAGTTCCATACTTCCTAAAATTTAGCACCCAGAACATGTACCAGGTAGCCTACAGGACAAAGAATTCTGTATACAGTTTTGTGAAATGCCTTAAGTTGAGAAAAGTTGTGTGGCTCAAACATACTAAATGTCTTATACTACGAGTTGGTAGATTTTAACTATCGTATCATTTTTGAAAATGCAGTATTTAAGTATTTACAGTACTTCTTAAAAAATACAGTTTCTAAATTTCTTGAAAGAGAGGAATGTAAGATATTGGGGGAATAGATTCATTCAAATCCTTTAAGAGCAAAACATAAAAAATTAACATTAATAGTTAAATCTACATAAAAATATCACTGTAGCACATTTATCATAAACACACCTATTTACGTGATATCTTTGAGTTACCTTGCATTTTTACAGTCTTTCATATGCTAATATCTTGTAAAATCTATTATAAATTCCCGCAGGTAGGTGTGTCCTCTTCAGAGCAATAGTTCTGTCTTCCCCCTAGTCATTTGAGAAACAATAAAACTGGGATCTGGGTAAAATACAAAGCATTTACACTCCATAAACAAGATTATTTGGCAACGGTAATGCCTTCTTTTAAACTGTGCTTCAATATTCTGTTTTACCTACAGCTGAATGTGGTGCATCTGCAACAAATAACGAGGGAATTCTCCTCTCTCCAAATTACCCATTGAACTATGAAAACAACCACGAATGCATTTACAGCCTTCAGGTCCAAGCAGGAAAAGGCATCAATATTTCAGCCAGAACGTTTCATTTAGCTCAAGGGGATGTTCTTAAGGTAAGTGGACCACTGTGATATAGTTTGATCATTAATTACACTTTCCTAAATAGGTTTGCATTAAATTGTACATGTAATAAAATGTAAGTTCATTTTCCCTTTCAAACATAACATTCCCAGTGATCTTGTATTTGAAATAATATTTTGTTTCTAGTGCTTTTTTATGATTAAAAAAAATCACAGATTTTATATTTAAGTATTTGTTTGACAATAACTAAGATAATGAAACTTTTATGCAAAATACCTCATTCAATAAAAATTTGGTATTTTAAAACTAATGTATGACTGACCATTTTATTAAGACAAATTATAAATTATAATGATAACTTGTTTTATAACATAAGCTTTGGTATTGTTAATAAATGATGGCTTGTGTTCTAACTCAGATATCTACTATGTAAAACTATTCTTTATTACTATAAGAGAACTTTTAAAATTATGATACAAGCCACAGTTACACAACTATTTAAATCTAGCAAATCAATGTCTATAAACAGAAAAAATATTTTTATAATGTTTAGTGATAAATTGACTACATAAAATATTAATACAATGAAACATCCTTTAAAAGAATATATATGGTAAATGTCTTTCAAGGAAATACTTAAATAGCTACTGATTTGTTTCTACAGTACAAATGCTTTCATAAATATAGTTTATAACAAAATATAATCAGATTAAAAATAGTTATTTCTGTTAAATTATTTTGAAATATTTTAAAGAACTATTCCTATTTTTCGTTCCTCAACATTTTCTTAAGAAAAAAATTAAAATTTTTTTCTATTTTTACAAATTTTGAAAAAAAGTTACATATTCCATGTCGATAGCATTGGAAGGTTTTTGTTAAAGCTGTGACTATTAACTGAACGCTTTCACATAAAATTGAGGCAGTGATTTATTTCAAGCCAGTGGAAAAATACATTAAAGCATAAGAGAGATATGTAAACCAAGCCCCTAAGCTATATAACTCATAATCATCACTAATATTGTAATTATAAGGTAAATATCAAGAAATTCTCCCTGACACCTACCAATTGTGTTTACCTGTTTCTTAAATAATCCCCTCATGTCCTTTTATGGAACTTCAATGTATCCATCTCTTGTGCATACCAGATGAAGCTTCTTATTTGGACAAAATGTATTTTATGAAATAATGATGTCTTTTGAAAGCAGAATATTCAATTGATGGCTTCTGGTGGAGATGCTCGTGCACAGTGACTCAGTTTTCAATACATTGAGCATGCCACCAGAGGTTGATCACATTCCAGTGTTATTATGGGCAATGCAAATTGTTCTTTTCTTGTTTTTTCTTTTTCTCAATCAAGGGACTTGGGGGGTGATGGTTGAGGGAAAGGAGGTCACAAGAGTCAGGGGCTAGACCTAGGAGGACTGGAGAATAAGTGCGTTCGGGGTTCACTATGCAAAATTCCAGAATAATCAATGAAAATGATATGGAAAAAATGAAAATATTTCTGCCATATATGATTTTCAAATCAAGAGATCAGTATTGAATGAATACATGAGAGGATGGGTGGGGTGAAGAGAGATGGAGGATACAGAAAGCTACAGGCTCCATTGTGATGTAGCTACTAAGCTCACATTTAACGCTGAGGTCTGGGCACCAGTGTAGTTGCATCACTAATATTCCTTCTTTTCCAAATGTAAATCTAATTTATATCTACCAGTTCCTGGCATTATATTATTTTCTAGTATCTACTTAATGAATATTTTTTGTCTGTTCAGTATATGACAATGAGTTATACCAGATGTCATATGAATGACTCATGACCAGTTGTTTCATTAAGTCATTTATAAATGTTACTTTCCTACCTATACTATGGAACGTGCCAATGTTTTAAGCTGCCCTCTTGGAAAATCCAGGAAAATATCTTTTTTTTTTTTTTTTTTTTTTTGGTTTTTTGAGACAGGGTTTCTCTGTGTAGCCCTGGCTGTCCTGCATCTCACTCTGGAGACCAGGCTGGCCTTGAACTCAGAAATCTGCCTGCCTCTGCCTCTGCCTCCCAAGTGCTGGGATTAAAGGCATGCGCCACTACCGCTCGGCCCCAGGAAAATATCTTATCTCTTTTCTAATTATTAGAGTATTATCATCACACAACTCATTTGGTATAAATGGAAAGTTCTGTCTTAGAAACCTAAATGAAAAACTAACTTCTTTGTTCTCCCCTTAATTAATTGCTTTGGAACTGACTGGAATACACTCTGCTATTTGTTCTCAGTAGTCATAGGCTATGGCAGGACTACTGAGAGCTTTTTTCCTTGCCTTCACTGGCCTAACAGATAATTTATTATCATTAACTTTCATATGAAGTGTTTAGTATACTAAGGTTTAAGCAACTAAAACTGAATATGCATCATCTGAGGGCAGAATAACAATTGGAAATACTATTTCTCTTTTTACATTTGTTTCTATTTTAACAGGATCTTTATGAAGTTTGTTTAGATTAAAGTGTCTAGCAGAGATTGTGAGGAAATCTTTTATTCTATTTTATTTTTTATTTATCATAGCCTAAATGGTAATGTATATCTCATTTCTTACACAAAATGTAAACTAAGGTAATGATTGTGACTTCCTTAAAAATGTAGTAAAAAGATTAGCAGGGATGGCTCCATGCTTGCCAATCACAAACAACTGAAATGCCTGATAAATTTCTTGCTTTCTTTTATTTTATTTCTTTTAAATAGGGCCTTTCTGTATCTCTGGCTGCCCTGGAAATTAAAATGTAGACCCAGTTTGCCTCAAACTCACAAAAATCTACCTGTCTTTAGGCTGATATTAACAGTCTGTGCCACTGTGCTCAGCTGTCTTTTACTTTGTGTGTGTGTGTGTGTGTGTGGTATATATTTATACATATGTGTGCGTGTATTGACCCACAAAGATGGATATGTGTATAGATGACAAAGGTGAATGAATGCCTGTGTCTTCATCAATCATTTAGATATCCTATACTTTTTCAAATATAGTGTTTTTATTATTTTTCAAGAATATCACACAAAGTATTTTGATCACATACTTCCTCTTTCAATTTTGTACCCGATCCATTCCGTTTCTCCCATACCCTGCAAAACTGCTTTCCTCTTCTTTTTCTATTTTTTTAAATAATTCACTGATTTTCCTTTATGTAGATTATGTATTCATTGGTTGGGAATATATTTAACCTACTAATAGGCACGCCTTTAAAGAAAACTGAAGAAAAAAAATAAAAAAAGAAAACTGAATCCTCCTAGTTCAGACACCATCAACTGCCAGTTGTTTCTACACTAAAGGCTTGTAAACCACTCTAATCTGCATTTCTGAATGTTAGGTCTTGTACAGCTGCTGTGAGTGCACTGGTTCTGTCATGCCCTGAAGCAAACTTATTGGCTAAGCACATTGACCTTCAAATCTATTGGCCAGCAAGCATGACACCCATTTGAACTCTATGTAGGACTTTCCAGAAAGTCAGGTGACTATCAGTCAGTATATTCTGTGGTATTTCTGAGAATTTTTTACTCAAGAATGTTCCTGTGTGTGGAGAATGGAACTCAGCCTAGCCTTGACCCCAGGCGGAGGGGGAAGCTGTTAGAAGGGTGTGGGACTAGAAACGCCCTTAGGGTCCCTCTTTCCCACCTTTCCCAGAGCTAAACTCAAGTATATTGGATAACTAACTCATGTTTTTCAGGTCCTGCCCTCAGGGTCTCATATTGTTAGCACAGGAGCATCAGCTGACTGCTCCTTTACTCTCCTTTATGAAAGCTATATGCTTGTTCAATATGCAGGGTCCAAAGGTCAACAAGAGCAAAACAAAACAAAACAAAACAAAACAAAAAAACAACTAAGGGTCTTAATAAGGTGGATGTGAGGGTGGTTAACCAACAGGAGACATCAAAAAGAGAGATACCAACCTTTGGAATTTTCTCATTCTCTTTGATGTCACCCTAAACTTTCTCTCTAGGAACACTCTAATCACCCTGAAATGATTTACATAGAAACAGCATTCCCCCTGTAATGCTGCACATAGCCTTCCCAGTTGTAAAAATGCCAAATCTAGCCCCTACTAGTCTGTAACACAACCTCTGTAGCATTAGGGAATCAACATTAGTATCTAAATGGAAGATGGATTTCTCTAGACATTGAATATCTTCATTAATATATGCTCTGAGACTTTTAAAATTCGTCTCTTGTAGGATTAATGCCACAATCACAGTTGTGGCGGCAGGTTTAATTTTTAGAAAGAGATGAGGGGTCTGGAGGCTCCTTATTTTTGCCTAGAATGGCCTTGAACTCTTGAGCTCAAGTGATCTACTTGCCTTAGACCCCTGAATGGCTGGGACTACAAGGATGTCCCATAGCTGTAGCTGGCATCTGGTTTTGTAAATAAAATATTGTTAGAAGAAAGCCATATTCACTCATTTACATATTATCTGCTTTTTTTGCTACAAGAACAAGACTGAGCAAGAGGTACTAAGGACACTGGGGGCTCAAAAGGCCTTAAATATTTATCTAACCCTTTCCAGGAAAGTTTGTTAAACTTTCGAAAACAACAAGAACTACTTTAAAAACTTATAATTGGGTGTAACTTGGACACAATCCCCAAATTTTAAAGCTGGTTGTATAACATTTTACTGGCCATAAGTGCCCCTTCGGTTCATCACACATAATTACAAATTTTGTAGGCTATTCACTAATAATCTTTTACTATATGTTCATTCAAAAGGACTCAAAATGCCTTGGTAATGCCACCACACTAGACCTGATGAATACCATAGTCACTCTCATTTCATGTTGGTTGGAAGATAAAGCAACCCGTAACAAGTTATAGAACATTAAGGATCCATTGAAACTTTACCCTGTTCTATCATCAGAACTTTTAAATTTCAAATCCTTCATTGTTCTCTAGTTTTCTTACTGGAGCATAATTCTTCATATCTTTGAGCTAAATAACTGAATTTAAACAGAATTGTATCCCTATTCAGTTTTATAGTATCTTTGGGAAAACATTAGACTTAGGATAGATAACCATTGGAAAATTATTCTTCCATTTACATTTACACTTTGACAACTAATTCACCATATTTGTAGAATGTGTTTACATTTTCAAATCCCTCAGTAAAGAAAATGACCATAGTTTCAGACAAAGAAGACATTGGAGGTTCCGAAGGTGATTCAAGGGCACACGCCTGATCTTCTGTCTTTTACACTTTTACATTTATTTTTGATTCTTTGATTCATATGAACCCTAACTTCCTATAATCTTAAAAATATGGGCAGAAGAGATCACTTTGCACTCAAGTGTATTTGTTGTCTTTTTTCAGAAGACACAGCATCCACATTGTGGCTCACCACAACCTTTGATTCCAGTTTGAAAGTTACAGACACCCTCTTCTGACCTCTATGGACATCAAGCATACAATGGTGCACATGGAAGCACATAAAATTTAAAGAAAATATATAAATTTATAATTCTTAAAAATGAAAGCAGAGCTCTTCTAATACTAAAGGCATCTGGTGACTCACAGAAAGAACTTTGAGGGATATTGAGCAGGCTGTCATAATGAAGCTTGACCTGACTCATGAAGGGGTTCTGCATACATCGACTGATTTCAGGCACTGACTAGATTGAGTATTGAAACAAAATGAGATCAAGGCCTAGTTATTTCTTGTATAATACAACAAATGAACTGGATTTGTTTTATAAAGCAAATGAAAGTCTGGACAGTGAATTCCAAAAACTTAAATTTATTAGATAGTATTCTTGAAACAATGTATGAGAAATTATGCTAGTTTTTATGAATAAGCTATATTAAATAAAATACACACTTGAAGATCTTATTGTATTTAAAATAGGAACACAGGGTAACAGTCTGAAAGAAATGCTCTATCTGGTTCTTTCTGATCAGATGTAATTTAATCATCTCTTTTAAAAACATGTATTTTCCTTTGAGTAAAAGGCACAATAGCTTTGGTTAGTTTTCTTAGTTGTATGCATGCCTCCATGCTTAGTTTAACATCAGTTTGTCTTTGGTAGCTCAGCTTTGCCTTCTTCTTGTCCTTATTCTTTCATAGAAATATAGGTTAATATATTTAAATACTTTTATTTGCAAGATCAACATGATTACCTGATTTTATAATGCTTGTTAATAAACAAATCTTTCTAATCCAATAATCCCCTTTCAAGTTGATTTAGTGGGTATATGAATACTAGTAAAATTTCATACCTGGAATATCATGCTTAACGTCATGATATTTTAACCCCATTTTCTTTCTACTTTTTGATTCTATATTCCTAAGTAAAGAGTAGCTTGTGAGGTTTTGTTACTGTTCAATACATTCAACTGAAACTAATACACTCTTACTCCAAAATCCCTTTTTTCCTTCTTTATTAAATATTATATTGTAAAATATGTTTTGAAAAACATCTTAAAATTTATTTTCTGAAAGGAAACTATATTTCTTGATTGAAATTAAGAAAAAAATTATATTATAAATATATGTTATATAAGTACATAACATAGAATAAATATTCAGCCAATGTTGAGCTAATTTTTAATAAAATAATGATGTGTCTGGAGCCATCAAGGAATGGCTAAGACTAGCAGGTGACCTTCCTGGACGTGGCCCAGTGTTTTTACATGGTTTTCATATGTGAACTTACAGAGGCAAGTTCCCAAGAGACTTAATCTCAGTATTGCTTCATGCACCAAATATACCTTTCCTATCACTATAATAGCCTATGGATTTCTGGGCATTAGCAGGACTTATTACAGATCAACATAAAGATTAACTTTCATGAATTAATGCTGTTTAGGTGAATTAATGATTTTATAATATTCATGCTTTGATTCAAATAATTTTAGGAAGAAAGTTTTAAGAGATGATTTTAGTTGTTTTGCTAGAAAGATGTAAAGAGTTAGAATCAAAATAGAATGTACCTACTCCTCATCAATAGGAAGTAAAGACTTCAAAATAAGGAATAAAATGAGCTTCCACAATTGCACTAAAAAGAGAAATAGTCTTGAGACAAACTTGTGATCAAGGAAAAATATTCATTATATATCAGATCCAAGGGTGAAGCTACAGGTGTGTACTATGCTAAAATTAAGGCCATGTAAAAATTGTTGATTTGACCTCATGATGAGCTCACAGAATGAAGCACTGCTTTGAACTTGTTGTTGATATCCTTCTGTAAACTTCTGTTTTATGTAATATTTTACATATGAAGTAATTCTTTATTACACAGAAACCTTGTCTAAAAGCTGTAAAAGGCTGAAAGCAATAAAGAAAGGTAGTGTAGCTATATCTGCTTTACCTGGTGCATATGTTTTCTGTGTGAGTGAGTTCTCATTTTTCTTTTCTCTCTTCCAAAAAAGTTAAGAACGTCTTCCCATGGCCAACAAGAAACTCTTGATTGACTCACCAGAGAAAGGAGTACTAGCAATAACTCCTTTACTTAATCCCTGCTGGTAAACAGGATATGTTAATCTCCAGAAATCAGCACTTATTTAAGCACAAATAATAAGGAAGATACAGAGTATAAAACCAGCACTTTTTTTAAAGCATTGCATATTAAGTTCCTAGGGCTTATTTAAGCACAGAATAGTAAGAAAGAGTTAAGTTTCCAGTGCTTATTAAAGCACAGAATAGTAAGAAAGAGTTAAGTTTCCAGCGCTTATTAAAGCATAAAATAATAACAAAAGATTCAGTTTCCAGTCCTTATCTTAGCACAAATAGTAAGAAAGAGTTAAATTCCAAACTTTGTCTCTGTAACTCCTTTCATGGGTATTTTGTTCCCTATTCTAAGGAGGAATGAAGTATCCCCCCATGGGTCTTCCCTCTTCTTGAATTTGCTGTGTTTTGGAAATTGTATCTTGGGTGCTCTATGTTTCTGGGCTAATATCCACTTATCAGTGAGTGCATATCAAATGACTTCTTTTGTGAGTGGGTTACCTCACTAAGCAGGGCAGAGGGAGATTATAGGGAACTTTCGGGATAGCATTTGAAATGTATATGAAGAAATATCTAATAAAAATAAATAAAAAAATTAGAAAGCCAAAAAAAAAAAAAAGAAAGAAAGAAAGAAAGAAAGAAAGAGTTAAATTTCCAGTGCTTAATAAAGCACAGAGAGTTAAAGAGAAGACAAATTCTGGAATAGAACAGCAATGGCTTGTGCTGTAAGATCAAGAACCTACAAATGGGACCTCATAAAACTGCAAAGCTTCTGCAAGGCAAAAGACAACGTCAATAAGACAAAAAGGCCACCAACAGATTGGGAAAGGATCTTCACCTATCCTAAATCAGATAGGGGACTAATATCCAATATATATAAAGAACTCAAGAAGGTGGACTCCAGAAAATCAAATAACCCCATTAAAAAATGGGGCTCAGAGCTAAACAAAGAATTCTCACCTGAAGAATACCGAATGTCTGAGAAGCACCTGAAAAAATGTTCAACATCCTTAATCATCAGGGAAATGTAAATCAAAACAACCCTGAGATTCCACCAAAACATTGATCATTGAAAACTCACAGAGTTGTATTTTAGGGTAAGCATCATGTCTTTAGGAATCAGTTACTGTTGGTTACTATTGTCCATAAAAAACTGAAAGTTGATTTTTATAAAAATCAATCAATGAAACAAAACATATTTCAGACTAAATAGCAACTTTGTTTTTGTTGTTATTGTTACTGTTTTGCTTATGACAGATAAACCCTTGCTGATAAGTAACAGGGAAAGGTATTTGTAAGACTTGAGTTCTCTGGCAGTCCAAGTTATGATCTCTCTACAAAGACCAGTCAGAATGGCTAAGATCAAAAATTCAGGTGACAGCAGATGCTGGCAAGGATGTGGAGAAAGAAGAACACGCCTCCATTGTTGGTGGGATTGCAAGCTTGTACAACCACTCTGGAAATCAGTCTGGTGGTTCCTCAGAAAATTGGACATAGTACTACTGGAGGATCCTGCAATACCTCTCCTGGGCATATATCCAGAAGATGTTCCAACCAGTAAGAAGGACACATGCTCCACTATGTTCATAGCAGCCTTATTTATAATAGTCAGAAGCTGGAAAGAACCCAGATGCCCCTCAACAGAGGAATGGATACAGAAAATGTGGTACATAACACAATAGAGTACTACTCAGCTATTAAAAAGAATGAATTTATGAAATTCCTAGGCAAATGGGTAGACCTGGAGGGCATCATCCTGAGTGAGGTAACCCAATCACAAAAGAACTCACACAATATGTACTCACTGATAAGTGGATATTAGCCCAGAAACTTAGAATACTCAAGATATAAAATACAATTTGCGAAACACATGAAACTCAAGAAGAACGAAGACCAAAGTGTGGACACTTTGCCTCTTCTTAGAATTGGGAACAAAACACCCATGGAAGGAGTTACAGAGACACAGTTTGGAGCTGAGACGAAAGGATGGACCATCTAAAGAATGCCATATCCGGGGATCCATCCCATAATCAGTCTCCAAACGCTGACACCATTGCATACACTAGCAAGAGTTTGCTGAAAGGACCCAGATATAGCTGTCTCTTGTGAGACTATGCTGGGGCCTAGCAAACACTGAAGTGGATGCTCACAGTCAGCTATTGGATGGATCACAGGGCCCCCAATGGAGGAGCTAGAGAAAGTAACTAAGGAGCTAAAGGGATCTGCAATCCTATAGGTGGAACAACAATATGAACTACCTAGTACCCCTCAGAGCTCGTGTCTCTAGCTGCATACGCATCAGAGGATGGCCTAGTCGGCCATCAGTGGAAAGTGAAGCACATTGGTTGTGCAAACTTTATCTGCCTCAGTACAGGGGAAGCCAGGGCCAAGAAGTGGGAGTGGGTGGGTGGGGGAGCGAGTGGGGGAGCGGGTAGAGGGCTTTTGGGATAGCATTGAAAATGTAAATGAAATAAATACCTAATTAAAGTAAAACAAAAATAAAAAAGAGAGAGAGAGAGAAGACAAACTGCATTTAACAAAGCACAAATCATATGATTATAAGGCCAGGGATCATTCAGTTTTTAGCCTTTGTCCAACTCTGGCTTTTACCTCAGCTCAGTTCCAATAAGGCCAGTACAAGCTGGGACATCTAGTCAGGCAGGCTTTGAACTCTGCAATCATCAAGGTTGGGCTTAAATTTCTGATCCTCTTACCCCACCACACAAGTGTAAGTGTTTATCTTTTTTAATAATTTATTTGACAGTTTTTACTCTTGAGAGTTTTTATATATTAGAGAGTTAATTTAAATCTAAGAAACAAATATTTATATTCTATAATAATACCTTATATATCAACTAAATTAGATTTTGTGAGAAGTAGTGATATTAAAGGAAAATATCTGTGACTATCTTGACAATATTTCCACTAAAAGTTGCAGAACCTCTGAGTAATATGACTTGATTGAGAATTTATGGCTGTAAACATAGTATATATAATAACTATATAGTACATGGCATAATTAAAGTAATACATTCAGAAGGAGACTAGGAAAACATTGATCATTGAAAACTCACAGAGTTATATTTTAGGGTAAGCATCATATCTTTAGGAATCAGTTACTGTTGGTTACTATTGTCCATAAAAAACTGAAAGTTGATTTTTATAAAAATCAATCAATGAAACAAAACATATTTCAGACTAAATAGCAACCTTGTTTTTGTTGTTATTGTTACTGTTTTGCTTATGACAGATAAACCCTTGCTGATAAGTAACAGGGAAAGGTATTTGTAAGACTTGATTTCTCTGGCAGTCCAAGTTATGTCCCAATAATTTCAGGAGATCTATCTACAAAGACCTCTGTATAATTCTATTACCTAAAACACATTGTGTTCTCTGTGCTGACAGACATTCTTTATAATAAATAGAGACCACTGTTCCTTATTCATAGGTATTCATCAACACTCCTGGCTTTAATTTCAGATGGCTTCTTCCTCATTTTCTCTCTCTTACTTCCATGTTACTTCTATGAATTTTTAAAATGTAAATAAGCTCTAAGAGCCTACAGAGTTTATAGAAGGCTACAGAGTGCAAGAGCCATAAGTGCAGAGAGCAGAAAGGTCCTTCCCACAACAGAGTTCAGGACTTCTGTGTAGAGATAGATTAGGTTAACATGGATAAAACATAATTTGTTACATATCCTAAAAATTCTAAAAGGCTGCATTTGTATATAATAGAAATTAAAATATGCCTCATTTTAAAAATAGCATTTAAGCCCAGGTTTTCAGCAAAAAATGTAATATCTAAATCTGAGTGGGTTATGCATGTTTATTTTAGCACACAGGAGGCTAGGGTAGGCAGATATCTGTGATTTTGAAGCCAACTTGGTCTCCACAGTGAGCTGTCTGTTGGCGGCGTATAGTGAGATTCTGTATCAAAACAAAAACAGAAACAAAACAAAACCCCAAAACAAAAAAGAAAAACCAAAAAACAAAATTAAAAAAACTAAAACCTTCAAAAGCTAGAAATAAATAAATTCATTCTTCAGTAAATTCATTAACTGAATAACAACCAAACTTTAGTTAACAAGTGCAACGTGTTTACATTTGAATGAATACTTTAAACAGAAACTTTTTTGTTGTTGTTGTTTTGTTTTGTTTTGTTTTTTTGTTTGTTTGTTTTTTCCAGACAGGGTTTCTCTGTGTAGCCCTGGCTGTCCTGGAACTCACTTTGTAGACCAGGCTGGCCTCAAACTCAGAAATCTGCCCGCCTCTGCCTCCTAAGTGCTGGGATTAAAGGCGTGCACCACCATGCCCCGCGAACAGAAACCTTAAATTTGAAGAAATTTTCCAATTTTGGAAGAATCTTCACAGAATAATTGGTCAGCCTTCTCGGTCGGGAAAAAAAAACAAACAATTTTATAATTTATAATATCAATAAAATAAATGAAAACCCTGTAGTCAGTAGAAACAACTACATCTGTTCGTAGCAAAATTGCATTTGAAGATGAAAGGGAAGAACCATCCTCAACTCCTATATGAGAACAGGATAATATAGTTTAGGACAATTATGAACAATTAGACAATTTAAGTTGAGGGGAAAAAATAGACACTTGAAATGTAAGAAATGCAAATCTCCAGAGAATTCTAAGATTTGGAGAAAATCTTGAATCTGCTGATAAGCAAGTATTATAAGCAAGGGCACAGTAAAACTACCAAACTAGACCACTCCAGGGGAAGAAAGATTTACTGGAGACCAGACTGCGAAGGATCTCTCTTGAGGGGCCTCAGATAGAGAATGGTAGAAAAGCAAGCTTATTTTATATTGCAGTAGGGTGGGGACTTTAAGCCTATACAGGCTGTTCTTATTACCAGAGAACTAAATGTTCTCACACAAATTGTTTGACTTCTTGGGCAAATAAAAGGAAGTTTCTGGTAAACAGAAACTGCCTTAGATCTGCTTTTCAGATATATTGAAACATGCCTTTAAGCTTGTTTATCCAAAACCATTCCTCCTGTTTACAGAACAGAAACAGGGCAGTGTACCAGTCCCTTGTATTTATGGTGGACCTCATAGATCATTTATGCTATTTTTCACTAAATCAGAAATATAAGGAAAATCTCACAATACCTTCGAAAATTGCCATAATCTTTATATCAAAACTTGTAAACAATAATTATAAAATTAAAACTCTATGCAAGTACTTAAATTATATGATATATTCTGCAAAGGTATCTTAGTCAGTTTGCTATTGCTATGCTAATACACCATAACTGAATCAAATTATAGAAGAGTTTATTTGGTACACAGCTTCAAAGGGAGAGTCTTTGACCATGATGGTAGGGAACATGGCAGTGGGGTGGCAGCCATAGCTTGGAGCAGAAACTGAAAGCTTTCATCTCCAGAAACAACTGTGAAGCAGACAGATTAGATAGGGGAACTGTGAACTGTGTGAATCACTTGAAAACTCAAAATACACCTCCAATGACACACCTTCTCCTAAAAGGCCACATTTCCTCATTTTTACCAACAATTCCACCCACAGGGGAACAAGTCACTGTTGGCCTTTCTCATTTAAACTACCATATTATGTAATTTTTTAAAATCCAATATAGCACAAGGAAATATATCATATACATAAACATATCTAATAAGCTCATATTTCATAATATTGGCATTAAGGGAAAAACAAATAGGAGTGCAATACAGTAAATTTTCTAAAACGTGAATGATAGAACAAAGGATGTAAAGTTTATTTATTTTGTCACACAATTTATCTCCTTTATCTAACATTTATAATTAGTATGCTTTTAAATTCTTATTTTAATTCTATTCATTATCACACACTCACATACACACACACACATATATGCATATGCATATGTATATATAGATATGATTCCAAATATATAAAATAAACTCCTAATTTCAAGAATTTGTTTGTTTGGTTTGTTTTCTGAGACAAAGTTTCTATGTGTAACCCTGGTTTTCCTTGAACGAGCTGTGTAGAACAGACTGGCCTAGAACTCAGAGATCTGCCTGCCTGTGGCTGCAAGTGCCAGGATAAAAAGGTGCTCAAGACTGCTACATTTCAGTAATTTAACATTTTTAAAATATAAGAAATAAAAGAAGTCAACAAAAAGGGTTAAATTATGCGAACTATGCTGAGGGTAATAGTAATTTTACTGGATTTGTCCTGAGAAAGCTGTACTTGATTAACTGAGAAAATAGCGAAACAAGCAAGCAAAATTCCTACCAACCAACTTTGTAAACTAGCTTTAACAGATATTTTAATTTTTAAATTTTGTATCATAAAAATATTGTTTCCTTAGAAGCAACATTACATAGTAGTTTATGTGTATCTTTAGAGACTAAAAAATAAGTCTACTAATTATTTGAACTTAAGAATTATTCTTCCATTTCTGTGGAGTCTTCCTTTCTGGTTTGTGAAACTCATTTATTTCATTGTTTTTCAGTAATACACCCTTGAAATCAGTGAAGATAGTTTCTGCTTTTCTAGATATTCCTACATACATACATAAATACATACATACATACATACATACATACATATCCTTTATGACTGGCTGTTTGGCCTCACATATAGTAATTGTAAATATATTTTGCAGATTTATGATGGAAAAGATAAAACAACGCACCTACTGGGTGCTTTCACGGGTGCGTCTATGCGAGGACTGACACTAAGCAGCACATCAAATCAGCTCTGGCTAGAGTTTAATTCTGACTCTGAAGGGACAGATGAAGGCTTTCAACTTGTCTACACCAGTAAGTACTTTTAAAAAATAAAACTTGTTAACAAGTACATATATTCCTAATTACTGCTTCAAGAGTTCACAATTTCTGTAGTTTGGTATTTCTATATGACGCTAAACAGTTTTCTTATGTATAAAAAAAAACTTTGTTTCAATTTCCATTGATGTCTACATCATCTATAGCTACATCATGTATAGTTATATAGTCTTTTTCAGCTGTGCTGTCTTCACTTAGATTTTGATGTTTATTCTTTCATCCTCCACACCCCAACACCACCCAAACTCATTTTAGGATATGATCTAAACTTCCTGAGCATCAGTTAACTATTGAACTTCCGGATACATTTTAGATATTTTCCTAATGATCCTTACCCTATCTTTCTCAGCCTGAGATACCGAATACTTCAATGCCTTTAAAAAATATATAACTATTGTAAAAACGTATCAAATTGCTTTGGTTTTAAACTTCATTGCAAATAAATTATGCAGACAAATCCAGGAGACCATTTCTCTTCAACATGTCACTGTACGTTTTAGCTGAAAATTACATCACTTTATTTCTACATGGAAAATTAAGGTGTAAGCTGAATACTGACTTAATAAGACATTTTGATACCTGGATAAGTTTCAACCAGGGAAAATATTAACTGTAAAAGAAAATAGTCTTTAGAAGTGGGGCAGGAGAGATGGATCAGCAGTTAAGAGGATGTGGGTTGGCTTCCCAACACTCATTCTGGTTAGCAACCATCTGTAACTAGTGTCCTGGGGGACCTAATGTCTGCTTCTGACACCAGAGGCACTACAACACAGCATCATGTGCAGGTAACAGACCTATACAGATAAAATGAAAGTAAACAAATCCCTTAAAATGCTTAGACACATTAAGCAATATGTGAATTAAACATGGTATGCTTAAAGAGTTAAATATCTAAGAAAAGTAGAAGACCATGACTGGATACTTGAATCTTTACTTCTAGTCATGTCGAAATACAGCCTCATACATACATAACTGAGTTAGTCTTACACAATCATGATATATTTGTATTATACCTGAAATCAAGTAGATTTTTAAGCGTAATTGTATAATAAAATGTACAGCGTTCACAGACTTATTTATTTATTTATTTATTCATTTATTTATTCATTTTTACAACCAGATTTTGTTCCCCTCCTCATCTAACCTCCCACTGTTACACATCCCATACCTCCTCTCTGTCCCTGAATCCACAAGGATGTGCCTACCCTCCAACCCCCACCCCACCAGACCTCTAAACTCCCTGGGGGCTCCAGTCTCTTGAGGGTTAGGTGCATTATCCCTGATTGAACCCAGACCAGGCAGTCCTCTGCTGTATATGTGTTGGGGGGGTCTCATACCAGCTGGTGTATGCTGTTTGCTTTGTGGTCCAGTATCTGAGAGATCTCGGGGGTCTAGGTTAATTGAGACTGCTGGTCCTCCTATAGGGTCACTCTCCTCCTCAGCTTCTTCCAGCTTTTCCCTAATTCAACCACAGGGGTCACCAGCTTTTGACCATTGGTTAGGTGAAAATAACTGCATCTGACTCTTTCAGTTGCTTGTTGGATCTCTCAGAGGGCAGTCACAATAAGTCTCTTTTTGTGAGCAAACCGTAGCCTCAGTAATTCTGTGAGGCCTTGAGGCCTCCCATTGAGTTTGATCCCAATTAGGGCCTGTTGCCAAACCTTGTTTTCCTCAGCCTCTTCTCCATTTTTGTCCCTGTAGTTCTTTCAGACAGGAACAATTATGGGTCAGAATTTTGACTGTGGGATGGCAACCCTCTCCCTCACTTGATGTCCTGTCTTCCTGCTGGAGGTGGGCTCTATAAGTTCCCTCTCTCTACTTACTATAGGGCATTCATCTAAGGCCCCTCTCTTTGAGTCCCGAAGTTCTCTTACCACCCAGGTCTCTAGTGCATTCTGGAGGGTCACTCCATCCTCCTATCTCTCAAGGTTGCCTGGTTCCAGTCTTTCTGCTGATCCTCAAGGGCTTCAGTCTTTTTCCCTCACCCAATCCCATATCTGGCTCCCCTCTTCCCCTGCACCCTGTCCATTTTCCCTCCCAGGACCCTTCCTCCTTTCCGTTTGTGATTGCTTTCTGATCCCTCCCAAGTAGAGGTGTCCTCACTTGGGCCCTTCAGCTTGTTGACCTTTTTGAATTCTGTGGACTGTATCTTGGATATTCTGTACTTTTTCTTTTGGTTAATATCCACTTATTAGTGAATACATACCATGCATGTCCTTTTGGGTCTGAGTGACTTCACTCAGGATGATATTTTCTAGTTCTGTCCATTTGTCTGTAAAACTCAAGATGTTCTGTTTTTAATAGCTGAGTACTGTTAGCCAATAAAAATTACAGAATACTCAGAATATAGTCCACCGAGTATTTAAAAAAATAAATTCAGAGATATTAAGTTAGTATTTCTATGATTATTGAAATCATAGAGTTCAGAGACTCCAAAGGACCTAGAATGAAAGGTTTTGTTTTGTTTTGTTTTGTTTTGTTTTGTTTTGTTTTGTTTTGTTTTGTTTTCTCATATTAGTAATGGCTGCTAAGTATTCTTCCTCTTTAGAAATCTAAAATTCTTCTAAATGAAGATTGGGAAGGGAGGACACAAACTTTAAGGCATTTTAGGCAAAACAGTTTAGTTTTTAACTTATCTCTGAGGAGAAATCTAGAAAGACATAGATGAATTTCCTATAATATATGCAGATATGGTTCAGGGGAAGTAACTTTTCCTTTAAAAATTTAAAGGTCAGATTAGAAATTAAGCTCATGGATTTCTTCTCATGAAAACATCATCACTTTGTGCTTGACAACTTGAGTTCATCTTTGTTTTACAAACTATTTTCAGAAATTAACTTTGTTATAGTGTCATTTGTGTCTTACGAATTCTCCAATACTGAAAGAACGCTTCATTACAAACCCTTTTAACTCTTTCAATTATAGTTATTTTTATTCAGTAAAAGAAAACCGAGTGTTTTGATAATTACTTATGTCATTTTGGTGGGCTAATCTTTTCAAAAGCTGACTTGATAAATAGCCAGTATTTATATCCATAGATGGTACTACTGGGTTAAATAACCTTTTACCACTTCCTCTCCTTGCTTTATTTACTAAAAATCCTAATATGGAAATGTTCGTAATTTCAAGAGAAAATGTCAAGTATATTTGGACTCACTTACCTCTAGTTTGTTGCTTGCAATGATTTAATAATACTCAGAGAACAAAGCCTTTCCCAGTGACAGGTTCTCATTATAGTAAGGCAAGAGCTAATTTTTAATGCTTTCTCTTGTATACTAGCTTTATGAATGTACTACCAATTATTCTATTGAGGTTCTATAATTTAATTACTAACATGTTATTGGCTATGCTAACCATGAAAAATAATGAGATGGCCCATCAACTTTAACTTTATTCTTAGTGCATAATTTACTTAATGCAAATGTGAGTAGAAAATAAGTAAATTACATGGAAGAGCGAGGATGTTTCATATGGTTACATGTCCTCAAAAACACTGCCCAGACACATTATGCATTTCCTTCACTCTTCAAATATTAAAATTAAGCAGGCAATGAAAGAAGTTCTTACTATTGGTGCATTATATAAAAAAAAAGGCCCACTAAGAGAAATATCAAAGAAATATCTCTTATGTTTGTAGTTTGCATAAAACACATTGAATATAGTTTCTTTTGTTAGAATAAAAAAGTCATTATCATCTTCATGATTTCATATTGTCAAAACTTTGTATTCTTTCATTTGAATATCTAGTAATCTGTACATTGTTTGAATTTGGTTTCTGACATGTATCAGACCTACCAGTGAGTTTTAAAATTTTAAATAGTTTAAAAGAGTATTCAACCAAAAAATAGCTGTGTTTGTAGGACATTAAAAAAAAGAAAACTAAGAGAAGGTATACTGGCAGAAATCTGTCAAGTCAATTATACCTTCACATCTTCCAAGAACTTTTTAGTAATTCAAAGTGAAATCTGGAAACCACATTCACTAGATTGTATTGCTGGCAAAGACCTGTCTTTAAGCCAAAATGTGATGCTGGCAGGTGACTGTCTATTTCAGATGGTCTGAACTTCCAATTTGCTGAAAGGGGGCATTGTTTTCCACCTTATACTTACTTCACACTTATAAACTCTTCAAAACCATCTAACTGACTGAATATCAGTTACTTACTTACAACCACTAAATCACTTTAATTTTCTTTACCAGGTATTATATGCAGTTCAAAACCAGCAACAGCCACAAACTTTTGTAGAGGCAAAAAAATGATAAATTAAAAGGAGATATATTAAAAGAAGATATTTGTATGTAAAAACAAACAAAAATTGCACTCAATAAAAAAGTATATTTTCCAGCTATCAATTTAAAAAGGGCAAACAAAAAATATGGGGGAAAGGCGACATCACAAAGTAGATACATTAGAGAAAAATAAAATTAAGAAATTAAACCAAATATATATGCTAGGCCTTATTCCAAAAATTGATTAAAAATTTAAAAGGTGTAAGGTAGTTAATGTTAATGATAATTTTCAGATAGTGAGATTCAAGGATGCTAGGAACTACCAACTAAAAAGATCAAGTAGGAAAAGGGATGCAGCTATATACAGTAAAGTTATTAGAAGTTTTAAGAATATACCAAGTACATAGTTTAATGAAATAGCTTAAATTCTGGTGGTTTAACAAAATTAACTGTCAGTTAATGCTGAATAATAGTGTGTGAGAATGAGGCACATCTTCATGTTCTGTGAAATAGTGTCTTTAGCAGGACATTCTACTATCCTGTCTGGCAGTTGAGATTTAGAAAATTCTGTCAGTGATTAGTTTTTATGTGCGAGGTTTCTAAGTAGAATTTAAACCATCATCAAAAAATAAAATAAAATAAAACCTAAAAGTAATGAAAAAATGGAAAATGAAGGAACAAAGTATGATACTTAATATTTCTCTAGTTTTTGTTTAAAAAATTGGCTTCAAGAGACTTGAAATTGTAAGAGAAAACCTATGTAGGATGTCATGCTAAATTAGTAGTCATAGTCTATGACATATATAGTTTAATTACAGATGAATATATATGATTTGTATAAGATTATTTACTGTTAAAATGGAATTTAATATTATTCTTCAAAATTCTTTGCTTATTGTCTTTCTACTCTTTACTATATAGTATAATATCTATAATTAAAATCATCACAGCTTGTGTGTATGTATTTGAAATATGTCCTTTTGATTAATTGGGATAAAAATGTCACAATCTTCTTAAATAAATATAAACTATACTATAAGTCCATTAGTAGCTCAGTAATATAGTGACGGTTTGGCACACATGCACATATATATTAATATAACCCTAATCCATGAAAAATAAATTTTAAATTAAAAACAAAATTTGAAATGTAAAAAATTGTATTTGGAAAAGAAAATACATACAATAAAGAATTCAAAAACAATACTGTTTTTAAGAATAGCCTGAGTAGCAATTATAACCAATTATTAAATATTTAATTTTTATTAAAATTTTTCTCATACACTATTCACTTTTATACTGTATTTCTGAAATATCATTTATAGATTCCTTTTGTTCCCTCTAAATCCTCTCATGTGTGCAGAAACTCTTCCTTGCTCCCTTTCAAATTCATTGCCTCTATTTTCATTAACTATTACCTGCTTATATGTGTATACATACATGTTCCTAAATATAACTAACTCAGTCTGTATACTGTAATTTATATGTACACTTCAGGGGTGACCATTTGATATTGCAATTGTGCTCTTTTCTGGGGACGATGATGTCTCCCACTCTCGACCTTTTTTCACTGTAGTTCCTAGTGAAAGGTTGATGCCTTATGTTCTATTCCCTGTCCCTGTTGAAATGTTTGTTGTCCGTATTTAACTCACATTTAGCCTGTAATTTTGGTGAGGCTACATAAGTGTGATTTCTGACATTATTAGGAGATATGGTTACAAAACAAACTCCCTCAAACACAGGTTTCTGCAGTCTTTCCACCACCACTTCCACCATGTCTTCTGAGCCTAGACTGTGAGAGTTTTCACACTAGTGGGAGTAGGTTTCAGAATTTACACTTGTATTGGCTGTGGTTTCACATATATAAATGCATCAAAATGTGATATATTGCATACATATATTGATATATAGAAAAGTGTATGTGAGAATATCCTAATGAACATACTAAATGATTCAGAAGAGAAAAGACCAAATTAAACAACAACAACAAGATTTCGGAGGATAAAATGGAAAATTACATGAATTTTACAATATTTATGTATTTTATGCTGTTACTATTAATAAGAATATGTTAATAGGACATTGATATGAAGGCAGACCAAAAGGAAATTAAGCATAAAAGTTAAAATAGTATAGTGTTGATAAAATTTGTTAGGGAGTATTTATTCAATGTCACAGATTTTAAGTAATACGTTAAAACAAATCAGAATAAGCAAATCTCTTATATGATAAACTCTCAGCTTAACATACAGAAACTCTGAAGCATATAGACAATTTCCATTTTGAGTTCATTTTATGCTTTATAAATTTTTATTTCATTACAGTATTAAATTCTACTAGTTGCAGTGAATATTGGTCATATACTTGAGGCTTCATTCAAGTCTTTATTTAATTGTCAGTATCAACTGTTTGAGCTTTCAGTGAAAAGACAGTTTTGAATATTTATGAAAGAGCAACAATGAGTCTACAAAATTGAGCTAAATTATGTTGTACTCTGTAGCTTACCCAGAATTGCCTGTGTGCGCTTTCCTCCATAAAGAAATGCTTTATAAAGTATCTTCATTTGCATGAACATCTTCATTTTGTGTCATCACCAGAAATTCCCAATCATATTCACAGAATGTTCACATTAAGGAAAAATGAATTTGACAATAAATCTTGAAAACAAAGCTTGATTACATTTTGAATTGAAAAGAAATATATGATAAAACTCAAAAGGGACTGGGTATCAAATCCCAGACAGAAGACTCTCGCCTAGTCTGAAGAATACAAATGTTTCATTTTTGATAAGAGATGTCTTAAATATGCCATTAAATATGCAGATCAGATCAAAGTAGGGTGTCCATGAAAATTAGTTTTTACTACTGCAGTGTCTTCGGTTTGCAATATTTATTTGCTTGACTACATGTTGTGGATTTCATTATATCTGCCATGATGGGAGTCAGTGACAGCTGCCCTCTTTAATGATTCTCCTTGAAGATGCTTATATTTTCAAACAACAAGGGCTATCACAAATTAATTCAAAGAGGGAATATATGCAGCTATCATTTTTATTTATTTTTATTTAATTATTTATTTTTGTTCTCAAGGAATATCTACCCTCCATTTTTATTGTAGCATTAGTTCCAAGAATCAGGATATTAAAGAACCCTAATATTCAACAATGGACAGATCCATGAATAGATCGCATAGATATCATATGTACAAATACAATAAGGAGAGGAACATTACTTTTTAAAAGAATATAATTCTATTTATGACAATATAAACAGACATAGAGAGAATTGTGTTAAGTCAGAATTACAAGCACAAACTATAGTGTTTTGTATTCAGGCTAAGAGGGTATAACTTAGGGAAGGTAGAGGTTCATGGTGACCAGGGCTTGACAAAGAGGAAATTAAAGAATCAGTGGTCAAGTGATACAAAGTTTTAGTTTGCAAAATTAGTAAGTTTTGAAGACTCACTGAACTATACAGGCCTATAGATAAAAATATTATACTGCATATTTAATTTTTTATTAATCATTTCATTTGTTTACACCTCAAATGATATCCCACTTCCTGATTACTCCTCCACAAACCCCCATTCCACATCTACCATCTCTCCCCTCCCCTTTGCCTCTATGAGTGTGCTACCCCATCTACCCACCCTCTCTCGCCCCACTGCTCCAGCATCTCACTACACTGGAGTATCCCACCTCCACAGGACCAAGAGCCTCTCTTCTCAATGCTGTCAGTAATGGCTATCATCTGTTAGATATGTATCTGGAGCCATGGATCCCTCGCTGTACACTCCTTGATTGTTGGTCTAGTTTCTGAGAGCACTGGGAAGCTGGCCAGTCAATGTTGTTTTTCCTATGAGGTTGCAATCCCCCTCTGCTCCTCTAGTTCTTCTGCCACCTTCCCCAATGGGGTCTCTGAGCTCATTCTGATGGTTAGTTCCGAGCATCTACATCTATATTTGAGAGTTTCTGGCTAGACCTCCCAAGAAACCAACAGGTTTCTATCAATAAGTGCCTCTCGATCAAAGCAACAGGGGTTTGGTGTCTGCAGACAGGATGGATCCTCAGGTGGGACAGTCCCCAGATGGCGTTCCTTCAGTCTCTGCTCCATTTTTTGTCCTTTTTCTTCATTTGGACAGGAACATTTCTGGTTAAAAACTTTGAGATGGGTGGGTGCCCCTGCCCCTTGACAGGGGCCATGCCTATCTACTGGAAGTGGTCTCTACAGGTTTTATCCCTCCCTTCTCTGAACATTTCAGTTAAAGTTATCCCTGTTGGGTCATTGGAGCCCTTCATTTCGCTGGTGTCTGGGATTCTTCAGTGGCTATCCTCAGTTCCTCATCCCCCCTGCTAAATATTTTTATCCCATTTCCTGACCATCTGTATCTCCCTTCCATCCCCTCCAGTACCAGATACTGCCTCCTCCTTCTCTCCCAGGATTTCTTCTCCCTGCACTTCCCACATGATAGTGTTCCCCACTCAAGGAAGGACTTCCACAAAGCAATCTTCCTTCCTCCTAAGCTCCATATGGTCTGTGGTTTGAATTGGGCATTGTAAGCTTTTGGGCTAATATCTGCTTATCAGTGAGTATATACCATGTGTGTTCTCTTGTGTCTGGGTTACCTCACTCAGGATGATATTTTCAAGTTCCATTCATTTTGCTTGCGAATTTCATGAAGTCATTGTTTTTAATAGGTTAGTAGTACTCCATTGTAAAAATGTACCACATTTTCTGTATCCATTCTTCTGTTGAACAGTCTTTAATTTTCTTATTTCTTCCATGACCAACTTATCTTTGTGTAGATAGTTGTTCAGCTTCTACATGTTATATGGGCTTTCTGTTGTTTTTGTTGTCATTGAAGACCAGCATTAGTCCGTGGCAGTCCAATAGAGTATGTGGAATTTATTTAGTGTTCTTATATCTGTTGAGGTTTGTTTTGTGTCTCATTATTTGATTGATTTTTGAGAAAGTAACCTTAAGTTCTGAAAAGAAATTATATTCTTTTGTTTTCTGGTGAATGTTCTGTAGATATCTATTAAACCCATTGGGTCCATACGTTCTTTTAGTTTCATTTTGTCATTGTTTAGTTTCTATTTCCATAATCTGTCCATTGGTGAGAGTGGAGTGTTAAAAATCTCCTATTATTGTGTGAGGTTCAATGTGTGCCTTGAGCTTCAGTAATGTTCTTTTACAAATTTGCATGTCCTTTCATTTGGGGCATAAATGTTCAGAATTGAGAGTTCATCTTGGAGGATTTTTTTTCTTTGATTAGTATATAGTGTTGTTCCCCTGTACTGAGGCATATTATGCCAAGATATGGGATAACACATACTTAAGATTTAAGCATAGGGTAGAAGCAAGAGAAAGTGAACTAGAGAAGAAGTACTGGGGAGTTGGGGAGATGGCTCACTGACTTTGGAAGAGGACAGTACACATCCAAGGCCCAGATGCAGGCTTAGGGACAGAGTTGTGCTTAGGTATCCTCATTGATTCTGAGGTTTTCTTTTGTTTCATTTTTTTGTTTTATTAGATCATTTTCTTTATTTATCCTTCAAATTTAACCCCCTTTCCTCTTTACCTTCAGAAAACTTCCCCATCCCTTCCCCTAATTCAAGCACTCCCACTTCCCTGTTCTGGCATTCCTGTACACCGCGGCATCAAGCTTTCACAAGACCAATGGCCTCTCCTCTCATTGATGTCCCACCAGACCATCCTATGCTACATATGCAGTTCAAGCCTTGAGTCCCTCCTTGTGTACTTTTTGATTGGTGGTTTAGTCTCTGGGAGCTCTGGGGGTACTGGTTGGTTCATATTGTTGTTCCTCCTATAGGGCTGCAAACCTCTTCAGCTCTTTGGGTCCTTTCTCTATCTCCTCCATTGGGGACCATGTGCTCGGTTCAATCAATGAATGTCTGTGTTTGTAAGGCACTGGCAGAGCCTCTCAGGAGACAGCTATATCAGGCTCCTGTCAGCAATCACTTGTTGGCATACACAATAGTGTCTGGGTTTGATAACTGTGACAAAGTAACATGAGCAAAAAGAACTTGAGGAAACAAAGGCATTATTTGGCTTGTAATTCTAGAGGGCTAGAGTGCATCATGAAGAGAAGGCAGGACATATAAACTAGCTGAGCGTATGTATTTACTGAGAAACAGAAGTGAGGAGTAGCCACACATCAAAGTCCATGCTCAGTGACATACTTTTACCAGCACATCTATATCTCCTAATGATTTCATAACCACCCCAAATACAACTGGGGCCCAGGGATGAAAATATATAAATCTCTGAGGAGCATTTCTCATTTAATCATCCAGACTTCTTCTATTACAATATACCTAATACAGCTATTATTTTTAATGAATTTATTAATCTGTTATTATGACAATACCTTGGAAGCAATCAGGAACTTAGCACTATGTGCTATTACCCAGAGACATAAGCTATATCACTGATAAACCAAAAATAATTAATAAAAAATAAAAAGCTTTCTGAGATTATTAAATGTTAATAGTGTTAGACATGTTAGGAGTAATTCAAGTAGAAAATGAAATCATATTTGAAGGGTAAATGAATGTTTATATAACCTCAAATTCACTTTAAGCAATTTGTATTGCTCTCTTAGGTTTTGAACTTTCTCATTGTGAAGACCCAGGCATTCCACAGTTTGGATATAAGATCAGTGACCAAGGTCACTTTGCTGGCAGCACCATCATCTATGGATGCAATCCAGGCTATACTCTCCATGGAAGCAGCCTTCTGAAGTGCATGACTGGAGAGAGAAGGGCCTGGGACTACCCTCTACCTTCCTGTATTGGTAGGATGCTTTTTAGAATTCTTACAAAGTATGCCTGTGAGATGATATTAATACGCAACTCCATAAAATGCTCATGTTTTAGGAAGTTGCCTCCACATGCAACTCATAAGAAGTTAAAAAGCTTATAATTACCATAAGGTTAACGTGAAGTATATGAGTTATTTTCTTAAACTGGCCAATGTGTATACTTTAAGAGTTGCTATAGTCTGGGCGAGGTTATGTTTCTGCTTTTGAAAAAAAATTTAACTCACTGCAAGAATGTTGTGTTTTCCTCGTGTGCATTTTATTGAATCTCATTGATCAGCTTTGTTTTGATTTTAAAAGATCAGTGTACATTTCTGAATCAAAATGAATGTTAAAAACAAAAAGATATTCTTGGTAACTTTAAAAGCATCTTTTATGTGTAGAATCTCCTTTGGAAAAAAATATTAGAAAATATATCTGTTTCCTTAAGTATGACAGTGTGAAAATAAATCGCAGTATGAAAGTCTGTGGAAATCCTACATAAGATATATCCCCCTCCCCCTGAGTGAAGCTACAGTGATCATTACATGTCGGCTTAATATCATTTTATCTCTATTGTAATGCAGATAACAAGTTAGCATAGGGGAGTGGAAGAATGAATTTCCAAATATCCACAGTTATTGTTGATTTTCACATTGGTCTTTTACCTTCAAAAGATCAAATAGTTCCATTTCAAATAACAGAATAAGAAGAAAGCAACAGTGTAACAAACCCTAGAAGTACACTAAGGAGCAGAAGCACTCTGATTCCCAGGCCACTCCAGACTGCATTTTAAGGAGGCAAAACCATTGTGTCTTGTCAATGGGGATAAAAACAAATGTGCTTTCAAACACAGCTTTATTGGGGTTTAAATTAAATGTGTAAAACTCCATGCATATTTAATCTTTTTAAAGTATAATGTTTTAGATATCCTTTTATAACTTCTAGTGATTCATTAAAACATTGATTCCCAATAAGACAAACAAGTTTTCCATAAATCAGCTATAAAAAGTCATTCACTGTCTGAGAGCATATGAATTTGGGGTAAACAATTTCCCAATATTGATGTCCATATTGTCATTAAAATTAAATTCATATATTTTTGGAATATACTGAACTAACAGGAAACCACCTTCTAAAAATTATTTTAATCAAATGGAAAGATAACTGGTGTGAGATCAAAAGATATTAATAGTGCTCATAAGAAACTAATGCCATAAATTTACAAGCCAGTGCTGTGACTTGATAATTTTTTTAAGAAAGATACATTTTTGACAGATGATCAAGTTAAAGAGTTATGAGCAGAGGCGCAAACAGTCACTTAATGCTGAGCATGACCATGGTAACAGAAGATGAAATTCTGTTCTCATGATGCTCCTTACTGATGACTAATAGCTCTACACCCTGATCTAAAATCATAATTTTCTTCTGTTGATTAAATATTTATTATGGATATGTTTGGTCAAACACAAAAATTTTTTCTTAAATATTTTGGTATTATCTAAGCAATTATTTTTCTAAAACTTGTTGCATTTAATCAAACAAAAATTATGTGTAACTACAGATAGTTATTACTCTGAAAACCTTTATTGTACCTTATATTTTATCTTTATACATGGCAGTTTGTGTCTTAAGAACATGGACCCAAGTGTTAAGTCCTATCACAACAGTACTTTTCAAACAAAAGCACAAAATGACATTTGTTTAAAAATTTTACAATTAAAAATGTAGAAAGTTCAGCAAATTGTATCTTATATTTGCTAAACACATGAAACTCAAGAAGAATGAAGACTGAACTGTGGACACTATGCCCCTCCTTAGAATTGGGAACAAAACACCCATGGAAGGAGTTACAGAGACAAAGTTTGGAGCTGAGATGAAAGGATGGTCCATGTAGAGACTGCCATATCCAGGGATCCACCCCATAATCAGCATCCAAACGCTGACACCATTGCATACACTAGCAAGATTTTATCGAAAGGACCCAGATGTAGCTGTCTCTTGTAAGACTATGCCGGGGCCTAGCAAACACAGAAGTGGATGCTCACAGTCAGCTAATGGATGGATCACAGGGCTCCCAATGGAGGAGCTAGAGAAAGAACCCAAGTAGCTAAAGGGATCTGCAACCCTATAGGTGGAACAACATTATGAATTAACCAGTACCCCGGAGCTCTTGACTCTAGCTGCATATGTATCAAAAGATGGCCTAGTCGGCCATCACTGGAAAGAGAGGCCCATTGGACACGCAAACTTTATATGCCCCAGTACAGGGGAACGCCAGGGCCAAAAAGGGTGGGTAGGGGAGTGGGGGGGGGGTGGGTATGGGGGACTTTTGGTATAGCATTGGAAATGTAAATGAGCTAAATACCTAATAAAAAATGGAAAAAAAAAAGAACTTCAGAACACAGAAAAAAATGTAGAAAGTTGCATTTAAATTTAAGATGCAATATGGCATACAAAAAAAGAGAAACCGCTGAAAATTTAAACTGGGTAAATAAAATATCAATGCTGTTTTCAAAGTAACATGTGCCAATCATAGCGATAAATCAAAAAGAAAAAAGGAAATGTATAGAACCTATTGTATATTATGTATACTACTTATTGTATGCTATTGAAAATGTTTTATTTTAAAAAAATGTGATAATGATGGTGCTGGTTAGTTTTACTAAACTTAACTCATACTAGAATTACCTGGGAGAAGAAACCTTATTTGAAAATCTGTCGTTATCAAACTGGCCTTTAGGCATAAGAAGATGCATTTTCATGATTAATTATTGAAACAGGAATCTCAGACCAAGGAGGGTAACACCACATCTGAGGCAGCATGAATTTTAAAGATAACTGAGCAAGCCATAAGGAACAAGTCTATAAGCAGCATTCCTCCCTCCTTTGTCACTGCTTCAGATTCTGTCTCCAAGTTCCTTCTTATGTTTCTGTTTCTAACTTCCCTGAATCACAGACTTGGCTTTTGATGGGGAAATAAAGCCACATAAACCTCTTTCCTTCGAAATTGGTCAATGTAACAGTTATTCAAAACAAAAACCAGACATTGACAGTTCTTTAAGTATTATTACTCTTTTATATAAACATAGTCTATTGTAAAGTTGCAGCAAAATAAGAATTCCTATACCTCTATGAGGATAAAGGCCAAGTTACCAAACTGGCAAAACAAATAGAATCCCTCCATCCCTAACTGGAGATACTTGTTAATTTTTTAGGAATTATCTTATGCAGTTGTTCGGGTTAGCAAGCCCGTAGGGTGTGGGGTGGGGTAGGGGGTCATTCAACAGTTTTCAAATTGATACAATTGTTAAAGCCCTGGTTTTGAGACAAAATTTCTTTTTGTCCTGGAAAATGTTTCTTTTTCTTTTCTTTTCTTTTCTTTTCTTTTCTTTTCTTTTCTGTTCTTTTCTTTTCTTTCTTTTCCCTCCCTCCCTCCCTCCCTCCCTCCCTCCCTCCCTCCCTCCCTCCCTCTCTCTCTCTCTCTCTCTCTCTTTCTTTCTTTCTTTTCTTTTTAAGACCTTTTAACTGATAGGATAAGACCCATCTTAAAGTATTAAGTATTATCCAGGGTAAAATGGTTACTCCAATAACTCAATTAGAGATGTTAACCACTTTTTAAATGCATTCATACCTAGACCAGTTCACTAAATAACTAAACACTATAGCCTAGTTGACATTTTAGTTAAAGTAATAATCAGAATATTGTAATATCACATCTAGATATATGGAACCAACTGTATATATATGGAGACCATAGACTTATACTATCATATGCTGGTGTTACCAGAGGGAAAAAAAACTTTCTCATTTTGATCACTTTTCCTTTTCTTTTCTTTTCTTTTTTATTATTAGATATTTTTTTAGTTACATTTCAAATGCTATCCCGAAAGTTCCCTGTACCCTCCCCCCGCCCTGCTCCCCTAACCACCCACTCCCACTTCTTGGCCCTGGTGTTCCCCTGTACTGGAGCATATAAAGTTTGCAAGACCAAGGGGCCTCACTTCCCAATGATGGCCAACTAGGCCATCTTCTGCTACATATAATGATATTAATGATAATTAACATAAACAATTTCAACGTGTTTAAGAAACTGTTCAAAGAACAGAAAATACATATAATTTCTTTCAATATTTAAATAAGTTTGTTGTTGTACTTGTTGAGTTTGGAGAAAAAAAGATAATTTGTATAAACGTTAGCTATACAATGAACTGGATAGGGCTCCTTTGCCTCTGGGGTTAAGACCTGTGGATCAGTTCCCAACAGCTCCTCATGTGCTTACTCTTTTCTTTGGTATAAAAAGCTCTTTGTACATTGTTACTTTATGAAAGTAAAATCATGTCAGACATTCAAGTACTGTTGAAGACTATAAAACAGAGGAGTCTCCAAAAAGAGAACATTAAGAAGATTCTGTGACTAATTATTTTTTAATTCCATAAAGTTTATAAAATATTTGAGGCCACATTTAAGCAAAACTGTGTTACATTTCACTGAAGTAAAGTTCACATGAGAGATTTTAAAGAGAAGTAGTTTAAAATGGTTTGAAGTGGACTGAAAGGACAATAAAATTTAGATCACCTGGGGGAATGAGTTTTTCTCAGAGGTGGGGTACAAGATGAATTATTCACCCCTGAGCATCTTGCCATCTGCTTCCCTTGTAACATGATTATTATTTAACAAAACATCTTGCAATGTTTTGAAGCCAAGTTTACAGATTCTGTGTGTCCTTTATTTTTCCACAATTTGGTTTATTTTTAATCCCATAATATCTGAGAGAAAGTATATCATTTTATTATACTCATATTCTCGCTTCAATTAAATCTTTAAGAAAGCCATTTTAAACACTTATGTTCAAGAAAGATTGAGGGTAAATCCTTATTTTTCCTTACTATGAACCTACCTATTTCTAGAAATGATAGGTTGTCTTGGGAAGATTGGTATGAAGTTGTGACTTGAAATGTGACTATATCTCACCAGCTGAATGTGGCGGCCGTTTCAAGGGAGAATCATCAGGAAGGATCTTGTCCCCTGGCTATCCCTTTCCATATGATAATAACCTTCGCTGCATGTGGATGATCGAAGTAGATCCAGGAAACATTGTAAGGTAAATCACACGATTTTCCTGATCAGCAGCTATATAAATATCAATCACTAACACTAATGTTCAATATGTTTCACCTTCGAAAAGGAAAACAAGTTCCTTGTGTGCATAAAATGACAAAAATACCATTAGCACACATTGCTGATCCATAGGCTGCTAGAATAAGCCTGAAACCCCTACAAGATGGTTCTGTGGGTAGAAAGTGGCACCAAGGTTGAGAATGTTTTGGTGCTTCTTGTGATTCGTGCTCTGTCAATTCTCAGTGGTTTAAGATGCAACCTCAGTAATGTGAAGGAGAAACATAAATGCAGCAGGCGCCGGGAGGTGGTGGCGCACGCCTTTAGTCCCAGCACTCGGGGGACAGAGGCAAGCAGATTTCTGAGCTCGAGGCCAGCCTGGTCTACAGAGTGAGTTCCAGGACAGCCAGGGCTATACAGAGAAACTCTGTCTCGACAAAACCAATAATAATAATAATAATAATAATAATAATAATAATAATAATAATTAATTTAATTAATTAATTAATTAATTCAACAGGCATTATCACTTCCTCTCTTCCCTGTTCTTGGGCACATTTCTGAAGAGTCTGCCTTCTGACCCTGTAACTATATTTGATTTCTCTTTCCTGCTGAATTTTGATAGGAAGTTCCCACATCGTCATGTCATAGCAGCCTGATAAATTCTAAACCATGCCTCCTAAATTCACATGTCAGGTTTCATGGCTTTTATAAGTTCCCAATCCAGCTTTGCTTTTAGGACTTCAACTGGATGTAAATTAAAAACTGAACCAACCACATGTCCTTAACATAGGAAACAACTATTCCATTAGAATTCACAGTAATGTTAATGTAAGAATTGCTTTAAGGCTAGGCAGTGGTAGCACACACCTTTAATGCCAGCACTTGGGAGGCAGAGGCAGGTGGATTTCTTAGTTCAAGGCCAGCATGGTCTACAATGTGAGTTCCAGGACACCCAGGGCAACACAGTGAAACCTAGTCTCTAAAAACCAATCTAATTATTAAATAAATAAATAAATAAATAAATAAATAAATAAGAATAGCTTTAAGTTAACCTGAAAAATTTTGCTATCTGATGTAAATAAAATTCAGACATGTTTCAAGGTGGTGAAATTCACTGAATGCAGTATGAACTACTGCATTGCTTTTGTAATATAAAGCAACTCAAAGAACTCAGAATGGCCTATGGCACCTCTATCCTCAACCTTAGGATCTTTAGGACAACATTGATTTAGTTAAGGTTAAAAATATTACACAAAAATATTTAATTTTGCAAGACTCTGGGATCTTTTCATTAACAAACAGCTTTTGATATTAATATATAAAAATTGAAAGTTCTGATAGTTCAATATCAATCATAAATCATATACAAAGAGTCTAGCCAGGTTTCCCAATGGAACCAAAAATAACATGATGATTTTATACAGATTAGCACAAAGTAGACCAGCGTTAATGTAATCAAGCGGTAAAAGCATGTGCTGTGAAGTCACACAATTAAATTTAATGAGTGACACAGATCCTCTTTCAGCAATTATTTGATATATCTAGACTCCATTCACAACATCCAAAAAACCGAGATAAAAATTGTTTCTACTCCATAAGGTCATTACAGCGATTATACAAAGTATTAGCAATGCATTTTGTTCAAAGTAACTGGCACATAGACTGTCCTTTGTAAGTATTTATTTTATTACCAGAGTTAAAATTTATGAACATTAAACAAAATGACTACTTAGGATTTCTGTAATTTGCAATAATGTTGAAATCATGTCTTAAATGCTTGTCTAAGGAAGTATATTCTGCTGTTCAAAAAACATTTTTTGTTATACTTTCCATTACACAATTTACTCTTTATTCTTAGAAAAGAGTTGCAGAGATTCAAAGCAAAAATATATATTTGTTCGATTCTTTTGATAATATGATTGTTTTCCTTATTTAAAATAACCAAAGATGTATGGCTTTCCCACAGCCTACAGTTTCTTGCTTTCGATACAGAAGCCTCACATGATATACTCCGAGTTTGGGATGGTCCACCAGAAAACGAGATGCTATTAAAGGAAGTTAGTGGATCTCTTATTCCTGATGGAATTCACAGCACCCTCAACATAGTGACTATCCAATTTGATACGGACTTTTATATCAGCAAATCTGGATTCGCAATTCAGTTTTCAAGTAAGCTTTTTTTCTGTTTAATTTCCAAAAGCAAAAAGAAATGTACAATTATCCCATAAAAATTACTCCTCTATATTTTCTTTTTCAGAATTATAAATGTTAAATATTAGTTATGGTCTTCCTATTTCACAGAAGGTGAAACAAAATATACTCGGGAAAAATAACTGCAATTTACTTTGTTTATTAATTACCAGCTCTAAAGAAATAATGCTTAAAATTATAATGGTGTTAAAATAGTTCAATTGAAGAAGTTATTATATCTCAGTCTTGAATAAGTTGAACACCCCTCATTCAAAATTCTTGAGATCAGAAGTGTTTCAGACTAAGATTTTTTTTATGACTGTGGATATTTAAAATAGCCTAATGAGATATTTTAGGAATGAGAAAACAGTCTAAATGAAAAATTCATTTATGTTTCATGTACACCTTAGAAATATAGCTTGAACATATTATCATATAACTATTGTGCACCTGCATTTTCACTGAGACTGATTACATGAGATGTGGTGTGAAATTTTCCACACTTGAAACATTATGCTTATTCAAACTAATTATAATCAGCCTGGGATAACACAAGATCATACTGTATGAAAGGGCTTTTTAAAAAATAGGAAATAAAGAATGCCACAGAGCAGCCTCAGTTGGCCCCTGTCAATCAAGGTGGGCAGGAGTCGGTGTTTGTCCTGTATGACAAACACATACAGATGCGAGGGAGTGTGCTGTATCTGAATGTAATGTCAAATTGAGCACCTGAGTTTTAATACAGAATAAAATAGGGAAGTTAGGTGACACATTGGTAAGGTACAATGAGGTTACCGGATGCTTAATGACTCTTACACAAAATAGAGGAATGCAAACATAAAGACTGGCAGGAACTGGGCAATAAAACAACTGAGACAAAGTCAGCCCTATATCCAAGGTTAGCTATATTCTTAAAAGCCAGGTGTGAGGTCTTTACACTCCTGGGGCAAGGACTTTCATGCCCAAGTCATGGTTCTAATTAGGGAGTTCGGCTCTAGTTAACCTTCTCATGTATAATGCAATACTCTAAAACTACAGCCTGATCTACTTCCTAAACCATTGAAAATTCCTGTATATGGGAGCAACTTGGCTTTTATTCTAAGTGATAGTGTGGGGGGACTTTCTACTAATAAGTAATGTAGTCTGCCAAACATAACTATAATAACAATTCTAAACTTACTTTGCTAAGCTTGCCCTGAGATTTCTAACTCTATGTAGTAGATAGTTAATGCCTGATTTCTTTCACTTGAGCTCAGTTTCGGCTCAAGGATTACCTAGGAAATTGGTGAAGGCCAGAAAGCAAAGTCTGATTTTGCTTATGTATTTAGCAAGTCATTGCTTAGAGGCACCTATAATAAAACAATACTAAAAAAAAGCACACAGATCCATTCGCAAGGACAGGTTTGGAACATTCGTTATACGGGCTGCCATGGTTCAGGAGACTAAGTTTCCGTGAACTTTTTGCCTCAGGATTGCACCCAGGTTTCTAGTCCTTTTACACGTGTCACCACTGGAGTGGATGTAGCAAAACATTATTTATTTTTAATTTTTATCTTACATATTTTTAAATAACTAGCAGAATAGTATTCTATTATAATATTAATATTATATTTTACACATAATAACAATATAATATTAATTTATTAAATAGACATTTATTATATATTCTATTATTACAATAATTAAAATACAGTGAATAATAAGATACATAGTATATTTTATGCATTTTATTACATATTTTATTATTCATTAAAAGAAAAGGAAAACAGAGTAGGGACTAGAGAGTTGTTTTAGTAGATAAAAGTACTTTTTCTGTAAGTATTAGAACTTGAACTTAGATCTCCACCACCCAAAGAAAAGGGCAGTCATGGCTATACCTACACTGTGGCCTCACTGAAATAGGGTGTCCAATTCTATGAAAACAATCATTCAAATAATTATCATGTTGTGGGTTTGTTTATTTTTCATTTCTCATATCATTTGGGTCTATTTTATTTTTGCCTTTTTCCTTTTAGTTACTAAGGTTTTAAAAGTATAAATAAGATGACAGAGAAATGTTTCTCTTCATGAGTAATACAGTTAGTGCTTAAAATAGCTTCCAAGTTGGGATTCTGCATAGATCAATGTAAAATGTACTTGCATATATATCGGTGAAGCCCATCTAGTTTTTAATTCTTTCCTAGGGGATTTTTATAAATGTTTGTAAACTGAGTAGCTTATTTTTCTTATGTGTTGTATTTGTAGGTCATATTAAACTTTTAGAAGTCTCAAATGAATCTTCCTTTACAATAGATGATCAGAAATGTACACTACTGCTTGAATATTCCAATCTACTTACTGTAGTCACCCAGTTCATAAGTATATCATAGATACAATCAATTAATGCAAAATTCTCTCCTGAACACCTTTTGTAATATTGCATATGTGTACCGAGCTTCTAATTAAAAAGGTAGTTATTTTCATGCATGATGTCTTGATTATCGCCAACATCCCTCAATTTTGCTTTTATGTACAAAATTTCATTTGATCTCAACACATCTATAAAAAATATCTACTACCATCCACTTCATAGGTAAGTACACAGAGGCTGGAAGGTCAACGGGTTTATTAACAGTTATATAACTACCAGAAATCTAGAACATAATCCACTTGTGTTTGAAGGTAGATGAATATCAAGCCTGATAAATAGAAAATGCTTAACAGTTATCACTATTGTATCATTATTGCAGAGATATATGCAACATTTAAGTGATTGCAGATATATAGTGACATATATACATGTATATACAGATATTGAATATGTATTATGTGTTAGAGAAAAAAATAACTATACATTTGAATTATAATATAATATAGCTTAGTTAATTTGTCATCTTGATCATGATTAAAACATTCCACCAAAGGGGACCCTGTACTCAAAGAATGGCATTAAGCAGAATTTGAACAGTGAGAAGGAATAAAGCAAAGGAAAAGTTCGTACTTGCCCATTGGAAAAAGACTTTTGCCTTTTTACAATGTGTTTTAGTTAGGCTTTCTATTAGTATAATAAAACACCCAGTCCTAAAACAAATTGAAGATGAAAGGGTTTATTTCAGCTTACAACTCTTTGGTCACACTCCAGCACCGAAACAAGTCAGGGCAGTTGCTCAGTAGGCCAGGACTTTGGAGGAAGGAATTAAAGCAGAGGCCATGAGGTGTGCTGCTTACAGGCTTGCTTATGCCGATTTCTCATACACGCCTCGAGAACCACCCCAGTGGTGGCTCCATCTACAATGTACAGATCCATCCCATATCAAACCTAAATCCAGAAAAGTGTCCTATAATCATGTCTACATGCCAATCCTACGGAGACATTTTCTCAATTGAGATTTCTTCTCAAAAGACCCTTCCTTGAATTCCGCTGACATAAAAACTAACACACAACCCTGTGAGCAGACAGAGTCATTTTCTAATGGAAGTAGAGAATAGGAATTGTAGTAAACAACATGTAATTGTCAAATAAAGCAAGTGGTATTAGCAGGGATGTGAATGAACTACCGGGCTAAGTATCCATCAGTATAGACAAAGTTAGCTTGCAGGTGACAGTTGGCAACTCCAAAGTTCATTTAAATTCTTCTTTCCAAGAAATCTACGTATGCCTTTCACCCATGTACTCATCCTAATAAAGTATGCGAAGGACCACACATTAAGCATAATATTCCTCTCAAGGTCTCCAAATGTATCTTCCCTTTGTTCAAGTAAATCTACACACACACACATCATATAGACACACATACATGTACACACACACACACACTTACACACTATGGAAACTGCTGCCCTGATTTCTAGTCATCAAATGTTCCTTCTCCTTCTCCTTAAAAGTTACTTCTGATTACTTAAATTTTTCCTTGCACTTTAGCATTAATATTCCTTCTTGGATGAAATGTCTCTTAGGATTCCCCTAGTTGTCATGTTTTCAAATAAAGATCAGAATAATTTATTCAGCAATTAACTTTCCTAGAGAGCTTTTAATTATCATTTTTACTGTAGAAAATACATTATGAATTTTTTTGTTTACCTAAATATCTATGTAAAACAGTTTTGGTAGAGGAAGTAATATAATTCACTGATCATACCCAAGGTATTTTTTTTAATTTTCAGATAGAAAAATCTCAAAAATTATGTTTGAAAAATTCTAAACCAAGGAAGTTTAGAAAATCATAATTCCCCTACCCACCCACTCCCACTTTTTGGCCCTGGTGTTCCCCTGTACTGGGGCATATAAAGTTTGCAAGACCAAGGGGCCTCTCTTCCCAATGATGGCCAACTAGGCCATCTTCTGCTACATATGCAGCTAGAGACACGAGCTCTGGGGGTACCGGTTAGTTCATATTGTTGTTCCTCCTATAGGGTTGCAAACCACTTCAGCTCCTTGGATGCTTTCTTTAGCTTCTTCATTGGGGACCCTGTATTCCATCCTATAGATCACTGTGACCATCCACTTCTGTATTTGCCTGGCACTGGTTAAAATAAAATGCATACTGGAAAAAAAAAGAAAATCATAATTCATATTTTAGTCAGGTTTTTAATGAGCTTCCATTCTTTCCTTGCTTTGGGTGCTTTATGATTCTAAATAAAAAGTAAAAGCTGTCAAACAGAAGTGATTTCCATCCACCTGTTACATAGGACTTAAATCTCACACATAAGTGTTCTGTGGCTACTGATTGACAGTTTTGACTGTGTCTTAGATATAGTTTCCTATAATTAGCTTATTAAAAAAGAAAAATTTTATCTTATGCTATCAAAATATTTATAACTTTCATAGGTATAATGGTAAGAACAGTACAGAGAGAAACCATGAAGTTACTTTTAAAATAAATATAAAGGTTATAGATATCCAATAATTTTTGTGCACATTTAAGATATTATTTTATATAAAAGAAGAAACAGAGAATGTACACATGGCATCTAGCTAAAGCAAGAAGCTTCAGATTCATTCTAGTCATAAATCACTCTTGAGGACAGATTCTGTCATTCTTGTACCTAGATTAAAACTAATACATCTGTTTTAATTACTGTTATCTTTAGCACCTAGCACAGGGCCATTTCAAGTGAGAAATATTTGCTGATAAAACAAAGGTCAAGCTAGGCATGGTGGTGCATGCCTTTAATTCCAGCACTTGGGAGGCAGAGACAGGCAAATTTCTGAGTTCGAGGCCAGACTGGTCTACAGGGTGAATTCCAGGACAGCCAGGACTACACAGAGAAAACCTGTCTCAAACAAACAAACAAAAAACCCAAAGGTCAGGTAACTTACATCCGCACTAAAAAAGTAACAGACAAATCCCATCTGCTGTACTAGTCAGTTTTCTTTATAGTCACAGAAAATGTGGAATGATTATATATGTATGGAATGACTTACAGACTGCAGTCCAGCTAATCTAACAATGTTTGCTAGTAGTTGCTCAGTCCTACAAACCAGGATGTCTCAGCGGGGCTTCAGTATGAATATGCTGGAATCCAAAGAGGTAGGCTCCAGTGCCAGTAGAGGAATGGATGTTCTAGCAAGTCAATGGCAAACAGTTAAAAAGCAAATGCTTCCCTCTTCTGTGTCCTTATATAGAATTCCACTTGAAGGTATGGCCTATATTAAAGGTATGTCTTCCTACCTCAAGATCCAGATCAAAGATGTGTGGTTTCCTACCTCAAAGTTCTAGATTAGAAGTGGATTCACCCAATTCAAACCTAGCAGATAATATTTCACAAGTGTACCCTTCAGTTCTGAATTGCAGTTCATTCCAGATATAATCAAGTTGACAGCAAAGAACAGTCTTCACATTTTCTAAGTTATTTTTTGAAATTATCCAGCTGACTTAGACAAATAAGCTTGTTTGTCTCATTAATTATCTACTGAGAGAATTAGTGGGAGATGGGGTGATAGAGTAG
The DNA here is from genome assembly GCF_000001635.26 of Mus musculus. Lineage (NCBI taxonomy): Eukaryota > Metazoa > Chordata > Mammalia > Rodentia > Muridae > Mus > Mus musculus. Next base: position 47,875,396 of record NC_000081.6, on the reverse strand, counting down.
AGCATATGTCAGATGTTTAGTATAATATATACAATAAAATGATTTTAAACATTTGAATTTATAATAATAAGTAAAAAAGGATGAGAGAGACAAACAGGAAATGTCTTCACAAAATAAAAACATAACCAGTGAAATTCATTTCATAATACTCAATGTAATGTGAATTTAACTGAAATGCAGGTTGCATAGCAACTTTAGTCTTCACCAAGCCACAATCAGCAGCCTCACAGCTTCTATTTCATGATCTGTTCATACTTTGTAGATTCTGTCGCTTTGCCTCTTGGTGTTATAATCTGCAAGGCACTTCTGCTTAATCAGAGCTACTTAAGTCTGACACTGCCACCTCATGCTGTCCTAAACCCTGTCCTGGCTTCTCAGCAGGTCAGCCTCTATATCCCCTACTTAAATTTGTAATCTGCCTGTCTTGTTCCACTTCAGTTCTACAGGGAGGTATCATGCTGTCAGTTGCCCACAGAATAGTTGATTTTGACAGAGCATTTTCTCTGCTCTTCATTCTTTGACCTCTCCATTAAGAATCAGTACCTGCTGGGTAATACAAAACACTAAGGCTCATAACTTCTACTGTTGAAAATTCTCAAAGAAATAGATGGCTTCACTAGGATAGGTTGAAGTCTGGCAGCCTTTAAGGACTGCATGACACCATTGCCTTTGTTCCTGTCCTCATTATTGTTTCAAACACTGGGTGACAGTCAACTAGCCATTCACTTCATTATCCCTCCATATTTTGCTCCACAATTCTGGCTGGCTGGCTGGCTGTCAGAAGTAAAACCTGCATATCACTTTACTGTTTAAAACTATTTAATGCTTTGAGTTCAGTTTGAAGCTGAAAAATTCTGTTATTAAATGTAAAACCTCTGCATTATGTACCTGCTGTAATTTGCTTTCTGTTCCTGTGATTTAAGACACTGACAGATTTCAACCTGTGTGTCCTGCTCTGACCACAAAAAGCTTACATGTTGCTATACATCACTGAGGATAGTCAAAGCAAAAACTCGCAGAGGAACCAAGGCAGAAAATGACCATGGAGAAATGTCACTTATTGTCTTGTTCCCAAGGCTTGATCTGCTCTCTTTCCTATAAGAATAGACCTGAGCTGGGCGTGGTGGCGCACACCTTTAATCCCAAGCACTTGGGAGGCAGAGGCAGGCAGATTTCTGAGTTCGAGGCCAGCCTGGTCTACAAAGTGAGTTCCAGGACAGCCAGGGCTATACAGAGAAACCCTGTCTCAGAAAAACCAAAAAACCCAAAAAAAAAAAAAAAAAAAAAAAAAAAAAACCAAAAAAACAAAAAAAACAAACAAACAAACAAAAAAAACACCCCAAAAAAGAATAGACCCACTTGCCTAGGAATGGTTCTATCCACAGTGGGCTGAAGCCTACTCCATTAATTAGGAGTCATTAAAATGACTCACAGATATGTACCCAGGTCAATCTGATAGGGGCAGTACTTCAACTGAGGTTTCTTCTTCCCAGGTGTGTCAAGGTGACACCCAGCATTATCCATCACCGTACAATATTGTTGGAAAGTTTGTACCTATATTCAAAAAGCAATAAATTCATAGTCATTTTCAAAGTCTAGCTCCACATCCCGTCTAGTATACAAAAACTTATAAGCAGAATTAGTCACTATATTTAGCCTGTGCTGGCACTATGAACAGGTTGTATTATAATTGTTATGTGTCCTCTGTTGCTCCTGTTATTTGTAGTTTATATTTATTCAAGAACAGTGACCAGTTCAGTGTTTGTTCTGTATTTTTCATTCTTAATGAAGTATCTTCATAATTTTGCAGTTAAAATGAGATACACTGTATGTTTTAGGTCTCTGTTCTGTATTTAACCTCTCTGTTAGTGTGTGGCCTATGTTTGCAGCACTCAGAGTATTTATAACACAAGACTAAAGCTAAAAGACAAATACTGATATCAGTATCTATTTTTCAACCTCTTTCAGATGCCTTCCCTCTTTCACACACTCCCTTCTCAGCATGTAGGATATTTATAGATAAACTTACATTTCCTCAGATATGTACTCTAACCCATACTGATCTTGGATGGTAGTAGGAAAGGTATTTGATACCATTGCCCTGAGAGCCAGTTTTATGTAACAATAATACATGCCATAGGCTATACTGTACTTTGGATTCTACCCAAATTTCCAGGCTGTGATTTGTAGAATTCATTGAAAGTCTGTTCTTAAAGTATATAGGAACAAAGACTAATAGTTGAGTTGTAGACTTATAAATTTCATTGCATTGTGAGTATGTTTGATATTTATTTCACAGTGTGAGTTACAAATGGATTATTTTATTACAAAATGTTCTTAATACTTTGTGATATGTCTTTTGGCAGTAATAGCATTCATAAGACATATATATATATATATATATATATATATATATATAGTAGTGAAGATATATATTATATAAACTTTTAATAATACTGATAGCTGCAAAGAAGTCTATAAGAAAAGTGAGTTCAGCTGAAATGGCTTCTGTGAAAAGACCACACAGTAATGTCCAATGATGTTCCACAAACTTACCTAGACAATGTTGAAAAAAATTTCCAAAGATAGTAAGAAATGAATTTGGAATAGCCTTTTTTATTACTATTTATCAACCTAAGTAATTTACTACATATAGGAACATGGTATATGGAAAAAACATAATCCCTTATATCTCTACATTTGTGTGTATATATACATATATATGTTTTTAGAATAATTTATAAATATATTTTACTATCAAACATTCACTGATAACTTGCCTGTAAAAGGACGAATTGGTATAGGGATTAAAGAGTAAGCTCAGTGGTTAAGATCAATACTTATTCTTGCAGAGGTCCCGAGTTCAATTCCCAGATTGCACATGGTTGCTTATAACCATCTCTAACAATAGTTCCAGGGGAAGTCAACAACTTCTGACTGACATGGGCAGGTTTTAATTTACAAGCATGCAGGCAAAACATTCATGCAAATAAAATAAATAAAACCTTAAAAATTAAATTAGTGAAATGTTAAATTAAATATGCTCTAGAAAGATTTAATCTCTAATTGCCCGGCCCATTGTCCTTGAACAGGATATAACAATAAGAATTGTGGAACAGAGCAATGCCTTTACCTCATGGCAGATAAAAAACAAGGAATTAATGAAAGAGGGGACTTTGGCAAGATATATCCCCAAAGACATGCATTCAGCAACATATTCCTTTCAAGTACAGCTCACCCACTAAAGATTCCAGCACTTCCTTTAAGTAACACTACCAGCTGGGAACCAAATTGTCAAGATATGATGAAATTGTAATTCTTTGTGGTTTTACCCCATCCCCTTTCTTCCAGAATAAATGCAGGCATTTCTATGCTATGCTGCAGACATTTTAGTTCCCAGATAAATGACACAGAGACTTAGTATATTTATTAATAAGATGCAGCATTAAGCTGGGCATGTTCTGAGCTATTTTAAACAAACTAGGATACCCACTACACAATAAAATGTTTCATTGCTTGCCATCTGCTCTTGCCCTAGATCATTATGGTCCACATGTCCTGATGGCTATTCTCTCACAGTGACCTCAGGGCAAATTATCCTGGTCTCTCCATGTGGTCCCTCTACACCTTTCTCTCCTCATAGTCTTTTCTCTCTCTCCTCTCCTCTCCTCTCCTCTCCTCTCCTCTCCTCTCCTCTCCTCTCCTCTCCTCTCCTCTCCTCTCCTCTCCTCTCCTCTCCTCTCCTCTCCTCTCCTCTCCTCCCCTCCCCTCCCCTCCCCTCCCCTCCCCTCTCCTCCCCTCTCCTCCCCTCCCCTCCCCTCCCCTCCCCTCCCCTCCCCTCCCCTCCCCTCCCCTCCCCTCTCCTCTCCTCTCCTCTCTTTACCACTCCTTCTCTCCTCCTCTCTTTCTCTCTCTCCCTCCCTCCCTGCCTCCCTCTCCCCCTCCTCCACCCTTCCCCCTCCCCCTCTCTCTCTGCTCCCTCCAAACCAATCTGAAGAAAACCCCATATTCTCTTCTGCTCAGCTAATTGGACAATCAGCTTTTTATTGCCCGATCATAGGTAATTGGGGAACATTCTTTACACTACATTGATGCAGGAAATGGCTCAATAATTATGACAAGGCTAACACAAGGCCAAGATATCTGGGCACAAAAATCAGCAACTGAATATAAAATGCACAAAGCTATTCCCAACAATATGATTCTGTGATATTCAAATGGTAAGATTCTACCCCTGATTTCCAAGAGTATTTGATCATTTCCTAATGTCCATTTTCAAGAGTTACTAAAATCTTAGTGTTATGCAAAAGTCCAACTTAAGAGTTTCCTCTGATACTGACAGAAACTTGTACCTGTAAACTCCTATAAAATCAGACTGGGCCATTTCCCTAGCATACCCTAATACTCAAGACTTCGTAGATTTGTCTTCCTTAAAGACTGGACATTGGCAAGACACAAACAAATTCTTAGGTAGGATGTAGCATGTATGGCCTCCACCCAACCCCTCACAGCATATTCATTCTTAGGGAAGACATTTTAAACATAGACTTGACCATCTATTGCTTTCAACATCCCATCTGAAGCCCAGTGTTATCATCCATTATATAATCCTCACACCATACTGAGCCTTCTCTGTCACTCCTCAATTTTTCCAAATTATTTCCAAAAACTTTTAACAAGGACTTAAAACACAAGCAATCATATTTAGCTATAGCTATCACTGTAATTCCCTGGTGCCATTTTCCTATATTCTTTGGCATAGTAGTGACAAATGTTTCAGCAAAAACAAGATAAAAGAGTAGATTTGTTTTATTTTTTTTTTATTTAATATTCTTGACAATAGAGTTGAGAGCCTTACAAAGGCTAAGACAGCACAGTGTTAGATTCAGGCATTTTAATTTGTTTCCATTGTGAAAGATGACTCTTGTATCTAAGTGTATTTATCAAGCCAGTTTCAAATTTGCAGTCGTTCTGGATGGGATTCTGAGAAAATGGAAAAACAGGCATACACCATCATGCTTAGCAATGAAGATATAATCTTTTTAACTCTGTTTCAGAAGATTCTCTTCAGAGTCTCTTGACTGCAAACTCATGAGACTTTCCATAATTGTAGAAACTTGGGTGTGGAGGAACTTTTTTTATTATAATGTGGAAGTAAAAAGGGGGGCCCTGGGGAAGAGGGGGGAGGAAAAGACCCACACCCCACATGAGTTCCACCTATTCTCTGGCCAGCCAGGCATGGGAGGGCTGCTAACTACCTTCCACTCATCTCTGGGTAGGTATTCCTCTATCCTACTCTTCATAGGGTGGCCAGGGGCAGCCCTACCTGGGGACCCCAGAGCTACCTTGCTAAAGCCACCAGGGGTTATAGGAGAGAGGGATGAAGGAAGAGGTTCCCAACACTGACCAGAGTGAGTGCACAACAGATTTTGATGGAGCAGAGACTCTCTATGGTTTAAGAGCTTTATTATAGAAATGCAGGGGGAAAGAGGGAAGAGAGAGAGTGACAGAGACAGAGACAGAGACAGAGACAGAGAGAGAGACAGAGAGCAGACAAAGAGAGGGGAGAGCGGGTGAGAGTGAGGGGCAAGAAGTAAGAGAGACAAGTAAGAGCATAAGAGAGTGAGGTGGAACAGCCCTTTTTATGGTCTTTACTGTTGCTAGGTAACTGGGGAGGAGTTTAGCCTGAAGGTCAGAAGCTTAGGCCATTGCCTATGTGACTATTGACCATAATTCTCTTGTGGGGGCTGGGGGGGGGCGGTAACTTATGTAGGGGCCAGAGTTCCAAGAGCATGAGTGAACGCTTACCGTGTCATGAAGGTGAATTATGACCATAGGGGTTCAGAACTCAGCTCAACTGGAGACCACCCTGCAATTCCCCTCATTACACATAAATAGTAAATACAGAAAAGGAATACAGAAAGGGGTGAGGACATTCCGTAGTCTCTAAAGTCAGGCCTGTAGTTAATGCAGGGCATTTATGGATCGAGCTTGAGGTTTAATTAAGACATCTATACAGTTTAAAGCTGTTCGCTTTTATCTGAGGCAGTCTCTTAGCTACAGTCTAACTTAACCCAACTTCTCCATCATTCTGTCTTTCCATGTTGCTGCACTGCCCACTTCAGCTCCATCTGGTCTCCCTTCTGCCTCCTTCTATATTTCCCTCCATCTGCTGAGTCGCCTCCTGCCTGGAGGTCTGCCCATACTTCCTGCCCCATCTCGTCAGCACTTTCTAATGCAAAAAGACACATTTAAGTATTAACCAATCAATAGCAGAACAACTCCCTTTCCATCTCTTTGTGATACCAGTTGGCTCTGAGGACTGTGTGACATTCCCCCATGGGTAGCTTTCTTTTTAATATGGTACTTTCAGGGAATCATCTTTTGATCATGTGAGGAAAGACAAACATTTACGTGTAGACGGTGTATAATGGGCTAATGTATTGAGAGGATAATACCAAATATTTAGTCAGCACTTTTTTCTACCTGCACAGCAACCAACAACTGAAAATACAGGGACACATTTTCTTATGGTATAAGTCATCCCAATATATAGTAGCCTACTTTTCCTAACTAGGTCCTATATCTTAAAGTTTCCATAATTTAATAATATAAAAACAGTGCTATGGAACCAAGAAAGTATGGTGAAAAGCAGTTCATATGAAAACTATAATTCATAATAATTTTCATCTCCCTAACCTCAAGTGTGACCAAATATTCAACTCTAAATGTATGGCTTTAAGTACATTATCTATCTATCTATCTATCTATCTATCTATCTATCTATCTATCTATGTATAAGTTCGCATATGCAGTTTTGGTCTTTGCATGACTTATGTTTCATTTTGTATAAGATCATAACAGTTGATTTATCTTGCCACTTATTGCAGAGTAGTTTTATAATTATAAATATTCTATGTAAATATATGCTACATTTTATCTATGTGCCTGTGAAAATCAAGTCTGTTTCTATAACTTGGCTGTTGTGACTAGGGCTGCAAAGAATGTGGAAATACTGTCTTTTTCAGATTCTGATTTCAGGTCTTTTGGTTAAATACCCAGAAACAAGTTTGCTGATTCATATTGTTGCTTTAGTTTGAATAACTTGGAGTAACCCCTTGCCATACTAGCTACACTATTTTTCCCTTTACAGAGTATAGAAGATACCTAATTTCTACCCATTCTGCCAATGCTTCTTTTACTTTAGCATCATCATAATAGTTAATGGTTATATATCTTTGTAATTTTTTAACTGTCCATGTTAGTCATTCTGTAGCGCATACTTTGGTCATTTGTATATCTTTCTTATATTCCTGACTCTTCAACTCTTGGATCCATTTTTCTGCTTTTAGTTGTCATCTTGATGTGCAGCCTAAACTGTTCTCAAACTAAGTAACCTCAGACAATTACTCACTGGGTAACAGGCATCTGTGCTGGGATCACAGGATGCACAAATAATGAGGAAAGGACCACCAAAGTATATAATGAGCAAAAAGCAACTTTATTTACCATGGAAAACACTTTTAACCACCCAGGGACAGTGTTAGGCTCAAGAGGTGACAACAACAGCCTTGAAGAGCAGGGCAGGAACAGTTTCCTTTTGAAACATAAACCTAGAAGCAGATGTTCAGAAGACAGTAAAGAAGGAGTTTGTAAATTAAGGATTAGTTCTGAAGCCCAGGGTGTGGAAGATAGCAGAATGTTTGTACCAGCTCAAGGTTATTCCAATATAGTAGACGTTTCTAAAGTTCTATGCAGCTCACAGAGGCCAGGTGGTTTTTACTGTAACTGAAAAGAATGTAGGGTTTGAGGATCTGCAGTAAAATGAGAGAGCAGACCAATGCCTGGAATTTCTCTGTACTCTTCAATCCCTTAAATCCTACCATTGCAAAATATTAATATTGTATCACACCTACAAGTTATTATATAAAGTTAATGCCCTATACAGGTAAATGAAATAGTCCCTAACATTTTGAACGATAATGGGTGTTGCTTGTGTTCTTGCTTTGGTTCACATATCAGTGGTATCAGTGGGATTAAGACTTTAAGGGCTTCCATTGATAAGTATCTCTTAAGAGCAAGTGTACTACTTGGTTGAACAACTACTTGTCAAAATAAATGAATGCATACAAATTGATGAAAGATGTTTCTATGTACAGAGATGTATTTTAGAATACTATCCTTGAGTTTGGCTTTCCACAACATGCACTAAGCATCTTTGTTCCTCTCCTGTCCTACCTCTCTGTAAGGGTCCATGATTCACCAAAGAACTATATCTGGGCCTCAGATAGTATGCAAATGCAAAAAGTGTTTTATTCTGTAGAAGTGTAGCGCGTTGGGCTCTCTCATCTCCAAGAGGTAGAGACAACCAATTGGTCTCAATAGCCCAATTCAAAGCACATTAGGGTTTTCAGGGGTATGGGACTTTTCTCTTGTTCCATCTCTAGGGACATTCCAAAACCACTATGTGTGTGTGTGTGTGTGAGTGGGGGGGGGGGGGGGGGTTGGAAACTGTTGCTGGGGAAGTCTAGAAACTGCTGCTGACTCATTGTCCTTGCCTTAGGCCAAGTAGCAGGTCAGCTTCTGAGGGCAGGGCAGTTTCTGACTAGCTGCTTGAAGCCTGGATTTATTTTTTCTAGTAACTGACTTGCCTGGGCTTGCCTAGACTTGCCCATTTCTTAGGACCACACTCCTGAACTGTCAATTTAAAGCCTGTCATGGAGTCAGCCTAGCCTTCTCACCTCCATGTACTGCAAACTGACTTACAGGATCACTCATGTATTCTTAAAACATAATGTAACTATGAAAGAATGTGGACTTAATAATTCTGTTGAACATCCTTTTAAAAACTGATGGAACATGTATAAAGCAAAGACTCAAACTAAAAAAAAAATCTCCAGAGAATAATCCACTTTTAGCTCACCATGTACATTCTAAATGTTTACTATTGATGGGCTTTCTCTTCCTGGTTTAAGAAGTTTGGTTATTCAACTCAACTTCATTATAAAGGACAATATGAAATATATTGTCAGTTTTTAGTTAATGGAAAAAATATAAAACATAAAAATGGTAGATATCAAGGTAAAGACTTGTTATAGCCATATTGGATACATGATCTCGTGGAAGACACCATGACCTTACAGGAAGAATTGTAGATATATACTACAAAATTAAAATGTATACCTATTAGTTTTAATTTCTCATTCGAAGATCTATAATTTTATAGAATTGTATATATATATATAGTTATTGCAATAGAATGTTACACTTTATCTAATCCCGAGAAAGACAGGTAAAATATTTCTATGCCAGATTATCAGATAAGGCAGCAAAAATCTATAGAAATGGAAGAAATTGAATAATAGCCCTCTCTTTATGCAATATAGTCGGCCTGATGCTTCTAATTATATTGCTTATCCAACTGCATTAAATGCAACATCGTGTGTATTTGAAATAAATCAAATATTTAAAGAAAAATGACACACAAGAATCAAGGAGTGTTGTGAATGTGCTTATTCATTATTATTCTACCCAGTGCATTTTCAAGACAAAAATAACTGTGGTTATTTTGCACTATTACACAACTGTAAGGAAGATATCAAATTTGCTCAAAAGCCTAATAGTTATTCATATCATAAACGAAAAATATCTATGCTTGTTTGAGTTATATGAGATGAGTGTTTCTATTATACCTTCTTAGACATAATGAAAGAAAGGTAGGAAGATAATACATATTCTTATAGAAAATGTAAAATGATAAGAACATGATTATATATAGAAGTAGTTATTGATCTTTTGTTCTCATATCTTCAGGTTATCTATAATATATTGAAACAAATTAATATGTAAAATAAATATTTTACTACATAGTTGAAATGCGTGCAATGTTTTAAAATATGACAATGTAATCAGTCACATTAAATAATCAACTAAATTTTGTATTCATTTACTCATTGACACAATTCTCAAGTATTTCTTCTTTGTTCAACTGCTTTATCTCTTATAGAATCTTTTCTTATTTGAAAAAAATGTATTTCTTCCTAGTACAAAGTTTTATATGGTAAGGTCACATGTACTTGATATCCAAATACAATAGTTCTCAGTGGATTTGGTGCATTGATAATATCAAGTGTAATCAGGTGCTTTAAAACAATTTCTACATAATATATACATTTTCTCATTGTACCATAAATTATTCTATAATAATGCATGCAGAAAGATTCACTTATATATAGATGGTGTCAAAGGGCAGCTCTGGAATTTTTCCTATAAAATATCACTTATGAAATGTGACTATAAAATTATAATAATTTGTAAGTCTATTTATTTCCAGGACAGGTAATGAGAATGTTAAATAAAGAAATAAAATAGATTCAATATGTTTGGTTTTAGCACGATAAAAGATGGTGCTCTTTGAAAATAAGCATACGCCATAGGCAAAGTATTTCTAACATTTGTAATCTCCAGACAGAAAACATTATTCTTTTAGAAACAAAGGCTGAAATACTTGGCTAAGAAATGCTGTTATTAAAACAACCACTCAAAAGAGTAGGGCAGGTACAATAGCTAAGCTGATTAAGCGCTTGCCATAAAAGCATGAAGACCTTAGTGTGAACTGAGAATACAAGTAAAAGTACACAGTATGGTAGCATGTGGTCATTTTCCCAGGACAAGGAAAGAAATTATAAACGGATCTCAGGAGCTCGTGTCCTGCTAGCTAGTTGATTTTGGGAGAGCCTGGCCAATGAGAGGGAGTGAATTCAAAATGAAAGTAGGGGATGTCTCAGAAGTGACTGCTCCACAGATGACTGGTTCTCCTCTGGTACCTACATGTACAGTAACATGTATATGCAATGGCATATACACATGGACCCTGTACAGCAAGAATATATACAAGCATACATGTAAAAGTCAAAATTGAAAAATTAATCTTTTTATTTTTGTCAATGTCTAATCTAGATTTTTTTTTTGAGATTTTAAAATTATCTTTAATCTTTTTTTTTTTTTTTTACAGGCCAGTCATTATCCAACTCCCAGTCTGTTCTCAGACAGGACAGTTCCTCATCCCATTCCTCCATCCCAGGAGGATGTCCCCAACCACACTTCCCTGACCCTTCCAGGCTTCCTCACTCCCTGGGCCTCAGGTCTCTCAAGGGTTAGGTGCATCTTTTCTTACTAAGGCCAGATCAGGCAATCTTCTGCTGTATGTGTCAGGTCCTTTTACCAGCTAGTGTATGCTGTCTGGTTGTAGACTCAGTGTTTGAGAGATCTCGGAGGTCCAGGTTAGTAGAGACTGCTGGTCTTCCTATGGGGTTGCCCCCCTCCACAACTTCTATCATCTTGTCCTTCATTCAACCACAGAGGTCCCTGGTATTAGCTGAATTAGTTGGTTACAACCATTGGTTGGGTGTAAGTATATGCATCTTTCTCTCTCAGCTGTTTGTTAGGCCTCTCAGAGGGCAGCCATGCTAGGCTCCTGTCTGAAAGCACACCATAGTATCGGTAATAGTGTCAGGCCTTGGAGCCTCCCCTTGAGATGAATCCCAATTTGGGCTGGTCAGTGGACCTCCTTTCCCACGGCCTCTTCTCTATTTTTGTCCCAGCAGTTCTTTTAGTCAGGAACAATTCTGGCTGAGAGTTTTTGACTGTGGGATAGTAGCCCCATCCCTCCACTTGATGCCCTATCTTTCTATTGGAGGTGGATTCTACAAGTTTCCTCTCCCCACTGTTGGACATTTCATCTGAGTTTCCTCCCTTTGAGTCCTGAGATTCTTTCACCTTTTAAGTCTCTGGTACAGTCTAGAGAGTACCCTCCCTGCCCCCATCTCCCATCTCCCGAGGTTGTATATTTCAATTCATTCTGCAGACCCTCAGGACTTCTCTCCTGTCTCCTCCCCCAATACCTGATTATGTTCCCCTTTTCCCCTCACTGTCCCCTGTCCCACCCAGGTCACTATTTCTTATGGTAGAAATTTTCTTCTCTTTAATTCATTTCTAATGAAATTAATCCTCTCTAGTTAAAACATTGTAGAAGGAACTGTAATGATATCTGGAGAATATGAATTTTGTACATATAACATTTTGAATTTTATTTATATTTTTATTTTCAAATCAGAAAAGAGAAAAATGTCATAACTTTAAAATGTTTTCACATCATAAGGTAAGGGATTTATTGAATATCCAAGTAAAAAATTTAGACAGTTCTATAAAATATTCTACAACTCAGGGTATTTTTGGATATAACAAATATTAATATCAAAGAAAGAATATATAAATGGGATATTAAAACATTAGCAGAGCAAAGACACATGTTTCAGTTAAATGTGAAACAGTTTGAAGTAAAGTAATTCAGAAAGAAAATAGAAACAGTATGTGTTACTACATTATAAGTCAGTATACTATTTTCAGATAATACTTTTATACTTTTGTATGTAACAAAAATATTTAAAAGCTTACTTGTATAAAATTCTGGGCTGGTGAGATGGCTCAGTGGGTAAGAGCACCCGACTGCTCTTCCGAAGGTCTGAAGTTCAAATCCCAGCAACCACATGGTGGCTCACAACCATCTGTAACAAGATCTGACGCCCTCTTCTGGAGTGTCTGAAGACAGCTACAGTGTACTTACATATAATAAATAAATCTTAAAAAAAATAGAATTCTTATTCTATATAGGTTTTCTATATATTGTGCTAAAGAGAAGATCTAAGAGGTAATTAAAATGTATATCATAATAGCAAATAAATGAAATCTATATGTTAGCATTTAGAGTACTATGCTTCAATATAGGGAAAAATAGTATTAAATAAAAATTACCAATCCTTAATAGCTAATTTCTAAAGAAAGTTATAATATTAAATAATTGTTCATAATAATAGTAATTATTTGACATTTCCTCATTTGTAATTCCCTAGGAGAAATACCATAAGTGCTAAAATGCTTATTTTCTTCATTGGTTATTTCTATTAATTCAGAGAAAAGGAACATTTGGTGCTAAAATGATTATAATTTTTCCTACTTATAAACACAGAAGGTAACCAGTATGCATTCAAATGTCAAATAAATAAGGATAATAAAACAATAGCATCCCTACAAAGCAATTATTTCTGTAGGAATTTAACTGATTGCTTTCAGAAATCCTGTAATTCCAAGTGTATATGGTGGGGAGTTCTTTGGTATTTCATTAACCACCTTCATTCTCTGCTTTGCTTAAAAATCTTACTCCTAATTTGTTTATTAACCAAAAGAAAATGAAACAGTAGGGATTTGCCACCTCTTTCCTTTCAAGTCAATTAGACCTCAAGGCAAATGCATATTGTCACATAAGTATTAGCCTAATGGAAAAGCTGTCTTATTTGAGATAATTTGTCTCATTTAAATGATTAAGTCTAGAAAATTTGACAAGAAATATACATTGTATCCTCATATTTACCTATGACCAAAAACATCCTAATTTGCATTTTAGCATTTCTATTTTGTCTTGTATGCACATATGTATATATAAATGAGAATATTTCTATCTTGTTCTATATGTACATATATGTATACATATAAATATAAAATATATGAATATAATATATTATTGATATATATTTGAGAATATTTATCACAAACTAAATAAATTTTGTGGATATAGAATTAAGACAGTAAGAAAGTCTCCTATTAATATTTACCCTTTTATATGTTTTTAAAGTCTATTGCACATTTCTTTAGATATCACTCATTCCAAGAAAGCCATCCTAAATAAAGCTGTTGAATGGATGTATCAAACATCCTCCTGTAGCTCTAGATGATACATTCAGTTTCTATGTTGTGAGTGGTTGCTTAGTTCTTTGCTAAGGAATGTTAATGGTTGCTACAAAACAACTGTACTTAAAGGTAAAATCAATTTATATCTTAATTCTCTTTGTTCAGTATTCTCACATAGGGGTTCTCTCATTACTCTGATTAAAAAAAAATCCTTTCAGAAATAACTGTCATGAGAAAGCGTTAATATGTTAAGACTGTGTTTGAATAAGACCAACAAAATTTTCTAGTTACAGATATAATATCTCTTCTGAAAATGTGTAAATGTTTATTATTATTGGGAAGGTGAGTGTTTGAGTTTCTGGGGCAGTGATAGTTAAACGAGGACACTCTGGTGCTATGAAAGTAGACCAACAGGGGTTTAAGTCATGTTATGTATCTTTTTTTTTTTTTTCTGGTAAATGTAAGAACGCTTATTTAGCAGCCCTAAATTTATCTCTATATTGAGGACATAATAGCAGTTGGTTCACAGAGATTTTGGAAGGTTAAAGGAGCTGTATGTTTTAGGTTCCCTGGCCATTGCTTATACTGCCACTTTATTAGTAAAATTAACCAATACCTTTGAGACTCTGGGCACTCAACTAGCTTTCTATCAGAGTAGTTCTAGAAGGCTAACTAGATTTTATATTATTATCAGGGATTGGTAAAGTGTTGCTTGATTTTTTACTTTTATTTCATTATACAATTGAGAAAAAGATAAACATAAATTTACTTTAAGAGGTAACAGTTTTAATCTTAAAAAATCAGGTGTTTAAAAATTAATACTTAAAAATACCAAGAAAATTTCGTTTGCTGGTGTTACTGAGCATTAAGAGTGTGTTAGAGTCAATATCATGCTGTCATTTTCAGTTTCTTCCTTGTTAATGTTGTCTTGATGCCTATACAACTAAGTCAACATATTACAACAAATATGGGTTTCGATGTTTTATTCACATATAAATCTATTAGATAGATATTTATAAGGTGAAACAAGCTTGGTGGATGGTTACATTTGACTACTCTTTTAATAGGTAATTTGTCTAACAATATCTTATTATTTATCTAACCAGTAGACCTACATATCCCACTACCCACATACCTTTATATCCATATACTTTTCTGCTACAGACATAAAAAATAAAATTCATCAGTATCACCAGTACAAGCAAACTTGATGGTTGTTTAATTCCTCTCTTAAGTTCATTACCCAAATCTTCCAAGAAGTATGTCACGGAGATATAGTACAATGTCACAACCAGAATTCTGACTTTGATGTAATTCATCAAGCTTAGATTTTATCAGTTCCACAAGCATGTATGTATTACACATATAGTAATTATATATATGGATATACACTTCTGTGACTACCATCATAGTCAAAACTCATAATACTATCATTAAAAGAAGGCATATAATACAATGAATCTCTCCCAATACTCTAACCCTGTCAACAAACCAATTGTCTATTTTCACAAATTAGTTCAAAAATTATATATAAACACAGACTAACAATCCATAATTTTGATAGCATACTTGGTGTTATATGCATGACAACTTCTACGACATACAATGTATGTGGACTCTCTTCTGGCTAATGCCAACTGTCACCTCATATTATGAATTTTCTTCAGCTTAAGAATTTGGGGGAATAAATCCCTCAGTGTACATAATATTTTCTGGGTTATAAAGCAAGCATATGTTAAATTCTATAACAAATTCCAGCAATCCTTCATGGAGGGCCATATTCTTGTTTTATTTCTGTTGCTGTGATAAAATACTGAAACAAAGAACAACTTAGAAGATAAAATGTTTCCTTTAGCTCATAATTCCATGTTGCAGTCCATCATTATGGAGAAGTCACCATAACAGGAAAGATGTCATGTCACATTTTCAATCCTAAACAATTATAGAAAATGTATGTATGCTCCCTTTTTCACTTGCTTATGATCAGCTAGATTTTTCCAATCTATGTGGCTTAATATCACCTGCCTAAGGGATGGTATAATCCCTTGTGGGTTATACACCCACCCCTCACCCAAAACATGCCTGTAGGCCCACTCTATATAAACGGTCCCTGATTGAGACTCTCTTTCAGGATGATTCTAGGGTATATCAAGTTAACAAAATTAAGTGTCACGATGCAATAGCATCCTTTCGCCCTCCTGGCATTGTGTGGGTAATGATGAAATTTACTCTAAAATTTTGTCAGCCTTTAGTATACTCACTTATGCAATTCATTTTAATTAACACTAGGAAGTCTCATGTGATATCATGAAGGCCCACTGTTTTTAATTTTCATTTGTAAGATAATGTTCAGTATATTTTCACATTATATAAATCTCTCTCCTTCCCTCCCCCCTTTTCCCTTCCTCCTCCCTCACCCTTCGCCCTCTCTTCCTCCCTTCCTCTGTTCCTCCCTCTCCCTCCTCTCAGTCGCTGATGTAAGCTGGATACCTCTCAAACAAGTATTTTCTATTTTCTAAGCAGTGTTCTTTTAAATCCTTTCACAATGACTTTCACATAGTGGAATCATTGGTTTTAAAAGTCAACATGACACAGCCTAGAGTCATCTGTAAACCTAGAATCATCTACAAAGAGTGTCAGTTGAGGAATTTTCTGGATCTGGTGCAGGTCAAACTGTAAGCATTTAGTAGGAGACTGTGTTCATCGCCTTAATTGAGTTGAAATGAATAACTCACCATGAATGTGGACAGCATCATTTCATGAGCTGGACACAGAACTGCATGACTGTAGAAATCTGGGATAAGTAAGAAAGCAAGGCTGTATCCATTTTCTCTTTACTCTTGACTGTGAATGTGGTATGACTCACTTCTTGAATTCACCAAGTGCTGGCCAGTATCCTGAAATTTTAAGTCAGGTGTAAACCCTTCTTCCCCTTTAATTTTTAAATTTGTTTCTTTCCTTTTTTTTTTTTTTTTTTGGTTTTGTTTGTTTTTATGTCAGGGTATTTGGTACAGCAAGAGAAAACAAGCTCCAACATAGAATACAGAAATTTATTAGGATGTCTAATATTTAATGACACCAGTGCTATGCTACTTCTTAGAACAAGCTAGAACATAAATTATTAGAGAAATACAAAAGCATTTTAAAATAGATTTTTGAAGTTAATTCAAGCATTTTAAAATTTATTATTATTCTTTAATCTTTTTTTTAAAATTCCAGTCATTATCCCCACTCCAGTTTGCTCTCCTCTTGTTCCTCGTTCCATTTCTCCTCCCCTTGTCTCCAAGAGGATGTCCCCAACCCACCCAAACCCACCAGACCACCCCACTCTTTGGGGCCTCAAGTCTCTCGAGGGTTAGCTTCATCTTCTCTCACTGAGGCCATACCAGGCTGTGCTCTGTTGTATATGTGTCGAGGCCCTCAGATCAGCTAGAGTATGCTGCCTGGTTGGTGGCTCAGTGTCTGATATGTCTCAGTTATCCAGGTTAGTTGGGACTCCTGGTCTTCCTATGAGGTCACTCTCCTCCTCAGCTTCTTCCAGCATTTTTTAAAGTCAGTTTCCTAAAAAAACTTACATAGGAGGAAAGTTGTAAAGATTAATCCTTACAGGTTGAAACTGTGAAAGTGATTGTGATAGTATAAAACTAATGTCTTTCTATCTTTTGATAGGTTCAGTTGCAACTGCCTGTCGTGATCCAGGAGTCCCCATGAATGGGACACGGAATGGTGACGGACGAGAACCTGGGGACACTGTTGTCTTTCAGTGTGATCCTGGATATGAGCTTCAAGGACAAGAAAGAATAACCTGCATTCAGGTAGAAAATCGATACTTCTGGCAGCCCAGCCCACCAGTCTGTATAGGTATGATTAAAGAATAATTAAAATTTTATAAAATATATTGCAATGACTAAGAGCTGGCATTGATGTTATTAAGCACTATCTTCAAGAAAAGTTGTTTATTTTAAGATTTCAGAGTATCTCAGAGGAGTATGTGTGTACCCAGAATGTACAAACTTAGAAAGGATAATTTCTAGTTTCTATAGTTAAAGGTTCATAATTTTATTATGTTTTGAACAGCTCAAAAGTTTTAAAATGTGATTAGTCAAATCTTCTGAAATAATGGTTCAGGCTTTATTCATTAGATAAATCTATTACCTTTTGCTTTAAAATTTAGTCACTGAGAATCTCTATGTAAAATGCACTATGTTGATTTAGTCTTTGTATTATTTCTTCTAAGAAGGTTATATCAGCAGCTATTTTAGAGCTTCAAAGGATTGGCTTTCCATTTAAGTCAGGAATATCAAAAGAACATCAGGTTTGTTTTGATGATCTGAGGAGTGTCCAGACCTTGTTCCATGCTTTAACCTGGTTGACTTCTGGCTTCATACTTGTTTTCAAATCTCTAAGTCTCAGTGTAGAGATTCAAGATCCAGAGATTCTAGCCTTTCAGTACTATATCAGGAAACAAAACAAAATAATAACAACAACAACAAAACAAGCCTTGGGAAATGACCATGTTATTCGGTATAATCATTAAGAAAATCTTATATTTTTTGAAGTATAGAATAGAGTTTATTCAGGGCATGGGGAAGGGAGTCAAGAGGGAAGTAGAGGCAGAGAAAGGCAGAGAGAGAGAGAGAGAGAGAGAGAGAGAGAGAGAGAGAGAGAGAGAGAGAAGGAGGAGGAGAAGGAGGAGGAGGAGCAGGAGGAGGAGGAGCAGGAGCAGGAGGAGGAGGAGGAGGAGCAGAAGGAGGAGGAGGAGCAGGAGGAGGAGAAGGAGCAGGAGGAGGAGGATGAGGAGCAGGAGGAGGAGGAGGAGCAGGAGGAGGAGGAGGAGCAGGAGGAGGAGAAGGAGGAGGAGGAGCAGGAGGAGCAGGAGGAGGAGGAGGAGGAGCCCACCATGAGCATGTGGGGAGAGAGGGCGAAGGGACAAGAGGACAGAGCAAAAGTAATAAAGTAAGACAGGAGCAAGAGAGAAAATCTTAAATTTAATTGTTCAATATTAAGATTTTCTACTCAATAAATGTCATCTTCAAGTTAATTTACAAAATATTTTCACCAAGCCAAGCTCATAGTTCTTCCCTACATTTTTATTCACATTCCTTTCAGAATTTCATTGCACCACAACAGCTTCAGGGGGGATTCTACAACTTTCTCACTCATTATTGGATTTAAAGCAGTCAGGAGAGGCAAATTTAGCATGTGTTCAATGAAAAGTCTTATTGTGATTTATTTATACTCAGCTTCTAAGTGTATTATCAAATAAGTTTCATAGCAATCTCTTTCTGAATTTCATATAGAATTAGAAAGCATGTTTTTAGTACCTCAGTCAGCAGCAAAAGAACTCAATGAATTACTGGGGCTTGTTTGCCTCCATGTTGTAATAGCTTATGTAAGAGTTTCAAAGTCAAATTCATTAGTTACCTCTTGTTTTCCATCCACTGGGAATTTAACAATAAAATGAGGAAATTACTAACTTTGATCAACCTTCTTCTCAATGAAATTAAGCTAAAAATTGTATTTTTATTACACATTTTCTATATCTTATAGGTAGGCTTTTAAAGCATAATAGTCACTAACATTGAAACCTTAATTCTTCTTTCAGGCAAAATAGAAGTTCTAGGTCTCTTTTGGAAATAATAGGCAGGAACCAAGAGTATAGAAGAGGCTTAAAATCTAAAACAAAATAATGACAGAGCTTGTTCAGATTTTGGCATATTTCTTTATATAGTTAATTTGCTATAGCTATATTTTTTATTGCTCTTTATACACTCTTGAAAGTTTTACATTTTCAAATATTGGTTGATTTATATTTATAAAATCTGTATCAATAAAATCAGGTAAGCGAAGCTATTTGAGAAATTCGCTTATGGTATGAATATTCTTATTCACTACTTCATTAGCATGTGAGACTATAAGTAAATTAAAGCTCTATATTCTAATTGAAAGTTTATTGCATATCATAAATATATGTTTCATATTCTCAAAGATTTAACAAAATATTATGCTTTTTAGAAAATAATGAAATTCCACAAAAATTGCTAATGATTGTTATTAATAGGCCAGAATATCACTTAATAGAATATCCAGGACTAAAGCATTATATAATATTATATTTTTATGTAGAATCCTAAAATATTGAACAGAATTATACTGAACCTATAGAGAAAAGAAAAGCACAGCTCAAACTAAAGTAAGTTTAAAGCATTTTGGAGAGGCTGTTACAAAATTCCATTTATAAACTGCAGTATGTTCTAGCTATAAGAACCTGAATCTAAGGGAGACAGTTGAGCACTAAATCTTACTTATGTGGAGCAGGGTGTGGAACATTTTTGTATGGATTATGGAACTGAGTATTATTTTTTGGCAAAGGATAAGATAGCTTCAAGAAATGATATGCATTAGAACTTCTGTGAGGAAGAAAATAACTTAAAAAACTGTCTGAAAAATTGCTCAGGCTGCAGAAAGCTTGACCCCTACAACTGATAAGAAAGAACTCCATGATTGGAAATACTATGACAAAGATTAAACCCTGAACTTTTTAGAAACTCTGCAAGTATGTGTCCCAGACCTCAGAGAATAAAGCATTTTACTTGCATGTGAAAAAAAAAAAATTGGCCTCATAGCAAGTACCAAATAGAAGGACGTCATCTTTAGAGAGTTAATAGAATTCATTCCAACAAAATTGACAGTGTGAAGATTACTTTGACATTGCCAGAGGGAAAGTAGCTGCACTCAATATGAAGGTAAATAACAAAGACATTAGTGTGGGTGGGTTGCTGAGAAAGACAGTACATGAATAAAATTGAATTGGCAAAAAAATTAAGAAGATGGTAAAATAGATTCATAGCTGCTGCTCGTGTTACTGTCTCAAAAAAAAAAATACACTCAGAACAAATCGTGCATGTCAGGATCCCAGAGAAGCCAACTGAAATTTAATTCATGGATGCCTTTGATTTTATTTTGGGCATTTTATGATTAGACATGTAAAAAAGAAAAACCTAATGGATTTCTAACTACTATTTAAAGTTGAAGATGTTTTAAAATAATTTTATGTATTCATTGGCAGACTAGGATTTATAAATCAGAGAGTTGTACTCTCTGGTTGGCTCTGTTGGATTTTCAAATATAGCCATAGCTATGAAATACATAAGGGAAACTTTGATAAGGTAAATAATGTACTAAAAAGAGGTTGGCAGCTCTTATCCCTAAAGAACAAGAAAGTCTTCATCAACATCCAGTAGGATTATGAATATACATATAATTAACTTTCTTTCTTTGTAATGCATTCACATGTGTACATATGAATTTGCATATAATTTCCAACAGTGCAAAGATTATTGTTTCTAGTAGCAATAAAGAAATCTGAAACTAAATTGATCCCATTCTATACACATAATCCCACTCCATAACCCCCCTAAAGACTTAAAAGGCTTATCATTCTATTTTTATATGCCTAATGTGCATATTTGCATTTGCTATTGTGCACAGCTTTGTATATCTTACATATTTGCTCATCATTCATACATGATTTTAAAAGTCCTAAACAGAAACTAAGCTGTTATTTTCCACGGAACATTAAACCACTCATTAGGCTACACATTCGTTCATACAGCTGTTACCATTCTTTTCATAATCAATATGAGGAACCATTAGCATGTAGACAAATATTTGTAGAAACATCACATGCACCTGGACAAAATAATACTGTATAAGAAGCCATCTTGACTTTTTACGTAAGTGGTGAATGCCGACACATGACAATAGTGTGCAAATGAAGAGACCATGAACATAGAGGTTGGATCAATGAGGTTGCTAGTGTCTCATAGCATGTTCAAGAAAGCTGAGGCTAAGTCTACCTCAGCCAAGAAGAAAAGTAAAGTTTTCTAAGTGTTCCTAGAGGCTTTGATACATTTCAAATAATAAGTGAAGCTACATAAGTACACACTGAAAAACATGTCAAAAGGAGGAATTATATGAAGAGAAAATATGTAGAATTATAAGATACTTAGGGCCACCATTATGACCCAGTAGGTTCAGGTGCTTGCTGCCAATTTTGACCTCTGAGTTCCGTCCCCAGAACTTACATGGGAGAAAGCGAAAAACAAATCCAGGAAGTTGCCTTTTAATCTCCCTATGTCTTGGTATAAACACACAAAATAAATTAATTAATTAATAAAATAATGTAATTTTAAAAGTAATGTTTGTAGTATTTTGAATATAATTTATTTATCCGAAGTGATTGTTGACAATATCACAAAGGGAATAGAGGTCAGGTGAGGCAGGTGCACTACAACTGGGGCATTGTCTTTTAGATTTTACAGAACTACTACGGACTTAACATTTGGTACAATGGTAAGATATTTACACTCAAAAGATAATTGTTGGAAAGAGAAGTCAGTCATCTTTACAATTCTAAAAAAACATATTATAAGTATCAATTTAGGTCAAGAAATAGCAAGTGAAGAAAATGAGACAAACTGAAGTGTATCTATGACATAGAGTCTTGATATAGCTCCTTGATAAATTGGATATGAAGATTCGCTGAAGAATGTTATGCTCCGTGCTTAATGGTGTCTGGCAATGGTGGCTCAGGCCCGTAATTCCAGCAATGGGAGGCAGAGGCAGGCAGAACTCTGTGATTTAGGCCTGATCGACAAAGTGAGTTCGAGGACAGCCAGGATAGTAACACAGATAAACCCTGTTTCAAAAAAAAAAAAAAAATCTTGGATCCAAGGTCAAAAACAAGATGAAATATATATAATGGCAATGCAAATGTAGCAACTTAGAAATTAGGCAGAGGCATTTTGACTTGAGTATTATGTAACTTTTATATTATATTATTTATGTGCCAATAGACTACTAGGTAGCAATAGCTGTAATACTTACATGATTTGTAGTTCAGCCCAGAATAACAGCAAGATGAGATAGGAAAAGGAGTTTCACATTAATAAAGAATGAGAGATAAAGTCAAGACTGTCAACATCTTCAATACAGATGATTGTAACAGAGTAAAAAATACTTTGTAAACAATGCTGCATAAGGAACTCAGGAGAATACCCAGGCTACAAAGTGAAATAGAAATTTTCATGGCAGAATTGAAGTCTGTGCAAATTCGTTAGAAGAAATTGGACATCACATCCTAGAAACTAGCTCATCAGATTTAAGGTGATGTCAAAATGTTAAAGAATAATTATGAACAGCAAGGAAACTGAGGGGCCCTCAGTCAAATTGTAAACTTAGAGACACTGAGTTGACAAGGTCTTGCCTCAGAGTTGAAAAGGTTTGTAGACAGAAAAAAAATCAAGGAGATAGTTTCAGAAAGAAAAGATTAAAAAAAGACTTTTGGCTTTCCACATTCAAAAGGTACTTGTGCCTTTCTGACAGAATTCATAGCATAAAATCTTAAGAGTTTTGTCTCAGGCACACTTTTTTTTTTTTTTTTTGCTATGACAAAAGAGCAACAACATATAGAATCAGTTGAATCTATATTCTATACTCCAGATAGAAAGAGCAACAAAAGTATCTATTGTAATTGCCTATTTTTATCAATGAAGAACTATATTTAAGGAAAAATCATAGGTTCATAGTAAGGTTCTTGAAAAGCTAACTCAGTTCCTAGATTATTACTCATTGTTACTAAATCATTTTTAAAGCCTCTTCTATAAATATAAAAAGTGATATAAGGGAAACTGTGCAAAGACAGTGAAATTAGACTTCCTTTTCCAACAGAATTTAATAAGCATAGACTTTTTATTTTAAAAGTATTATTTTGTAGGTGCAGAAAGCAGAGAACACTGAAACACATTGAAAAAGACCATTGTAACAGGGTGACCATTGTTGGCCTAGTCTTGCATGTATTGTAAGAGCAAGGAAAGAGGAAATTCACCTTTACAGAAAAGAATCACCAGAAATAGAAGAAAGAAAGAACACATGATATATCTCAGAGTTATTGGATGGCTCAGAGCATGTTGTACACTGATTTCAGTTTCTTCTCAGGGATATTGAACGCTGGTGTGAAGCTGGAGATAGGGCAATCATCAGAGGCCTAAATGAAAAAGGGAAGCTTAATCAAAGCTTGGATTACTAAAATTTTATTCATGCTGGTAAAGGAATTTGATGAACAACTGATCCTTGGGGTAGGAGGGCTTTGCAGTGTCTGTTTTTGGTCTATTCCTACTTAAACAAAAGGCAGGTGTTCAGGGATTAACTACATCATAAGTTATCTTATGGGAAAGTATGACTTATTATAAATAATTTCTATCCTTGAACAACAACAACAAAAGGCTATGGATATTACTTAAACATCAGGAAAAATTAGATATCTCTAGGTCAAAACACAGGAAGGATAGAAAATACCCTTATGGTGCCACACTTCGTTTGTGAAAAGGAAGACTTAGGGGAAACTATGAAGTAAATAAAGGTTCTATAGTACAGGAGAATTCAGGTCAGGCTGAGGGAATGTCCTTTCACAGAAGGACATTTTATTCCAGATTCAGCAGACATTTGAGTTTGATGTATTCTGTCTAACCACTTACTAGCATGTACTCAAATGGTAGAAAAAGATGCAAGGAGTTAGGAAGCAGTGTGGAGTCTCAGTCTACACACAAGGGTGGTGGCATGAAGAAACACAAGGATGGAGTTTATAAATTACTGAATTCTATTGACCCTTGCCTAGCTAGAAGGGAATTTCCTTTTCCTCCAAATTTAACTTTTGCTGTCAAAGCATCTATTTACCTTTTGACTGAATTAAATCATTACCTAGGAAAATGGTTTTAAAAGTCAGACCAGAATGTTGATTGTGTAGATGGAATCGTAGGACTATTAGACTCCTCATACCACGCTATGTTCTTCTCCACTCTTCTTTCCTACCACCAAGGACACATGTTACTTTTTGAATATAATCATATTCCTAAAAGGAAAATAAAGATCTCAGCATCTATCTGGAAACTATTTGTGCCTGTCCACTGACAAATTACAGGAAATTATGGCTAGAGCAACAATAGAATCTGCTGTAATTGCCTATTTTTATAAACCAAGGAACTAGATTTTAGAAAAAAATCATAGTCACAGTATGGTTCTTGAAAAGCAGACTTGGTTCTTAGATTATCACTTATTTTTACTCAACTATTTTTAAAGCCTCTTCTACAAATATGAAAAAAATGATATAAGGGAAACTGCAAGTATGCTGAACACTAGAATCTGATTCATTGATTACCATTTTGTCTTGTATGAAAAGGTTATTGCTGTGTAAGTCAAGCCTCCCTCATACTGGCTTTGAAGCCATTTATTATTAAAGATTTTGTTTTACTTTGCTTCCATTTTTTTAAGTAACTTTCAGATTTCTTTCCTAGTAACCATGGAGAAACCATTTTTTAATCCCTCCCCTGATGTTTTTCAGTATACTTAACACAAATGGTTTTTTTTTCTACCCTTTTTTAAAGGCTATGTTGGAAGCCAGTAAAACAAAGTATCAGTGTGTGTATGTGTGTGTGTGTGTGTGTGTGTGTGTGTGTGTGTGTGTGTGTGTGTGCGTGTGTGTATGTGTGCATTTGTGTCTGTGTGTCTGTGTGTGTGTCTGTGTGTGTGTGTGTGAGTGTATGTGTGTGTCTGTGTGTATGTGCTCATATGTGTTTATGGGTGTCCTGTGTTCAATATTTTAGTGGATTCCTTAAAAGGTACACAGCCTCCCGGCATCCCAGCATCCTGTGCTGTTAAAAAGAAGTGTATGCAGTCTCACATACCCTCAAAGAAATGTTTTCACAAATATTGACAGCTAATGGATTTTATTAATCTCTTAAGGTATTTTGTTTGCTTGTTTAAATTAAAGCACCTTGTGGAGGCAATTTAACAGGATCTTCAGGCTTTATCCTTTCGCCAAACTTCCCTCATCCATACCCACACAGCAGGGACTGTGATTGGACCATCAGTGTCAATACGGACTATGTTATCTCCTTGGCCTTTATCAGGTGAGTTCCTAAACCTTTCTGTGCATAAAATCTTTTCTGGTTAGTTTGCTCTGGCATTTGTATTAGGTAAGTTTTTACTTCTTTTAATAATTAATTCCAACACTAATACTTTACAGTGCATGATTTAAAGCTCTTGTTCAGAGACCAGCAGTTCTGCAGAGCGGGGGTGAAGTGGGTGAGAAACTTCACCAGATATCCCGGGTGGGAATGATCTAGAGGTCTATTGAATAATAAACTTTGATCCCAATTATTTTTAATTTCTCTCTGTACTTAATACCACTAGTTTTTTTTTTTTAATCAGCTGCTTTTTTTATGCTGTAAGATTAAGCAGTGATTCAATGTTTTTGGTCTCAAATTTTCTGCAACAAAACTCTTTTCTGTTGCAGGAGTAGTCCTGATTTGGAAGATTCTAATTGCCTTTCTTTCCTTCTTCTTCTTCTTCTTCTTCTTCTTCTTCTTCTTCTTCTTCTTCTTCTTCTTCTTCTTCTTCTTCTTCTTCTTCTTCCTCCTCCTCCTCCTCCTCCTCCTCCTCCTCCTCCTCCTCCTCCTCCTCCTCCTCCTCCTCCTCCTCCTCCTCCTCCTCCTCTTCTTCTTCTTCTTCTTCTTCTTCTTCTTCTTCTTCTTCTTCTTCTTCTTCTTCTTCTTCTTCTTCCTCTTCTTCTTCTTCTTCTTCTTCTTCTTCTTCTTCTTCTTCTTCTTCTTCTTCTTCTTCTTCTTCTTCTTCTTCTTCTTCTTCTTCCTCTTCTTCTTCTTCTTCTTTTTTTTTCTGTATTATTTGGAAAAAATAAGAAGACTTGGTTTCCTTATGGGAAACCGATATTTTATCACATAGTATGATGTCTTTTGATTTAAGATTAGAGGATGCAGGAGCTGGGATAGTAGGCCAGAAACAGAGCAGCCAACCTACATAGACACAACTATAGATTCAGGTGCCAGTGTGTCAAAGTAGGCAAGATAAGGCTAAAGATTCAGGAGAACGGTGGGAGGACAGGTTACATGTTTCTTTCAAATTGGAAATTTTCTTCATGCTTACAAGCTTTGCTGTAACTAGTAAGTTGATTCTAAGAACCACAACTATTATTTTTATCTCCAGTACTTTAAAAAACTTGGTATTTGTGTACAATATTAAGCTAAAACATAAAATATTTTCTAATATATTGAAGCCAAGTTGAAAAAACATGTAAGTTTAAGTCACAAAAAATAGCAAAATATGGAATTGCTATTTTTATAATTAATATTTGTTAATATGAATACTATATGTATAATTCATGTGATTCATATCAATTCAATAACTGGTATTTGTTGATTCCAAGACAATTAGAATGAGATTGTTCATTAATTCAGTACATTATTACAAGGACTTCCTTGGTAAATAAAATTATTACTCCCATTTTTTGCTATTGAAGAAATTGCATTTTAAGAAATTAGAAATTATCAAGATGTTGGATACACAACTTTGCTTCTTATAAATTAAGTTAGCTAATAATTTGGAAGAAAAGGCTATATTGCAGTAAGTATAGGATGGAAATTTAATTTTCAATTCTATCATTTATGATGTAACATTAAGGAGAACTTTTACTTTTAAGAGTTTCAAGTATATCCACTACCGAAATAAAAACTACAGGACTGATCTGACCAAATTTTATAAAAATACCATATTTCTATAAGCATACTATCCTCTCAGTGTTTTAATACCTATACTGTGAATTTGAATCATATACAGTGGAAAAGTCATTATACTGTTATCTAAATTTCAAAGTCTATAAATATTATTTCCTTTGCATTTTTTTAATAGAAAAAATATACGCATGCATATTTTCAACAGAACAGAATCGAATAGAGTATTTTACTGAGTAATTTAAAAGCAATACTTACATTTTTTATTTATTCTGATATATTTTAAAGGGCTGTGTTTTCATGGCTAGCAATGAAAAGAGTTTTATTACACTTTTCTTATGTGAAATACATAGTAAATTAAAAGCATATATCTATTTCACTTTACTAATGTAGAGCATCTTACAAAATAATTTTTAAATTAGAAAGTGAAGAAATAAAGCTCAAATATATAAGTATTCCCAAGGCCATGCTATTCCCCCAATTATCCCACTTATCTGGAGTTTCTCTTACATATGCTTTCAAAATCTGCCTTCTAAATATCAAGACGACTTTCTCTCTCCTACTGCTTATTGGTTAGTCTTTGCCAGTGCGTGTTTTTTTGTTTTTTTTTGTTTTTGTTTTGTTTTGTTTTTTGGTTTTTGGTTTTTTTTGTTCTGCTTTTTGTCAGATAAATTTCTATATCAGACTTATTTGTCAAGATCTATTGTTCTTTGGCTCTACATCTGCTTTGTTAACCCTTTTAGTAACATCCCCTCCCCATTCTGTTTTAGTTTTAGCATAGAACCAAACTATGACTTCCTCTACATATATGATGGCCCAGACAGTAATAGTCCATTGATTGGAAGTTTTCAAGACAGCAAGTTACCAGAAAGAATAGAGAGCAGCTCGAATACCATGCACTTGGCTTTTCGGAGTGATGGATCTGTCAGTTACACCGGATTTCATTTAGAGTATAAAGGTAAGTGTGCACATTCAGTCGTAGCATCCTGATTGAACTGGAATTATGTTTATGGGATAATTAATTCTGCACTGGATGTTGTTAGCTTTAGTTGTGTGTGCTGTGTAGAGCTTAGCTCACAAAAGAGCTCTCAATGTGGTTTCCGATCAGTGAGAAGGAAATTAGCATTTCTCTAATTACTGTCTCAAAGATATGTAAGTAGCAAACAGATTACTAATTAGTATATTGTGGTAGCAGGCTAAGGCCACACAATTTTGAAAGATGAAAGTTACTTCATTGGGAGGACTTAGGTTTTATTAAAGTGTTTTATTTCAGATATTTCTTTCAGCAAAAGAGAACAAAGAATAGAATTCTATTTCAAAAATGTTAGATATTTTAAATATGTTGATATTAATAAGAGCATAATGTAGTGATAGCTATATCTGAAAAATAATTTTATAGATGTTTTAGAATGTTCATGGATATTTTATAAATTTTGTCTTCTGAATCTTAGATTATTTTATAACTTAATGATTAATTACATCTTTTTAAAGTTCAAATTAATACATACAATACAAATTGCATTCATTTTTTTGGGTTACCATGTGGTATTTTCATATAAATATGTATCATGTAGTATTTAAATCTGTCTCCTCATACACTTTATTTTTGTAGATTTTGTAAGCGTGTACATGTGCAGTGGTGCATCCACCTATGTGATTGGGCACTGAGACCAAAGGAGAGCACGTTGTTTGCTGCTCTACTGCTCTCTACCTTCTTCTCATTAGATAAGGTATCTCTCTAAACCTGGAACTCTCAAGATTGGCTAGAATAACTTCTAACCATCCTCAATATTGTATCTCCATCCCTTACACTCAGTATTGAGGTCCTAAGTTGTCTTGTGGCTTTTACTAGTGTCTTAAGAATGCAAACCAGGTCCCTGTATTTCCATAGAAAGTGTTCTTCCTCACTGAGCCAGTGACATAGACCCAACCATAATTTTAATAACAAAATTATGCAGAAGAAAGTAATTTTAAAGCATCCACCCAATGAATACAGTTGATATAGTAGCATATTTCTTTACAAAAATAATACTTTATTATTGTTTTTAAAAGTCAAATAACACATGTACAGTGTACATTCTTTTTTCTATCTGGTGTCAGACCTGAGGTTCTTCTGTTTATAACTTCTGATATAAGAAACTTCTATAAATTCTGTTGGATCTGTAACTAGGAAAAGGGAATGTTCATAGGTCATCAATTAAAAAACATTTATTATCATTTGGGAAAGCATACAACGATGCCAAGGCAAGTGGTAAATCCTAAACATAAATATGGTTAAAATGTGATTTCAGTTGGAACCTTGAGCATTCTTTGGGACATCGATTCTACAGGGCTAGGCCATAAATTGTCTGTCCGTAGAGAAGTTAACCAGCTACTTGCACAGGCAATGTGTATTTGAGGTTAGAGCTCTTTATTGGAGTTCTCTGCAAGTGTTTGTTGATCTGACCCTGAAGATGGCAGATTTTTTTCAGAAGTTGGCTAAAAACATAGTTGTGGACTCTACAGTCAGTGATGTTTGTAAGAGTTGGTCTTGAACACCATATGACTATCTCTTCTGAAAAGGAGGGTCTCCCTGCTCCACCTGGAGATCCATCCCATATACAGTCACCAAACACAGACACTATTGTGGATGCAAACAAGTGCTTGCTGACAGGAGCCTGATAGAGCTGTCTTCTGAGAGGCTCTGCCAGTGTCTGACAAATATAGAGGTGGTTGCTCTCAGCCAACCATTGGACTGAGCACAAGGTCCCCAATGGAAGAGCTAGAGAAAGGACCTAAGGAGCTGAAGGAGCTTGCAGCCCCATACAAGGAAAAACAATACGAACCAACCTGTATCCCCAGAGCTCCCAGGGACTAAACCACCAACCAAAGAGTACACATAGAGGGACTCATGGCTACAGCTGCATATGTTGCAGAGAATGGCCTTGTTGGACATCAGTGGAAGGAGAATCCCTTAGTCCTGAGAAAGCTTGATGCCCCAGTGTAGGGGAATGCCAGGACATGGAAGCAGGAGTGGGTGAGTTGGTGAGCAGGTCAGGGGGCATAAAATAGGGGTTTTTTGGAGGGAAAACCAAGAAAGGGGATAACATTTGAAATGTAAATGAAATATCTAATTAAAAAACAAAAAAGGAGGCTCTCCATACCCTCTGCTAGGACTCTGACAAATGGCTAGGAGTAAAATTATAATCAACACTTGGAGTAGCTTTCAGGCATTCTTGCTTTGTAATTCTTTGAAATTATGTCATTTCTTCATTCTCACTCCTTCTTTCCTCTAAACTGACCCATGCCCTCTGACCCACCCCCCCCCCCACGCTCTCTTTCAGATTCATGGTCTCCTTTTAAGCCTTGTAATTTTAAAGCTTATGGCCTCCCAAACCTGGATTTGGAGCTTAACTGCCCCTTTTTTGAATGCTTATATATATTTTTTGATACTTTCTAATTGTGATGTCTTGAATACAAATCATCCTATAAGCTCATATATTTGAATACTTAGAAGGTTTAGGTGTAGCCTTGTCAAAGAAAGAATTTTACTAAGGGTGAGCTTTGAGACTTTTAATATCCATTCTAGGCCCAGTCTCTCCTTTCCTTTCTTTCCCAGAATGCAGCTCTGAGCTACTGCTCAAGCACCATGAGTATTACCACACTCCTATCATGCTTCCTGCCATGATGATAATGGAATAAGTATAAGCAAGCCCCCAGTTAAATGTTTTTTTTTTTTTAATAAGAGTTGTCTTGGCCATGATGTCTCTTCACAGCAATAGAACAATAACTAAGGCATCTATTATACTATCTATACTCTTACAACCATTACACTTTCATCAATTATATATTGCTGGTTTTCTTTATTCTTTTAAGAGTTTTAACAATATTATGTGTGTATACATACATATATATATATACATATATATATATATATATATTTATATATATATAATTTATTATGCTCCTGAATATACCTGTATTATAGTTAATTTCTGTTTTATTTCTGATAGATAGGTTATTCTAGTTTTTACTGCTGCAAAGGAATCATGTAGGAAAACACACATTTATGGATCTTCATGACTATATATGTAAGAATCTTACTGAGACATTTGTGTTTGTGGTAGCTGGACTATTGAGTCAAAGGGTATAAAATGCTTCAAATTAATTGAATATTGCAAGGTTTTAAAAAGTTATTGTGAGGCTTTTCCAAATCACACTAAACTTCAGACAATTAGAAGTTAAGAAGTTTAAGAGATTTGAAAAGTCAGTTACTTTGTGAATTTTAAAATTGTTACCCTCACGGTTATTAGGCCATTGACATTTTATAAATTTTGCCCAAGAAGTATTAAGTTGAATCTATCTCTCTATTTTGCACATTGACAGCTTCTTGTTGGATTTGTGCATTGTTACAGTCACAAAATGTGTAATTTGTTTATTTATAGGAAATATTTTACATTATGGAAGTTCATTTGGTATCTATGCCATTTATGCTACAATTAATATTTGAATTCAACTTTCGGTTAAAATGGGACATTCTACTTTATCTCTGTATTTATATGTTGTACAAGTATTTAAAAATTTGTATTATACTTAATTTTCACTTTCCTTCTTAATTTATACCTTTTATGTCTTGTTTAAAAGTACCGTTCACCAAGACCACACCAAAGTGTGGATGCTATAGTCCTGTGCAGAAGGGGGAAGAAAATAGTCTCAGAAAGTAGAGTGAGAGAAGGACCTGAGAGGGAGAGAGGAGGGGGAGAAAAAATGGGGCTCTGGTTCAGATACGGAATGAGATGGGGGAGAAGTTCAGAGGGTCAGGAATTTGAAAGGAGTTCTGTAGCAGTAGGGAATGGGAAATGAAAATAGCCACTACAATGTCCCAGATGGTTTCCAGGACCCAACAGGGAGGATGTTAGCTGAAATGCCCGGGAAAGAGGAGATAGAACTTATACAGACCATATCCAGTGGATAGGCATGGTCCCCAGTTGAGGAATAGGGCTACTCACCCACTTCAGAAATATTAACTCCTGTCAAAAAGGAAATGCAGGGACAAAGAGTGGGGCATAGATTGGAAGAAAGACCATCCAGAGACTGCCCCACCCTGGAATCCATCCCACAAGTAGACACCAAACCCAGCCACTATTACTGATGTCAAGAACTGCTTGCTGACAGGAGTCTGGTTATAGCTATACTTTAAAGAGGCTCTGCCCATTGGCTCTGTGGAGGCTCAGTGACTGAGCATAGGAGAACGCTAGGGAGCTGAGACCGAGTGGGTAGGTGGATGGAGGAGCACCCTCATAGAGGCGGTGGGGAGGAAGGGGATAGGAGATTTCTAGAGGAGAAACTGGGAAGGAGGATAACATTTGAAATGTAAATAAATAAATAATCAATTGAAAATTACTTTAAAAAAGAAAAGAATGTACTGTTTTCACTCCAAAGTTTCATACACATGTCTTCTTGTAATTGTTCTAGTGTTTAGAGCTATATACTTTTCAATTTACAGGCATTAATTTATGTGAGTTTATTTTCTGTAGAACAGTACTCTAATTTTATGTTTACTGTGTGACTAATCAAGTGCTTTAGCACCACTTTCTAAAAGATAATGCCATTTCTGTCAACTATCATGTCCCCGTGTCATCTTTTAGCTTTCTACTCTGTCTCACGGGCTTCTCTTTCTGCCCTTAGACAGAAAGAGTTTCAAAGCAGTAGAACAACCGTGATAAAGTGTACTTTATTTAAGCCAGATTATTATTTTTTATTGGTGTATCGAAATATCAACGGATTTTATTTGAACAAGAAAATGTTTACTTTAGATCATAGCTTCAGTGTTTTCCGGTCATATTCCCCTGGCTACAGAACAGTGGTTAGTAGCCACATTGAGTTTCTCACCTCATGGTAGCTTGGAAGCAAAGAGAAACAAGGGAACTTAGTGTAAAATGCAGTCACAGTCCTTCAGGGCATGTGTCTCCCTGGCCCTGGTTTACCTGTTTTTCCTCACCTCCTGAAATTTCAACACAGCTCCTTCAACTGGTAACTAAGCCCAAAGCAATGAGCCTATAAAGAACACTTAACCAGAACAGGTTTATTTTAGATTTTGGGGGGGTTTGTTGTTTTTTAAAATTTTGTTCTTGATGCCTGTCACAACATTTTCAACCTTCAATTTATTTTTAGAATTAAGCTTCTTCTACACATCACATTTGATTGCTACCATGTTGAACTAATAAATCATTTGGGAATAAATTGATGTATGACATTTAATCTTCTCATCTATTAATACAACCAGTCTCTCAATTTACTCATGTTTTCATTAACATCTTTCAGTAATGGTTTATAATCTTTTCTATAAGTTCTTTCACACTTTAATTAAAATGTCATAGACATAGACCTAACAGGTAATAAGCAATGTCTTTATCATTAGATTTTTCTGATTGTTCTTAAGAATGAAGACATGCTGACAGTTAATAATTTTTTTCATATATTTCAATTTACTTAAAACTTTTATTGATAGGATATTTTTGTAGTAGTTTGGTCGGTCCACATAAACTTAGGTACTTCTGTTTTTCTCTATTCTGTTTCTATTTCATTTCTATTTCTTTGCTTATTTAATTGTTTTGGAATTTCAGTAACATGTTAAATATCAGCAGTTCTCAACGTCAGTCTTGTATTCTAGATGATCATTTTAAATGACCTAAGTCAAACCTGTAGGCGTAATGGTTACTCTTGATTGGGAGTAATGCTAATAAAGACATATTTTTTTTTTTAAAAATGACCTTCTATATTCAGGATCATTTTGAGTAAATATGCATTAAAATCATTTCCTTCTGTGAATGACATTTTTGGAAAAACAAACTTAAGTAAATTGCCTAAAGTCTTATGACAGATAAAAAGGGATTCCATTTTATCCCAATAGACTTATCTGTTATCTACTAAATAGTGTTACCTTAGGGTATTATTTGAAAGTTATAAGTCTCTTCTTCCTATAGTCTACTAAAGGCTTCCACATATAATAAATGAAAGGAATCTTAAGAGGCAAAATGCTGTCCGTTTTATTCACACCCCTATATTTATTCCCTAGAGTAGTCATACACAAGG
This sequence comes from Mus musculus, assembly GCF_000001635.26. Lineage (NCBI taxonomy): Eukaryota > Metazoa > Chordata > Mammalia > Rodentia > Muridae > Mus > Mus musculus. Next base: position 47,840,990 of record NC_000081.6, on the reverse strand, counting down.
GAATTATGAAATGATTGCTTTGTCACTTGATCGATTTTGAGCATTGCCAAAGAATTTTTGTTTAGTTGTTTGTTTATTTGCTTTCATGTATGATAATTAGGAAAACATTATAGTAACATTCTTGGGATGTAAGCAACTTTAGAAACGTATTGCTCCTCTCTGTTGTTCAGGGGAATTTAGTATATACATATACATATACATATACATATACATATACATATACATATACATATACATATACATATACATATATTTACATATATATAGTGAACAGCTTATGCATACACACACATCCATTCATACATACAGACATACAAGGTGATGGGCTTATGCATACATCTGGAAAGAAGGAAAGGAGAAAGGATGGGAAAGATGAGAGAACTAAATAAGGAAGAGGTGTCATTGCTTTATACCTATCTCTAGGTTCCACTGTGGGTTCTAATTTAGGAAACATTGCCCAAAAGCTGTGGGATGAAAGATACAGGAATAATATCTCATGGAAATACTCAGGGCAATTGTGCTAATTGACTGTAGCGTAGTTACTCTGAAAATTAAGCATCTCTTCCTCACAGTCCTCTTAAATATTATTATGAAACCATTTTCCATATAGCCTTGCAATTCTACAGGAAATGAAGGCTATATGCTTTATCTTAGCTAAATTCAAATTCATGCTTACTTCTAAGTGTACATTCTATAAAAGGTAAATTAAAACATAAGAGAAGAAGCTTAGAAAAAAGATTTATCACCTAATATATTTTACTTAGAAAATAGAAGGAAAAACTCATTTCTTTGATCTGCTCCTCACAATAAAGCAAACATACTATAGTATTCCTAAATATAATTCTTAAGTGTTTTGGTTCATTATTTGCATCAGGTATTTCCAGTTTTTCCAGCTGTAAATGCTACGGCACACATAGTAGTAAACAAGGGCAGTATTATTTTAAAAACTGTTCACCACTTTTTTTTGAAAAGCATAAAAATCATTAGATAAATGATTTCATTCACATTGAACCTAGCAATAAAAAATTAGCAAAAGCAATAATATAAATATGTCAATATGCTTCCTGAGAAAAGCCAAAGTATTTGCATTATAGATTGAATGCCTTGTTATTCAAAGTAAAACATTTCAACAAGGTTATGTATACTTTGTAGAAAAAGAGTGTTAGATAAAGTAACACAAAATAGATTAATATTTTGAAATATTAATTCAAACTTTCCTTTTCTCCACAAACTAACTTAAACTTGAGAGAAAGGTTAGGTTACTGTTCCTTTTAAAAGTGCATTGTGTTTTTCTGCCTTATTCACAGTGAATAGGCAGAATGAGAAAATTACTCTTACAAAATAAGAAAATTAACCTCTGCATACATGAAGGTCCAATTTTACTGAACTAGTTCAGTAATCACCCTACTGGATCTTTTCTAAAACCAGTATTTTTAGAATATTGTATACTAAATCTACCTACTTGTTCCAGTACGTCTCTCAGTGGCTGTTTTCAAGACTTTCTGGATATACGATTATCCTTTAATAATACTAGTGTCCCTTGTAAAAATAGTGTTTTGTTCATATTCATGCATACCTTCACACACACACACATGCATGCACATACACACACACAGACACATTGTATCATTTTATATTATTTATCATACTTAGCATAATAAAATTATACGTAACTGTTATTTTGTACTTTTCAGAGATGAATAATAAAAATAGCATAATGATCAGTACAGACATAAGTATTTTAAAACTAAGTACATACTGTACCATGGTACCTAAAGTGAATCATGCTCAAAAGGTAAACACTTAGGACCTGTAAAGTGTAACATACTTGAACGGTGTCTGGCCACACTTTGCTTTATTTGTGTAGAAAATTTAGCTTACTATACATTTAAAAATTGCATTGTTGGTTTTTTTCTTGTTTGTTTTTTGGTCTTTTGTTGGTTTTTTGTTGTTTTTGTTTTTGTTTGTTTGTTTTTTTGCCAGTAGAATGTTCAGTATGTAGAAAACAAGTGTTACTTTTAATGAAATTGCTGATAAGTTGACTTCATGGATGTTGGACCCATGGACACAGCATACCTTGTTTTGTGAGACTCTTCCAGTGTGAACCCTGAAGCTGATACATGAGAAGGAACTTTTGTGAGTGTGTGGATGTGTGTACATGTGTTTGTTCCTGGGCATAGGAAGAGATAAAGTCACTGAACTTGAATCAGATTTAAACGTACACAGACTGCATGTTGTAGCACATGACTCTTTTCACACAAACAGCTCTGTGTTCTCTTTAAACAGAGTTGCCATAGCTGCTGTTCTTCAGAAGATGAGCATCCTATAAAAGAATCACAGAAAAAAAATGTATCTCAAAGCAATTAATATACTGACACTATTTTACAGCAAAACTCCGGGAGTCCTGCTTTGATCCAGGAAATATAATGAATGGTACCAGACTTGGAATGGATTATAAATTGGGGTCAACAGTCACCTATTACTGTGATGCTGGCTATGTTCTCCAAGGTTATTCAACACTCACTTGTATCATGGGAGATGATGGAAGGCCTGGATGGAATAGAGTCCTACCAAGTTGTCATGGTAAGAAATACAACTTTTGATAACTTTTATGATTACATAAACTATTATTTTTTTTAAAAAAGTCATTCATCTAAAATGCAACTACCAGGGTGTTATAGGCCATAAAAAGAGTTTATGAAGTGTTGAAAAAAATTTCATAACAAACTTCTTTAGAAGAGTGCATATATTCTCATCTGTCTCTATGGAAGTATAGTTGTGTAGCAAGGGAGTTGTCTCAAGGCACAGGTATTTCAAAATGTTTTGCTTTTTTTAGACCATCTGGATTATGTGATAATTTGACACAATTAGATGAATTAATTAACAAGCTATTGATGTAAAAATTTATTTAAAAGAAGGAACAGAACAATATGTACTTCTCTAAATAAGGAGTTATCTAGAAAAATAATAATACAGTGTTTTAAAAATATAACATACATACAACTCTGAATAAAAAAGACTTTCAGTAACAAGCAAAGAATTCACTGTAGAAGAGTCATACAGACATGTAAGTCAGTTGAATGACCTTAATGCACTGTGCCAAGGTGCACACAGGCTGTTACAATATGATGTCACCTGGAAAAGGATTTCCAAGTATGAGTACCACCAGTGAGTCATAAAATCAACCCATTTAGTCATAACCATGAATTTTATAATAGATATAGAATTGAATCAAATATAATTGAATTATAAATAAAAGAGAAAAATATTCAAGCTAACAAAACAAAGCAAAAGAACATTTGTTTGGGGGACTTTTAGATGTATGTACAGATATAAAAATACAATAGATATATTTGTGCTCGTGTGCATAAATGGATGTGCATATAGCCATGGATCTATTTAGTTGTGTGTTCATTGGACCATTTTGTAAAAGTAAATATATTACCTTAGATTTTAGCTTAAGAAATAAAATAGAGAAAGAAAAAAGTCCTAATATGATGATGAAATGAATGTATTGTTAATGTCTAACATACATCTAATTGTTCTTGAATAATATTATCATTTGACATAATTATTTATGCATGATTATGGATTTATCCAAGTTACTTGATCTCTTTAAGCTTATTTTTTTTCTTACTGATTAAATTAGGATATTTCATACTTAGCTTCAAATTTGTCTGTGCAAGAAAGAAAGAATCAAATTCTACTACCAGGTTGCAATCTCACAATTTAGGACACTGAGGTATGTGCGTTCTCAGTGAACCTGGGATAAATAGCAAAATTCGGACTTATAAACAATTAACTAAATAAAAACATCTAGTGAGATAGTTCAGTCATAGTTTGAACATCAGTATTACATTGGTAAGTGAATTCCTGTGAAACAAAGTAATTTAGAAATACCCATTGTGGTGGTTTAAATATGCTTGGCCTAGGGAGTTGCACTCCTCAGAGGTATGACCTTGCTGGAGGAGGTATATCACTATAGGGTAGGCTTGGAGACTCTCCCCCAGCCTCCTTTGGGAAAAGATTTAAACTCTCATTCTCCCCAGCACCATGCCTACCTGGACATTGCCATGCTTCCTGCCTTGATGATAATGAAATGAACCTCAGAACCTGTGATCATTTATAAAAGTTCTTAGTCATGGTACCTCTTCATAGCAATGGAAATCCTAAGACAGAAGTTTATACCAGGAACAGGGGCATTCCTCTGATAGACCCAGCCATGTTTTTGTTTGGAGGAATGTGGATATTGGGATTTGGATTTGGAAAGCCAGGGATTGCTTTAAGTGGGACTTAATGGGCCATCCTATAGGAATACGGAAGCATCAGCTCTGAGTGTGATTAGAACTCTGAAGATCATTCTTCTGATGTTTTGGTGAAGAATGTGGCTTTTTGCCCTCATCTACAGATCTTGCCTGAAGCTGAGATAAAGAGATCTTGAGTCATGGCATTGACAAAAGAAGTGTCAAATCAATCAAGTTTATATTTTATCATGATGGTTCACTCTTCAAGGAAGATTCTAATCAATAGTTGCAGCTTAAAAAAATACAAAATATATGGTTCAAAGAATTAAAGGGCACAGGATCCCCAATGAAGGAGCTAGAGAAAGTACCCAAGGAGCTAAAGAGAACTGCAACCCTATAGGTGGAACAACAATATGAACTTACCAGTACCCCGGAGCTCTGGAGCTCTTGTCTCTAGCTGCATATGTATCAGAAGATGGCCTAGTCAGCCATCACTGGGAAGAGAGGCCCCTAGGTCTTGCAAATGTTATATGCCTCACTACAGGGGAATGCCAGGGCCAAGAAGTGGGAGTGGGTGGGTAGGGGAGTTGGGGGGAAGTCTGGGGGACTTTTGGGATAGCATTTGAAATATAAATGAAGAAAATACCTAATTAAAAAATAAATTAAAAAAGAATTAAAGGGGCACCAGGAAATGAAGTAGAGGTGAATCCTGTGTTCAAGGAGATAAACAGATTAAGGAAATGGTGATCTAATTTTGGCAAGGACTGACCCAGCTAAGCTTATTGTTTATGTTTGATGTTGAACAAAGAATAGTTTGAACTTTTAATCAGGAATGAATTATAATCCAGAAATGGGGGACATACTTTTAATCCAGATTTTGAATCTGGAAGACTTTTGATTCAGATCTTGAGGTATAGTGGTCATGAAAAGCTTAGGCCCTGTGCATGCCTTTAATCACAGGAAGCTGGTGATAATGAGCAAGGGGGTCATGTTACAACTCCAGCAAGCAGCGGAGTTGGATACTAGATAGCTTTAGCCACGTGGCTCTGGCTTTAGAAACAAGAATAGAAGGGACTACCAGAAATATTGATGCTGGTTAGGTGGAGCTAAGAAATTATCTGTGATTAAGAAGAGACCAGCATCACTGAGGTGAAATATTCTGGGAAGAGTTTTCTGAGAGCACAAAGAAGCTGTGTTCCAGAGATAGCCAAGGTTGTACCTACTGCTACAGCTGTACTTTCCAATGTCTAAGAGTCACCCAGCTGGTACTGGTTTTGAAGGGATGAAGGGGTCATGAAGAACAGCTGAGGCTTGACAGCATGAGAGGCCATGGAAGGTCCTGGGTGAAGATGGAGTCTTATTTGCAGTTCACAGCCCAGTACTGAAAGGGTCATACAAATAAGTGAGCCTATAAGGGGCTATTGGTGAAGCCTAGTTGCAACAAAGGATCCCATTGTATTGGAGATGTCAGTGCCATGGGATGACCACCAAGAACACCTGCAGGGCAGTGGAGTCAACCTTGAGTGCTAAAGGGCAGAGCTGGAGAAGTGACCTAAGCCCTTTTGAAGGAGTCCAGAAGATCATGTGAACAAGAAGCTGTGGAAAAAGAAGTTGCCATGGAGACACAAAGATTTTTTAGAGATGCCAGAACTGTGGCATATCTTCCAAGGAAAACTGCTAACAGAATAGTGGAACTAGCCCAAATGAAAGAAGTGTGCTGCAGTCATCAAAGCAGAAAGCAGTTGAATATCTGAAGAGAGCTTTGACATCAGACTTGGAGATGGTGACTATGAACTTTGCCTAGCAGGCTTTTGGTTTTGCTTTGGTCCAGTATTCCTCACTATGACATTTTGAAATGGTAATGTATAGCTTGTTATGTTGGATGTATGTGATCTGCATTTTGATTTTGATTTTATAGGGAATTATAGTTAAGTGACGGGATGAACATCAGAAGAAACCTTGAACTTTGGACTTTTCACATTGTTGAGACACTTAAAGACTATGGGGAGTTTTGAAGTTGGTTTAAATGTTTTAGCATATACTGTGTTTAGGTATAGCTCACATAGGTTTACTTATTTTAGTAAGCTTATAGGAGCCAAGGAATGGAATATGGTGTTTGGAATATTATTGGCCCAGGGAGTGGTACTATTAGGAGATGTGGCCTTGTTGGAGTGGGTGTGGCCTTGTTGAAGGAAGTATTTCACAGTGGGGATGGACTTTGAGGTCCTACTCCTAGCCACCTGGAGTCTGCTCTTGGCTTCTTTTGAATGAAGATGTAGAACTCTCACTTCTACCAGCACCATGCCTGCATGGACACTGCCATGCTTCCTGCCTTGATGATAATGGACTAATAAGAACATATAAGCCAGAACCTATAAGCCAGCCTCAGTTAAATGTTGGTCTTTATAAGAGTTCTTGGCCATGGTGTCTCTTCACAGCATTAGAAACAGTAAGGCACCTATATTCCCTGGTAAGCATACCATATCTATTATATATTGTCAAGACCACAGCTAGCCTAGGCTGGAATCCTCTGGTATAATAGCCCAAAGGTAGTTGAACTTTGGATTAATTTTTAATAATTTATTAGAATTCCGGTCTCCATCTGTGCCTGGAGATGGAAACAGCTCTCCATACCCAAATTCTGCCAGGGGAGTGCTGACACACCCGAGAGCACAGGTGAGACCATCAATTCTGCTCAAATTCCTGGCCCAAGAGGGACCCTCCCAGAGCCTCAGGACACAAGAACCGAGGAAAAGCCTGGGACAGGATCCTTCTGTGCCCCGGGGCTGACCCAGTGCCACAGCTCTCCGTACTCAAATCTGGTCACCCAGGAATGCTGACATATAGGCTTATAAGAGGGGCAAGCCACAGTCAGAGACAGCAAGACCAGCTAACACCACAGATGACCAGATGTTGAGAGGCAAGGGCAAGAGCATAAGCAACAGAAACTATGGCTACTTGGCATCATCAGTGTGTGTGTGTCCAGAGGTCAGAGTGTTGTATACCTCTCCTCATCTTCTAGTTGTTAACTCTACTTGGTCACTCTTTCACTGTATTCTCCGAGGCTTCAACACAGCACATGATTCAGATTTCCACCAATATCTGAGCTATAGCAGTCACTAATTCTTGCATCTTGAGCAGCTATGAGTCTGTATTAGCCCTCTGAAATATAAGGCTTCTCTGAAGAAAGTTGAGCACAGCACAAATCTATGATTATAAACATAAATACTTGAGCAAATATTGACATGCATCTGCTCCTGATATACACATTTTATTATGACTTCCAACACTAGGTCTAATAATGACTGTAGTTTGTAGTATTAAGGATCATAAACAATATATTGAGATATGTGCCATTATTATTATAAGAATAATGATGTCTGTAATTTCTGCTGGTGATAAACCAAGTTACAGTAGCTAATATTACTGTGATTTGATTTCTACATTAATAAGTTGAAAAATGCTAAATCTCAGATAGAAAATAATTTGAGTAGGATATAAACAACATGTAAACTCCATTTTTTCCTATTGAATTCATGAAACAAAGAAAAGATAGGTTGTATCATATGTACTTGTGTGTGGTGGCCACATTTTCCCTATGTGCCTACTAATATTGCTTCTTGTATCTTCACTGGACTTCTAAAGGAGTGTAACAAAGAAGATAACCTTATCCACATGAACCTCAACAACCAGCCAGATATCAATACTTTGAAAGGAAATTGAGTTGAAAGGATCCCATTTTCCTTGGGGAAGCAATAATGTAGTTTTTGTAGTTTTTGCTGTAGAAGGTACCACAAAGACACCTCTCCTCCCCTTCTCTCTCTCTCTCTCTCTCTCTCTCTCTCTCTCTCTCTCTCTCTCTCTCTCTCTCTCTCTCTCTCCAGGAAGATGTAGAGCAGTTAAGGAAGTTCTCTGCTGCATTCTTGTCTATGTCTTGTTACTTCTTGGAATTGTTGAGGTCTAATGGATCTTTTGAAAGGCCTAGGAAAACTCATTACATCTTCCAGACATTTGCATAAGAAAAGGAGGCAGTTCCTCAGTCTTTAGACCTGTGTTTGGGTGTGATTGAACTTATGCTTCCTTTTGCCATTTCAGTTCATAGTTCTCTCTCTTCCAAGCATGGCTGGTAAAAAGTGAAGCGAAGCTCAACTTTAAGGCTAAATATTTTATTTTTATTTCCAAAAGGATGAAGTTTGAACGAAGTATTATTAAACCCTATGTTACAATAAGAGGCTTGATAATTTTAAATCCCATGTATTTATTCAATGGGAAAATATTAAGAATTTATATTTCATTTGCTTTCTTTCTAAAAATAATTACTTATTTATTTTATTTCTATGAGTACACTGTATCTGTCTTCAGACACACCAGAAGAGGGCATTGGATTCCATTACAGATGGTTGTGAGCCACCATGTGGTTTCTGGAAATTGAACTCAGGACCTCTGGAAGAAGTTTGTGATCTTACTCACTAACCCATCCCTCCAGCCCTTATTTGCTTTCTTAACATAACATTTTTAGCAAAAATACACCGTGTATCAAGGCACCATGCGTAGTTCTAAAAATACAGATAATATTAAAAGCACAGAAATATTAACTTAATACCTCCAACAATCTAAAAATAGACATAGATATTAATAGGCCATATAAACAATGACATATATGATTATGGATGACAATCTTTCTCCTAAAATTATGCAATGGAGTGCTGCACAACAATAGGGGCTTTATATACCATTTAATTTAAGACATACTTTCAAAGACAGCAACACTGACTTGAAGCTTCAGTACAAAATATTACACAGAAGTTTTCTTTATAAAATCATATTAACATATTTATGTTTTAAGTAATTTAAAAAAGTAACATATTAGCATCACTTAAATTGATCAAAAAAAAAATCCAATTCCAACCAAACTGCATGCAGGATTTTGCCTCACAAAGTATAAATAATTCACTAGCAGTCATTTTAAGTGGTTGTCATTGTCATGTATGCTTTATCACAGAATCACAGGTTTGTGACTGTCATAGAGGTGTGATTGCAAGGAATGGAAGTTGGCTACTTTTTCGTGCTGAAATTTTTATAGCAAGAGGAGGATGTCTAGGAGCTAGATAGTCACATTAGTTACCCAACTTGTCAACAAGATGAAGCTCATTCAACTTCGCACTTTAAGCAGATGACTTTATAGCATGTGTATATATCTCAGTGTGTAAAATGGAGAGTCAAAAACAATGACATTCCATTCACTCATTAACCATCTGCATCCCCAGGACTGCTTCTAAATGTCTATGTCAAGAGCACAAATCTATCCAAGGATGCCAGCTAACTCCTAGCATTTGCTGTTGAATGACACTTTCTCTGGAAGTATACACTGATGGAAGCCATAGCTCACAGAATCATTTTGGGTTGACCTTCCTGGTCAACAACATCAAATGAATGAGCCCAAACAATTCAAGCGGTGACAGAGGTAGAACTTACAACCTATTGAGTTTACATATTGAGTAATTACAGTACCTTACATGGCTAGTAATTACCATGTTGTAAAGAAAACTTTTACTATTGCATGTAACATGGAGGACTAGAGTGGTGGCTCAGTAGTAGAGATATCCTACTTTTTTTTTGGCATACAACCTATGCTTGATTTCTGGAACACACAACTGCTCAGAACTTTTTATAACTTCAGCTCCAGGGAATCACTGTTTTCTGGACTCTGTAGGCACCTACCTGCATTTACCCAAGCACCTCCCCTCACCCCAACACATATAACCATAATCAAAAGTAAAATAAATATTTGAAAATAGCTTCAAAATACTATGAACTTATAAAACAAAATTATTACAGAGCATGATGTTAGTTTCTGTTCTAATGTAAACAAAGACAGCAAAGGAAATCTCATAGCAATATTATTTACTGTTTTATTAATAAAGAGATAAATATATACCAAAAAATAGCAGCCAATAAATGTTAAATGAAATGCAATTTAAATATGATTATCATTTAAAGTAATGTTTATCACCATCATAAATTTAAAGGGAAAAAAATCACCATTGGAGGCTTTTTCTCTGAGGCAAGTAGGCAAAATGAAATACCTATGTGTATGCAGGAGACATGAACAGAGCCGTGAAAGGGGCAGCTGGACACACAGATATTTCCACAAAGATCAAAGTTCTGAACAAACATGAGAAAGAGAAGCACCAACTTTAATTTTAAGGTCAATACTGGAAATGATAGCTGTCTGTGTTAAAATTCACAGCAGAGAGTATAAGGATCTAGAAAGGTTTTATGTTTTAAAACAATGCACCATGGGGCTCTTTCAATGTGTTCCAGAAGAGAATTTATGCATTGTGACATTCAATCAGGCTATATCAGGGCATAAGTAATTTATGAGAAGTGGACCAGCAGTTTTGTAAGGTACAGCAGTTCTTTCAAACTGAAGGACCACAGGTCACAGCTAGTAAATTATTGATTTAATATAGTGCATTGCTCTTCTGTGACCTGTAAGAAGACATTGCTTTTCAAACTACCTAACTTGGTTTCTGAGAATAATTTATATATCATAATTTTCATTATACAGTGTATTTGATAATAAATTATACATTACAAAAGTAAAGAGACAGAAAACTTCAAGTAGCTTGAGGCTATGTTGCATGTCTTATGAAGCCTCTAATATACCTGCATACTCCATGTTACTGGTTTGCTATTCTATTCCACTTTCTGGCAAAGAGACACTTGTTCTTCTTCTATATCACATACTCATGTCCTGGCTTAAACCATAAGTAGAAAGCCTACTTTATGCCAAAAAAAAATCTACAGATGTATTCTTGTCTTCCTTGTCAGCTTTTGCATTGCATATATGATAAAACTATTATCAGTACATGGCAGTTTGATCTACAGTGCATTTTATTTGATGTAGTTGTAGTTGGTTTCTAATGTGGTTTGTGTGCATGTATACATCTGCTTTGTGTGTGTGTATGTGCGTGTGGGTGTGGGAGGTGTGTTTGTAACAGAGAGGGAGGAGATAGAAAAAATTATTTTCTGGAATTGTTCTTGTTTAATTAGGTTTGGCTTTTTGTTTTTGTTTGTTTTTCTAAGTTAGAATTTTATTTCTTTCTCTAAACATTTATATTCATTCATTCATTCATTCATTCATTTATTTGTTCTTCTCTAATATCTTACATCTTACCTGAAATTTCCATTCCCTCCCCTCTCCTAGCCACTCCTGCCCCCTTCCCTCTCTCCAAATCTCCACTTCTCCTCCATTTCCCTTCAGAAAAGAGGCCTCCCGAGGATATCAACTGACCAGGGCATAACAATAAGAGTAGGCACAAACTCTTATATCAAGGCTGTATGAGGCAACTCAGTAAAAGGAAAAGAATCCAAGAACCAACAAAAGTGTGAAAGATAACCGCCCTCCCCCACTCCCATAGAAACACCAAACTGCACAATCATATCATACATGCAGAGGACCTAGCTAAGTCCCATGTAGTCTCCCTGATTACTGCTTCGTCTCTGTGAGCCCCTATAAGACTGTTTGATTCTGTGGGCTGTGTTTTTGTGGTCCTCAACCACTCTGGATCCTACAACCGCCCCCCTTCTTTGGCTGGATTCCCCAAGCTCTACCTAATGATTGGCTATGGGTCTCTACGTCTGCTCCTATCATCCCATCAGTTGCTGGATAAATCCTCTCCGAAGACAATTATCCTAGACTCTGGTCTGTGAGTAAAATATTATTTTATTGACTTATTTGCCAGTGTGTTTAGTTCTATCCTAGCTGCCTGGGCTATCCACCCTCCTGCTTACTGTCTATCCAGGCAGTGTCAAGAATGGTTTTTCGCTGGTGGCATTCACATTAAGTTGGTTAGCCACTTCCACAAATTCTGTACTTACCATTGACCTAGCACATTTTGAAAGCAGAACAAAGCCAGGCGGTGGTGGCACACGACTTTAATCCCAGTACTTGGGAGGCAGAAGCAGGCAGATTTCTGAGTTTGAGGCCAGCCTGGTCTACAAAGTGAGTTCCAGGATAGCCAGGGCTATACAGAGAAACCCTGTCTCGAAAAACCAAAACCAAAAACAAAACAGAAAGTAGAACAAATTGCCGGTCAAAGGTTTTGAGACTAGGTTAATGTCCCAACCCCACCACTGTAAGCCTTGCCTGGTCAAAGAAAATAGCCAGTTCAGGATCCATGACCCCCATTGCTAAGAGAGGTTACTAGGTCACCCTTGTATATTCCATAGAGTTTTCATTGCATTAGGTTTCCAAATATCCCCAGAAATGCCCCCCAATTCCAGGCCTCTTTTCCAGTAATCTCTTTCTCCCCAGCCCCAACATGATCACTACCCACCTCCAGTCTACCCACAGAATCTATTCAGTTTCTGCTTTTCAGGGAGTTTCATGTGCCTTCCCCCAACTCTTTTTTCTTAGCCTTACTGGATATGTGGATTGTAGCATGATTATCCTTTACTTAACAGCTAAAACCTACTTATAGTGAATATATACCATGCATCTTCTGGGTCTGGGTTACCTCACCCAGGATAATATTTTCTAGTTCCATCCATTTACTTACAAATGTCATGGTGTTATCTCTTTAACAGCTAATTACTATGCCATTGTGTAAATATGCCACATTTTCTATATCCATTCTTGGTTGAGGGATATCTAGGTTGTTTCTAGTTTCTGGCTTTTATGAATAAAGCCACTGTGAGTAAGAATTCTCAAAGAAGTCTCTCAAATGCCTGGGAAATAGTTAAAGAAATTTTCAACATTCCTAGTCATCAAGGAAATGCAAATCAGAAGGACTTTGAGATTCAATCTTAATACTTGTCAGAAAGGCTTAGATCAAAAGTGCAAGTGACAGCTCATGCTGGTGATGATGTAGAAAAAGGAGAATACTTCTCCAAGCTCATAGCAGTGACATCTTGTACAGTCAGTTTGGAAATGAATATAGCAGTTCCTCAGAAAACTGAGAATATATACTTGTTTCATTATTTGTGTGTGTGTATGTGTGTGTGTGTGTGTGTGTGTGTGTGAGAGAGAGAGAGAGAGAGAGAGAGAGAGAGAGAGAGAGAGAGAGAAAGAGACAGAGAGACAGAGAGAGACCGAGACAGAGAGACCGAGACAGAGAGACAGAGAATGGAGTTGGATAAGTAGATGGAAGGTTGGGAGTATCTGGGAAGAGCTAGGAAGGGGAAAACCATGATTAGAGTACACTGCATGAAAAAAAATAATTTTTAAGAAATGTAATTAAAACAAGAATTTAAACTGTGTGTGACTATATGCACACTCACTGTAAGTTGTCCCGTGTGGATACAATATTAGTTGTGTTAATTACTTTCAATTGGCATGGATTTGCTGTTCCCTCCGTGGAATCCATAATCTACACATCCCTCATATTTAAGCATTATTCTATTGATTAGACTTGAATGTTAAAGCCACTCGTTTTTCATAGAGTTTAACCCTTTATACAAAGCTGTAGTGATGTTCAATAGCCAAATAAACAGCCAAAATGGAGCTCCAACCAGAGGGAAGAAAACCAACATTGTGTATGGTTGATTAGTAGAAGATCTATTTGGATTTTGAACTAGATTTAGGTGCTATTCCTAGCATAGTTTCTCCTAAAGAGAATTGTGTACTTTGGACATCATTTCACAGCAATCTGGTGTTGCTAATTGAAGTTTACTTAGTTATCTAACATAACATATAGACTTTTTTTTTTAATTATACTGTTCCTAAAGAAATAGGAGAACCATGATAAGACTTGCATGTCAGAAAAATCAATAGCAAGAGCAAGAACAATGGTGACTGAATAGTCATGTAGAAACTGCTGAGAGTCTGAATTGTAACAGATAGAGTAGAACAGATAGAGAGAAGCAGATAAATGACCCTAGCGTATAAACAGCAAGTCAGTGTTTAACTTGACCTTGGGTCAGGGAAAGGGAATAAGAATAATGGCCTGTTTTAGAAAGAGAATGTTAATGTTTTCAATCCCTAAAATAATTTGGCTCTCTATGTACACACAAAATATAATTTTCCAGTGCTACAAAGTAGTGATTAATTATAATTAGCTATGTAAACATTAGGACAGTTGCCAGGATGACACATTTCAGCAACATCAGTGTTATTTTGCAAAGTGTACTCTAGAGAATTCTGGTCCTATAAGATATAACTTGCAAAATAGTTTTCTACCATTGAAGAGTCTTTTAAAACATCCACTGAATTACATAAACTGTAGTAGCATATAAAAAAAGTAGCATCTTGTGTCGTTGTCGCGCTTGTGTATTTAATCAGAGAACTCTAACTTTTTAAAAGGGAAAATAGATTCTTATCACATACCATTCTGCCCTACCAGTTTCCCTTTCCTCCACTCCACCCTTGTGCCCCCAACCTACCCTCTACCACAGGACCACTCCCCCTTTATTTAATCTTCAGAAAAGAGCAACCTACAAAAGACAACTGCCAAACAGCACCAAACAAGATATAATAAGACAAGGCAAAAGCCCTCATACTGAAGCTGAACAAAGCAACCAATTAAGAGGAAAAGAGTCCCAAGAGCAGACAACAGAGTCAGAGGCCCACCTGCTCCCATTGTTAGGAGTCTCAGAAGAACACCATGATAACAGCCATAGCATATGAAAGGAAGACTTAGTGCAGTCCCATGCAGGCCCCATGCTTGCCACTTTAGTGTCTGTGATTCCATGTGAGCCCTGTTTAGTTGATACAGTGGGCCTAATAACATCCCATCAAAATATAATTTTGCAACTTTATAACATTTATAATCAAATTTCAAATGATGAGCCGATGAATCCTCCTGTTTGAAGTCCTATGGTAAATATAGTCTCTTTTTAGAAAAAGGGTAGTTTGAAGAAAGAATTACAAGTTCTTCATATTCATTTATATCTTCTATTTGGTAAGAGAGAAGAAGGAAAAAGCTACCCTTTCCCCAAGTTCACTACTATGATGAAATTGAAATAAGTATACGTAGAGATGCTACAGGCCAATATTGCGAGACTGAGTGTAGTCTAGTTATATTGGATAAGCACAAAACAAATGTAGGTTTCTACTTTATAGTATAACTCTCTCTTATTCATATTATCGCATACTTCTCAATTATTGCCAACCAGAATAATGCTAGGCCTCACTGACTATGAATTTGATCATGTTGACTAAGAGAAAACCAAAGAACACATTACCAGGAATGCTTACCACACTGGTTCTCAACCATACTAACTCTGTGATCCTGGAAAAGTAGTTCATCGTGTTATTTTTATATTTGGGAAGTATGAATGAAAAATGATGCCTTTTAATTCAGACTTAGCTCTGTGACTAAGGCATGAGTGCACATGTGGCATCCTCTATTTTCTGTCCCTGTCCACTTTGGTTTGTTTCATGTGTTATATTTTGCGTCGTGCACATTAGAGACTTTGATGGAAATTTTTACTTATAAATTTACTTATAAACTTATGGTTGTGGTGACCCTCAACCATAAAATTATCTTGTTGCTAATTCATAATGTAACTTTGGAACTGGTATGAATAGTAAAATAAATATCTTATTTTCCAGTGATTTTATGTGCCCACTGTGAAAAGATCTTTGCCTGCCAAAGAGTCACAGATACACAGGTCGAGAACTGCTGGTTTACAGGACATCAAATAACCAGCCATCTCCATATATTCATGCAGAAATCCTTCATGTTTATAAGTAAAAATTTCCATCAAAGTCTCTAATGTGCATGACGCAAAATACAACACATGAAACAAATCAAAGTTGACAGGGACAGAAAATATAGGATGCCACATGTGCACTCATGCCTTAGTCACAGAGCTAAGTCTGAATTAAAAGGCATCATTTTCATTCATACTTCCCAAATATAAAAATAAAACTTCCTATCATGTATATTCAAAGTGTAATTTTAAAATCAGAAAGCAAGTACAATGCACCATTCATTCTTGAAACCCTCTTGCAAGAGTAGCATTAGCAGCTCAATAAGTTTTTCAGTGCTGAGAGAGGAATATACCTGACTATCTCATTTCAAGGATAAGAGTTGATGAGAACAAGGATGCTTGGATTTTATCATCGTATCATTTTATTGTTTCTTGAGCATCTGGATTTATTATTTTAATTTCAACTATTTAATCTGCTTTTATTGAATATTAAAAAAATGATGAAATAAGCTATCACAACCATGGTCAATGCGAAATTGCTGTTTTGAAAATATTACTTTGGTTTTTTTTAAGTTTGAATGGAAATTAACCAAAGTATGAACTTTTCCAACTGCCACAGTTCTTGAGATACTTAAATATACTGCCACCTTTTAATAATAAAACAAATCAAGCATTATTTAACAAACTCCAAGCATAAAACCTAAACCTTGTACTTAGTTTCTATTCCTGTTGTGATAAAATACCATGCAAAAACAAAGTTTTGGAAGAAACATTTTTGTGTGTGTGTGTGTGGCTTATAAATCAAGGTAGAATCCATCATAGTAGATTAAAAGCAAATGACAGGAGATTGAGACAACAGGTCACATTGCATACTCAGTCAGGAAATAAGGAAAGATGAATATATATGCTTAGTTTAGTTGCTCCATTATAGTCCAGGATTCAAGCACAGGGAATGGTGGTGTCTACAGTGAGTATGTCTTCCCACTTCAAAAATCTAATCATTATCAAGTTGATAGCTGAGATTAACAATCAAAATCTACCACTTGACAAATCCATACTCAAAAGCAATACTTGTAATCAAGATCTTTGATTCATCCCACCAAAGTCTCTTGGTCATTTTATAATACAAAAATAAAATGCAACACCAAGAGTCTAGGCAGTTTTTAGAAATTCTAATAACTTACAACTCTGAAGTCTATCTCATCTGAAACTAAACACAATTTTTAAACAAAAAGCCTCTATAAAATTAAAAGGTAGTTATATAATTGCAATAATTAGCGTGACAAAATACTCCCACTCCAGACTAGAAGAATAGAATCAGGGGATAGTAATGAATAAATAGAGGAAACTTGAGCACAGAAAACATTAAACAAGGCATCGTATCCAGAACCAGAAATGTTATGAAATTTGCTGGATGCCAGTGGGTATAGTCAGCCCTACTCCCTATAACATGTATGGCCTCTTTCTTAGATTAACTTTACTCCAAATCTGAAGCATCCCTGGCAACCATGGCATGGTCCTGGAGTCTCCAGACTTTTACAATTCCCTTTAAACTTCCCTTTACATCTTCACAGAATGGCCTAATTGGCTTTCCTGCAGGATCCAACTGTGCTACACACAGCCTGGCTTCACTTATTCTCTGAAGCAAGTTCAGCAAATCTAGGACCACTTGGTCAACAGTACTAAGTTCTCTTGCAACCTAGAGATGTAACCTGACCCCCTTAGATTGAAGCGTCTTCTGTAGGCATTTTTCCTGTTCTACCAGTGTGGTACAGGATACTTCAGATTGCTTTAATTAGCGCTTCCTTCACAGAGCTAGACTGAACACTTTTCTCTCATGAAATTTCTCTTTCAGACAAGTTAGTTAATTTTCTTTAGAATTAGATTCTCTCAAATTCTTTGGATAGGCAAAAGAAAACCATATTCTTGAAAAAATATATAACACAAGAAAGTTTCCTCCTCAGTTTCTGTGTACCTCTGAAATCTCTTGAGCTAGAAAACAATTTCCCAAAGCATTCTTGTCTTCCAAGCAACTTGTTTTTTAAAATCTTGTAAAAATAGATAAGTAAAGCCACACCAAAGCATCAGGCTATTAAGCTTCAATAATGATAATGGAGGAAGAAAAAGACATTTTCACACAAACCCATATACTTTTCTTTTTTACCTTTTTTTAAAATTAAATAATTTATTTTTACAAAAAGTATTAGGAATTTAGTTATAACTAAGGAAGTAAGCATCAATGGAAGGGATAGCCATTTTTAAGAATGTGCATCTTGTAACTTTGAACATTATAGTTATAGAGTACTTGTTGAAAAAGCCAGAGATAAACTGGTACAGAGCTGTAGGAGAAGGCACTCCATAAAGAATACAAAGGTTGGAACAAACTGTTGTGGAGGAGACTTTTATGATACATGAATCAGTAAATGAAAATGAATCAGAAAGAGAGAGGGGTGTAGTTAGGTCATCAAGCAACTATAGGAGTGGAATATATAGTTCCCCGTATCCATCCCCCCTTTTCACACTGATATTTTGTAGATGAGAGATTCTAATGAGAGAGAGACAGAGACAGAGACAGAGACAGAGACAGAGACAGAGACAGAGGCAGGGACAGAGAGACAGGCAGGGACAGAGAGAGACAGAGAGGGACAGAAAGAGACAGAGAGAGACAGAGAGGCAGAGACAAAGAAAAGGAGGGAGGAGGGGGAGGGGGAGAATAGTAGTAGTAGTAGTAGTAGTAGTGGCAGCAGCAGCAGCAGCAGCAGTAGCAGTAGTATTACAAGTATAAGTAGGTTACAAATGAAAATGGTTGGGATTTGGTGTTCAAATGATTTCAAAGAATAAAGTGAAAAATAGACAAAGGATATATTTTGTAGTGGTCTTGGTGGATTTGTAGGTTCTTATTGATTTAATTTTTTATTAATTGTTTTATTTATTTACATTTCAAATGTTGTTCCCCTTCCTGGTCTCCCCTCTGCAGACTCCCCAATTAATATCCCCTCCCCTTTGTCTCTAAGAGAGTGCTTTCCCATCTACTCCTCTAGATTTCCCCTTCACTGAGGCTCAAGCCTCCACAGGACCTAGTGCCTCCCCTCCCATTAATTCCAGATAAGGCATTTGCTACATATGCAGTGGGAGCCATGGACCAACTCATGTATACTCTTTGGTTAGTCGTTTTGTCCCTGGTAGCTCTGAGGAGTCTTGTTAGTTGACATTGTTTTTCTTTCTAAGAGGTTGCAATCCCCTTTGGCTCCTTCAGTCCTTCCCATATCCTTTTCTTGAGAAGACACACCTTAAAGGATATTCAGTGAATATGCTGGCCTGTGAGTATGCAAGAAAGCAGGAGGGCTCCCAGCTAGAGGAAAGGGAAAATTTCCTATCAAAGACCTAGGAATTTCACTGGGAAAAGACCCACGAGCAAGGGTCTCTGAGTGTATGTGTTTTGGAAAACTCTCTCCATGAGGCATCCATAGGTATGGAGAAGAAAATTACTTCTTCATGTAACAGACTATAAAGTGTTCTTCATTTACTAATTGTCATGTAACATCTAGCAGTTCGAAGCCATTTTCTTTGTTTGTTTGTGAACCTTCCTTTTCACTCAGCTTCCAACATACTGTATAGCTTCTTTTTTCAAGAGCTTTTGGTGCAACCAAAGTCCTCATTTTAGTCGCTTTTGTTCCTCCTCGTTTATTATTTTCTAAGTTGTTTCTCTGCTTAAAGTATAGCATGGATATATGAATTTTTAACAGCATCTTAAGTTTCTCTGTGTAGGAGACCACAAGTTATATTCTCTCCATGAATCTTAGTGTTGTCTTATGTCTTCGAAGTGACAAGAACACTTTCTATTAATTTATCAGACACTTTCAGCTTCACTGGGAGGGGTATGTCTAAGGCAACAAATGAAGCAGTGTTAATGCACGGTGAACTGGTTTGACTTCAAGGCAGATAAAGCCTGGAGAGAAAAGACAATGAAGGTTCTTAACCTTCCTAATACTGTGACCCTTTTCTATGGTTCCTCATGTTCCAGTGACCCCCAATCATAAAGTTCTTTCATTGCTACTTCATAACTGTAATTTTGCTACTGTATAAATTGCAATGTAAAGATCACATATGCAGGATAACTGATGTACAACCCAGAGCTTCAGAACCAGTGGCTTAGAGTGAGAAAATGTATTTGTAAAATCATTCATGTCCACATATAGAAATAATTAACTTGACAGCAGCATAATTAGAGTAGAATCTAAGTAATATTACAATACCTGACAGCTCTCCTACGTGTATATATATATATATATATATATATATATTTCTCATGTTTACAATGATATTATTAAGTTTCCAAGTTTATACGTGAGAGGTCATCATTATTACTTTTAGAAATAACTGTTATAAGATAGTTATATTGCTTTGTTTCAGATGACAATAAATTTCAAAGCTTATAACATTTTATACACACTTTATGTTTTTCAAATACTTAATACCAAAGAAACTTGTATAAGCATGGAAAATAAATGATAAGTTTAAAATTTAACAATTGATTTTGTGTAGATTGAGAAGATATTTGTATTTTGAATTTTTGAATGGTTTTTGTAAATATTTTATTTTATAATTTTTACTCAACAGCACCCTGTGGAAGTCGTTCAACAGGTTCAGAAGGCACAGTGCTATCACCAAACTACCCCAAAAATTACAGTGTGGACCACAATTGTGTTTATTCTATAGCAGTTCCCAAGGAGTTTGGTAAGTAAGATTCATCTCAGCGTGCCCTCTTTATTTCTAGACATGTCTGACTTTCATTACATGTTATTTGAACAATTTTCATGAAAATATCTACTGCTCACAAACTGCTTTACTCTGAAATTTTAGTTGGTATCTTTGTGATAAAACTGACATTATTTTATTTAATCTGAAACAACAGTCAAGTATACAGGTGAACAACAATACAAAAATGAAAACAGGATTGTTTTTAATTTTTAAAAATAAAAACATTCAGTAACCTTGCAAGTGCCTTCTTATTGGGATGACATAAGATGAGAAATTACTGGAGCAGAAAGTAAAATCTGCTAAACAATATATACATAAATTCAAAAATATAACTATTGCAACAGTAACAGAATTATTTATAAAACATATATATCAGGTTTATAATTTATTAACACATTTTCAGAGTGGATATGTTTTGCTTTAATAAAGCTAATTTCTAGAACAATGACTATAAATTGACAACAAAGAACACTTCAGATCCTCTTGTTAACCTGAAAATCTTTTATATATTAGCTATTAGCACTGAGAATATACCGTGTCCTATTCTGTCTCAACATCTGCCTGATTGACTGTGGGTCTTAGAAGTCACTTAGATGGCTTAAAAAGTTGTTCGCTCTGAGGTCCAGCTGGATTTGTCCCATATTAAGCTCTGTCCATGCATAGGTAGACAAGGGAAATTTAATGAGCAGTAAAGAGTGGTGAGAGTGGCTGAAAGTTCATAAACTTCCAAATTTTTGATTGACAGCATTGTGCTGTATGACAAAGGATTTGTTGTAGCCATCTTGAATGTCTGGGTTTAGATGACTCACTACTCTATCAGAAGGACATGGATTTTTATCAGTAGACACCATTAGATAACAACTTATTGCTGCTACTGACACATAAAATAAGCTGATGTTTCCAGTCCAATTTCTTGAAACCAGGTAATACCTATCTATACATTCTCCTTTCCTACCTCTAAATCTAGTCTAAGACTCTCATCTTAATTGAGAACATGGTCATCAGACAGGAAGTATTTAGCCTTCTACTTTATCATTGGGCTAATGCTGACTATGTGGCTAGCATTAGCAAGATGTCAATTTCAGTACTGTGTGAAGTATTTCCTCATCCCTATATACTGATCAATTTAAACATGTTTGAGGTTTTTTTAGTATTGAGGAGAGTGACCTTTTAGAAAGAATATCATCCTCTTTTGTGGGGGTGGGGACCTCGTGGGCATTGCCTCTCTGCCCAAGAGCATCCTCTGCCTTCTAGAATTTTATGGATTGCAATTGAAAAAAAAGTAGCATACTTGCTGACAGACTCCAATGAGTGATTGTACATAAAATGCATGGTTTTCTGAGTTCCCCTTGAAAGCTATTAATTTTCTCTGTTCTTCTTTCATTGGAGGAAGCCATGTGGCCAGAAGAATAAGAAAGAGAAAAGTTGGTCATTTTATTTTTTGACATGTATACATACCAGTCACCGTAGTGATATTTGACAGTAGTTTGTATATGTTTCACAAGAGTAAAAAGATTATTGATTGAAATAATAATTACTTAACAAATTCTTAATTAATGTACATTTTATTTTGGATAACTAATATTAATTGAATTTAATCATTTTAGCTTAAGTATAATGCCATATAGAGATAAGTATGAGTTATTTCTAAAACAAATCTTGAGTTAAAAATGAATAAAATGAAGTATGCTTTAGTTTATTAATACAAAAACATAATTCTGTTTTATAAATGTTCCATATTCATTCTATTTATAAACTTAAAGATATGAGTTCTTATTAAACCCCCTTGATTCTCTTTGGGAAATTTTCATGAATTCCTTATTTGTGAATGAAAATTCTGTCAACAAGAAAGAGCTGTGCAAAGGAAGAGAGATGTGTGTATCAAAAAATCGTTTCTTATACAGCATGCTCAGATACCCTGGGTAGGAGAGTGCCAGCTTAGAGCCTAATTTCTGGGTTCAGGTTTTAGCTTAATAACTTGTAGTGATTGTTGTTGTATTCAGACAAATTACCATTTTAGCCCACCCTGACATTCTCATCTTCAGAACAGTGATGCTAAGTGCTTAAATCATGGGATCACATTACAATTTAATTTCACCACATGAGATAATGCTTGGCATACAGTCAAACACAAGGAGACTCCTTTGTATACATTGCATTTATATGAAACATTCTCTAACCCTACACCTTCTCCCTCAAAAGAAGAAAAAGGTGGACAAATCAAACAACCTAGATTTGCAGTTGAACTTGATCTTAAAATTCAGGTGGCTTGAAAATGAAATAATTATTTGCATTATTTATTTATGAAATTCAACGTTAAGTTGTATAAATAAACATCGAATTCTCAAATATTTACACATCCAGTTCTCTTAATTGTGTCACACAGCTTACTGAGGGGAGGGCTGTGGGATTAAACAGAGACGGGTCTTTTCATTCTTCCTATCTACACCGCTAGCTCTTTGCTATGATATGATTAAGTAATGGTCAGTGGATCCCTACAAATCAAATTCCTATTTTGCCTCTGTCTGCTCTCTTTCTCACTTTGCCATAATTCCCTGCTATTGCCACATTGAGCTATTTCTTATTGCATTTTGCTATCGTTTTATCACATATCACTTCTCACATTTTTCTCTGTTCCTGTCATTTGTTTCAAATTATGATCATTCCTTCTTTTATATCTTTTAGATTGGAATGCTCTTAGAACTTGACCTGTAAATCATTTAGCACATTATCTGTCAAAAACACTCTGCTCATTTGTTCCAATTACCTTTTGAATAGGAGCCGAGGCTCTGAAATAGTTACTCTTGGAGAAAAATCATATACTAAAATATTAAACGTGAAAATATCCTATGCTATTCATAAAAGATCATTCATAATATGCTATACTACCTCCCAATAAGCCTAAAGCAACGATTGTTTCCTCAGTGTAAGAAAAGAAGACAGTTGTTTCACACCACTCCAGAGGAGCTGGTGTGCTTCTCACATGTTGTGTGTCATCTGATTATGCACATTTCTGTGTTTTTGCCTGGGCTTTATTTGAATTCATGAAGAATATACTTGTGCATAACTTGATTCTGCTTATTGAGAGTAGATTGCTTGTGAATACCAACTCTCCTTGTACTCTGAGTCAGAAGGTAGACAGCTTCTAATGTTTCCAAGCGTCCTATTGTTAAATTGAACCTCACATTTTAAGGCAATTTCCCAATATTTATACTCTAGGTTTCCAGGTCTATTGCTATTAAGAATAACAACTTGTTAGTTGGGTAAAGTTTATTGGTATTTTGCTATTACTCATAGTATTATGCTATTTGATTTGACTCCAATATTAAAACAATTATTAGAAAAATATATTTTAATTTCCCTACTTTCAATTTTCAATCATGAAGAGTTTTTTTTTTTCTAGTAGCTTGAATTGTCAATTATTCAGACATTAGTGTGTAAAAAATAGGGAACCTAAACTTATTTTGACTTCTGTATAGGTGAAATATTGTAGATGGTGAAAACTCTTAACATGGTATAAGAAAAATGCATTATTAATATAAATATTTAACAGAATATCATGACCTGAGTAAGTAATAACTATCTTCAATGTGGACTTAGTAAAACCGATGAGGAAATGTGAATATCTACTCTAAAAGTTTGCTGGAAAATAAAGCAGAAATAGGGTAAGTGACAACTTCAGGCAGATATCAAAGTGTTTTTGTTTTGTTTTCAAATTTTTCTCTTGAGAGAAAAGACACTGACAATTTTATTGTAACGCTCAATGAGAAAAACACATCTTAGAGGGCAAAGTTGAAGATATGAAACCAAGAAACTGGCAAAGAAGTCCTTCAGGCATAGAATTTAAGAATAGATATAGATATAGAATTTAAGAAAACTTGAGCACCTGCTTTCATGAACAGCAATATTTAATAATAACATAAGCAGCTACACAACACCATGGTTCACATAGTGCTTTAGAGCCATAATATGTCTCAGTTTTCCAGCCTTGATTTCTATTCAGTGCCCATCAAATTCCAACTATGAGATTCCCAGTGTATGCATGCCCAAAGGATGCTTTAATTATGTGCTACTCACTTGGAAGCTTAAAAAAATTAATTCTTAGTTCCAGAAGCCAGACACCTGAAAGTAAGTTGTAATGTTATATACATCCAGCAGGCTTTCAGAATGAACATTTCCCTGCATCTTCCAAGTTTGTGGTAACTCCAGGAAACACTTGGTTCTTGGGCTGTTAGCTGAGTGACTGTTGCACTCTTCTCAACACGGCATTGATGGAGTCCTGTTTGTCTCTGAGGCTGATAATTACTTTGCTGGATCATAATGATAACAATTATTTAGGGCCCACTTAAATGAGCTTGATATCACCTTGCTTCTTAACCACTTAAATCTGCTAAAGTCACTTTCATGTGTGATGATATTTTTAAGCTTTTGTATTGATATAAGTTTGGGGGACAATATTTATTTTATTATTTTACTTATTTACATTTCAAATGCTGTCCCCTTTCCTGGCTTCCCCTCTGCAAACTCCCTATCTTATCCCCCCTTACCCTGCTTCTATGAGGGTGCTCCTCCACCTACCTACCCACCCAGTCCTGCCTCACTGCCCTAACATTCCACTACACTGGGGCATCAAGCCTTCACAGGACCAAGGGACTTCTCTCCCATTGATGCCAGATAAGGCTCCTTCTGCACTTTCAGTCCTTCCCCTAACTGCTCCATTAGCGTCCCTGTGCTCAATCCAATGGTTGGCCGTGAGCATCTGACTTTGTATATGTCAGGCTCTGGCAGGGCCTCTCAGGAGACAGCTATATCAGGCTCATGTCAGCAAGCATTTCTTGGCATCCACAGTAGAATCCGGTTTTGGTGGCTGTATATGGGATGGATCTCCAGGTGGAGCAGTCTCTGGATAGCCTTTCTTTCAGTCTCTGCTCAACAATTTGTTCCTGTATTTCCTTTAGACACAAGAAATTCTGGGCTAAAATTTTGGAGATGGGGGGGGTGGCCCCATACTTCAACCCGGGGCCATGCCTAACCTCTGGATATGGTCGACAGGTTGTTCATCCTTTTTGTGGGATATTTCAGCTAATACAATATTTAATTATAACAGTGGAGCACAAACTATACTCACATAATTTTAAACAGAAAATTGAATATTAATCACCATGTAAGTGACATGTAAAGTATTCATTATAGAGACTACAAATTTAGATTGAAATTTTATGGAGAAGCCTGACTTGTAAAACATTTTGAGTATGATGTGTGTATAGTGACTTAATTCTCAGATTTCTAGATTTCTTCTATCTTCTAAAAGATTGTCATTCAACCTATTTCTTAGCATGTGTCATCTCTAGATTATATTTTGAGGGACTATATTCATGGAAGGGATAAATGGGTATAACCTCTTGTCTTGTTCAGTCAAGATGTGTTTGTCTCTGATTTGATCACTGGCTTAGTGTCTTCATTACACATGTGTCAAGTTTCTAAATCTTTAAGTTAACTGAGGATTTCGTCAGTCTGGTTGTTAAAAATCTTTTATGCACTGCCCCAGGTTCCTTTTGATGTTGTGAGATCACTTTGTGTTTCCTGTCAATGGAGTCAGGGTTTCACAATGCAACCCAGAACAGCTGTCTTCATGGTCCCTCCTTTCAATAATGAGGACATGATACTACCTCCAGCCAAAAGAACTTTTGCTTTTGCTTTTGCTTTTCTGTTTTTGGGGTTTGTGTGTGTGTGTGTGTGTGTGTGTGTGTGTGTGTGTGTGTGTGTGGTTTTTGTTGACATAGCTTTCACTATCTTCAATTTCCTTCTTTGAGTTATAATAGAAAATTGCTTCAAGGAAATTCCTATATTGAAGAAACTTGTTTTTCTTATGGCATTGCATCATACAATTAAAATTCTTACAGTATCATTACATTTATTTATTTACTTATAGTGTGTGTATATATTTGTAAATGTATGTACCACAGCATATGTGTTTTGGACAAAAAGCAACTTGCAACAGTTGAATTTTTCCTTCCACCGGGTTGTTTCCAAGGCTCAAACTCAGGTCACAGAGTAGGTGACAAATATTTTTATCTGGTAACCCCTCTTGCTGGCCCACTCTTAAGGTTTTAACTTTTATTTCATAATTACCATAATATTGTATTGGAAATACTGTAGCTAGAGAAAATGCTATGTAACTAGAGAAAATCTGATGATATCGATTAGTCGTAGTTATTGAAAGCTGCGGTATCACATCTTTCACTTTGCATAAACTCTTGGGCTGTGACAGCTGATCATTGAAAATATAGCGTTTTCAAGAGTTTGAAAGGAAAGTTAATGCCTCTTGAGAAGAACTAAGGTGCATGCATGTCACCATGAATGTGCACATGCCACCATCAGTGTGCCCATACTACCATGACGGTGCACATGCCACCATCAGTGTTCACATACCACCATGACTGTAAATATACCACCATGAGTGTGCACGTGCCACCATGAGTGTGCAAATGCTACCATAAGTGTGCACATACCACCATGACTGTAAATATACCACCATGACTGTGCACATACCACCATGAGTGTGCACGTGCCACCATGAGTGTGCAAATGCTACCACAAGTGTGCACATACTACCATGACTGTAAATATACCACCATGACTGTGCACATACTGCCATGTGTGTGCACGTGCCACCATGAGTGTGCAAATGCTACCACAAGTGTGCACTACCACCATGATTGTAAATATACCACCATGACTGTGCACAACCACCATGAGTGTGCACGTGCCACCATGAGTGTGCAAATGCTACCACAAGTGTGCACATACCACCATGAATGTACCCATGCCACTACGAGTGTGCACATGCCACCATTACTGTGCACATTCCACCATGACTGTGCACACACCACCATGACCGTACACATACCATGAGTGTGCACCGGCATTGCTTTTGTGGGTGTTTAGACGTTTGTGGGTGTGTGGACAGGCTTTAGAACTGTGAAGCTTTCCTTATCTTTTATGCTTAAATGGAATGGTTTGAATTGTGAATACATTCCTCTAAATTTCACACATTTATTGGGCCATTTGCCTTGTGATAAATCTGCTTGCAGTTTTTAAATCCCCTGTTTTACTCAGCAGAGTTTAGATAATTTATATTATAGTTACCTGTCATTCTACTTAATTCAGCAATTTATATCAGTAATTTCTCCAATTTTTTACTGACAAATTGCTTCATGGTTCTTTCTGCATGCTTCTTATATTAGTAAATCATTTTATTGGATTTTTTCAGTTGTGAAGGTTTCACCATTGATAAACCCTTAAGAAGATCAATAAAGCTTTTTATATCTTTTACTTAAAGTATATGAGACTTCATTTTAACACCACTATTACATCAAAATCAATGATCATTATTTTTCAAAATGTTAACTTCTTCTAACAATAATAAATAATGTTCATGAAGTGCATGCTTACTCAAAATTTGCCTTTATTATTTAACATTACTTTTAGACTTTGAGCAAAATGAAACAGCATAGAATTTCAACAAATAAGAATGGGTATGTTTTAAGCCGGGCATGGTGGCACACACCTTTAATCCTAGCACTCGGGAGGCAGAGGCAGGCAGATTTCTGAGTTCAAGGCCAGCCTGGTCGACAGAGTGAGTTCCAGGACAGCCAGGGCTACACAGAGAAACCTTGTCTCAAAAAAAAAAAAAAAAAAAAATGAGTATGTTTTGTTTTGGGTTTTTGGCATTCTTGCTGTTTGGCAATAAGGAAAGAAAGTGACCTGACCAGATGGCTCAGCAGATAAAGGCACTTGTAGTTAAACCTGCCAACCTGAGTCCTATCCCTGAAACCCACATGCTGGAAAGAGACAGCCAACTCACACAAGCTGTCTTTTGACATTCACATGTACCATGACAAGTGCATGCCTTCCCACTACAATCACCAACAGACACACACAAAGACAGAGATAGACAGACAGACAGACAGACACACAGACAGACAGACAGTCACACAGACACACACACACAGAGAAAGATAAGACAGTCAGACATAGAGGTATACAGACACACACGTTATAAAAACATAATACATAAATGTATGAAAACTTTAAAGAAAGCTATTTTGAACAACTGATATTTTGCCTTTTAATACAACTATACACCATTTTTCTCAGTTTCTCATTTAAAATCATGTTTAGATTAAAATTCCAGTTGAAATACATTAAAACTTTTTTAGAGATAGCTGAAGAAACATTTGGCATACATTTGTAATTTTAAAAAACAACTTAAGTTGTATACAACACAGTATATACCATAAAAATATTGTTAATTACTGAAAGATACTGGAATGCCTAAATAGTTAAAAAGAAACTAACTGTAAATCTTATTCAGATGTTTAATAGAGTTATTCAGTAACTTGTTGTGTGATACCTCAAGAGAAAAAACTCCTAAGAGGCCTGCATAAGTTAAATGGAGTCTCTATGAAACTCCAGTGAGACTGTCTGCAGCAAATTAGCAGGTACCGGCCCTGACCTCCAGTTGTTTCAGAGTTTTAAGAGCAAAATATGAAAATGTGACGATATAGAAAGCAGCTGGTGTTACAGAGTCAGGGAAATAATAGCTAAATGGCCAGGCAGGTACCATTTAGCTCAGGTTACATTGTATAGGAATAACTGGCTGGTCCAGATACCAGTTGTATGTGATAGTTTTAGCATTTAAAGTGTTCTTAAGAATATTTTCATGGGTTGCCATGACTGTAGTTTAGTAGCCTACTACAAAGTCTTCATGTGTGCACTCAGAGTCTCTCATCTCTCAGCAGCCTACCCAGATGTAAGACAAGTAATGTGAGAAAGGACAGTCTTCAGGGTCTGAGACCAAACATCAGGAGACTTCTCACTATTACAAGTCATCCTTGTTCAACTCATGAATGAATTGTGGTTTGTTTTATTTTGTTATCACTGAACAAGTAACACACTGATGCTTTGTGAGGTCTAGAACCTCAGATTAATAAGGATGTTGAAAGTTTAATGCCCTTAAAATAATAAGCATCATGTCTTATAATGGGAAGAATGTGTTTCTTGGTCCCTATCAATTATACATATATATATATATATTCACTATATTGAGTCAGTTGGTGTCTTGACAAGATATGCATGGCCTGGATTGGTCAAGGTATTGGGTATCTATAAAGTCATTCCTAGACATGTCTACCTGATCAAACTAGAACAAGGGAAAGGAGCTGCCTTTGACACCGTTATGTGACTAGATCTTTGGCAATGGACACTGGATACATAAGAGCACAAAGGCAAGACTAAGTATTTACCAGAGCATCGTGTATAAAAACTGACAGTGACTCAGCATCACTCACTCATTATCACTCAGTGATTCTTGGATCTTTTACCAGAGGTGCCATAAAAATGTAGTAAAGTAGAAGCCATCCAGATATAAGAGCCATATGTGATAGCAATGGTCACATAATCTCTAAAGTATACAGATAACATTTTGCTAGTCATTAAGTTTATCCCAAGGAATTCTTCAGATAACTAATAGATTCTCAAGTAGGATGGCCTCCCGCAAAGCTATGACAACTTGCAGAGACCCAAGGATATGAAAGGCTATATGACATATTAATGAGATGTGACAGAGGGTATAGTTCTGGCTTACATGTAAGAATAGTTTTCATTTCAGAGTCAGCATATGGTTTTGACAGTATATGAGTTATGATATAGTCTTGGAATGAAAATATAATTCTCGGAATTTCAGGCAATGGGTTCCTATGTGTTGAACAGTAGTACAACTTTTATGATGAGCTCTTTTGTGACTATCCGGATATCTAAAATGATTTTGAGAATGGGGGTACTTTTAGAAAAATATTATAAAGTGAGATTTCTTGACCTGTGGTTCACAAGAGATTGAAGATGGTTATATTTATGTCTGTACTACAGAAGCCATAGCAATCATATAGTCATTAAAGAGCTTTTAAGAGGCTGGGTGAAGCTGGTCCTGTAATGAATGTATTGTAGTATCATTAAACGTGGAGGCTGAGAGGGTGGCTATTGGCATAGGCAATAAGAAGAACATAGAAATCAAATCAACCACAGCAATATATTTATCAGCTAAACATTAGTTGTACCTAGTACTTTTAAGAACATTGCCAATAGGTTTCTAAATTGGTAGGGCCATGGAATAGTTTAGCAATTTACCTTGAGATTTTGTTTACTTTGGCTTTTAAAATAGACAAATTACACTGTCAAGTGATTAAATCGTGAGGTTAACCATCCCATCTTCTTTGAGTAAATCTTGGATATTGAATTTCAGTCTCTGAAGGGCCTATATTATTTTACATTAGACTGTATTAATTATTTTAATTGAGGGTAAAAATCTATGGCAGTCCCAATTTGTCAGGCCTATTACAAGTACCAAAAACTTAATTTAATTTATTACTATTTTGGCCAGAGCTTCCATAGCCAGTGTGAGATATTTAGTCAATGCAATATTTATGAAGATTAAAATGAGGCATAATTATTCATCATTTTATTACTTATAACTATTGTATACTATCTTGTGTCTATTGTCTAAATTTAGTAAGTTTCCAAAGAATATTTTTAATCTGATGTGCTCTATTGATTAAGGCCACAAAATTTGCCAGTTGTATATCTCAATAGATTGTAATACTATTTCCAAACTTGTATTATGGAAGCAGAGAAAACAATGCTGGGTCCTTTGTAATTTCACTGTACAGTATTCTGTAGTATAGCTTAAACTAGGAAGTAAGAAACAGTTTTCCTTCAATTTCCTTTTTCGTATTTGTGCAAAGATCTTTATATTTGTTTTTATTTTGACTTGCTTTTATTTATTTTTATGTTTGTTTGGATAATTTTCAATAGGCATTATTCATACGTCTGTGTTTTTACTTTGATTATATTTATAACTCTTACTCCATAATAATTCTAGTATAATGAAAGTTAAAGTCTCCCTCATGGAAGTGCTTACTTCTAGGTTATAATCCTCTCTGCTTAAAGATAATTTTTTTAAAAAGTCCTTAGTTATACCATGAAGGTGCCAAAATGGTATTTTTATCTTTTTATCTCCTTCCTTAGTAATGTCTAACAAGTTGGCTCATAGTGCAGCTGCTTTTGTTTCATTAGATTTGTGAAGCCCCTCATTTAATTCATTTAATTCATACTTCATCCTTATTTTTTGCATAAATGAGAGATTATAAAGTTTTGAACACATTTATTTAGAACTCTTTCAAATAGCCTCAAGGGCTGTCCTGAAGGTCTCAGTGTTTACCATTTTGCTGAGATAGCCACATCCCCAACTCCTGGATTCAGCGCTATTTCTTATTATTATGGAGTCATTAACACTAAAGGGAGGACATTCCTCAGAAGGAAAGAGTCCTCCATTGTTAGGGGATCCAGAAAATATGTTCATTACTACACAAACAAGCCTTATTCACACAGTAGCCATCAACACTTGCGCAGGCTCACCCTGGGCCCTGTCCCAGGAGCAGAAATCATGTCACTCTGTTCCCACCAGGGCCAGGCCAGACTAGCCAACAAAGTATCACTGTCACAAGGTAAGAGCCTGTTCTGTAAAGAGTTGAAATCAGAATCTTGAATTATGATCCAATATAAGAAAGAAATGTCTAACCTTGACACATGGTCTAGGTTCAGTTAAAGAACTATCTCTTGCTTCTAAAGTTTTACAACTTCTAGCATAGAGTGATGAAATCTGTAATAAATAAAAATCAAGATTTCCAGCAAACAACAGCATCTCATTACTAAAGCAACACAGAAAAAGAAGAGAAGAAAGTAAACAAAAGCCTTAGGTGGTCATGATCCTTTCCTTGACAAGTCTGTACTATACAGTCAGGATTTTTAGTTAAAACCACCTCTAAAACAGTTCCAAAAAGGCACAAGAGAGAAAAAGAAATGATCTTGGCTTTTGAAATTTTATGCATGATTGAGTCATCCTACTACAGACCTGCATGATTTAAATTTCCTGCAATATCCAGTGGAAAATATGAAGGCTTCCTATTCAGCTCCCCATACCTGAGGCTCCATGTAAGGAGGTGGAGAAAGCCTTCCTGCTCACAGCCGAACATCAAACACATTTTCCATCTTCTTAACCAAATGAATACAGTAGAAGAAATTCATATGTCATATTATATACATATATATGAATATTTCCCTTGTCACCACATTTTGTATTCTCATTCCACTTCAAACAAAATTAGTTCCTTTCAACTTACAATGAAATGACTATAACATGCTGTAGAATATGATTCGACGAATTTTCAAAGTGACTGTCATTTTATCTAATACAGGTTCAAATGATAAATGCCTGCCCTGAGTCATTATGGGATGTATGTCAATGTTACTACTTCACATTTCTTTCAGTTTTTAAGCAGTTATGGGTACAATTTATGCTTAATAATTCAAGAGAAAATTGGAAAACACTGTACAGTAACATGAAATACAGTTGTTTACTCAGATTTTTCAGTATTTCACAATGGCATATTCTCTCACGTATGTTTTTCTGCAGGTTAAATTTCTTTTTGGTTGTTAGGTTGATGGATTGATTGGTTTTGATTTTGTGTGTGTGTGTGTGTGTGTGTGTGTGTGTGTGTGTGTGTGTGTTGTATGTGTTCATGTGTGGTGGTGGGATGTGGAACTGTTCCCAAAAATAAGGATTCAGGTCGGGGATGTCAAGTTGGCCTCTCTATAGTTGTTCACCTTATTCCCTTGAGATAGGATGTCTTAGCGAATCTGGAAACTATGTAGGAAGGCAAGAAGCCTTACTGGCCTCCTTGTCTCTACACTCCTGACAACCTGTCTCTGGGATTATAAATGTATGACTACAGCTAGCTTTTTAGTTGGATGCTGACATCTGCAAAAATCCTTAGGGGGTATGCAGCCTGGACACTTAACTACCAATCAGTCTCCACAGATCATGTGGAATAATGGAAAATAATAAGAAATGGTAATCCACATATTGTCCTTTATCTGTCTAAACTTGGTGCGTGGACTTGAATAGTTGCTTAAACTCTTCCAATTTATTCTCTTAGTTTTTGAGATAGAGTTTCTCTGTGTATCCCTGACTAACATGTAACTTACTCTGCACACCAGACTGACTTCAAACTCAGATATGCCTGCCTCTGTTGAGTTAAAATATTGCACCACCATGCCTAAATTATATTCTCATTTTGATTTTCATAGTTACATAGTGTTTGCATTGTAATTTTTCTGATGTCTTTGTTCTGTGTTTTTCTAGTAAGAATACTACATATGGCATATGGAAGTTTTGTTGTTCATTTTATTTTCATTTGCTTATGACATGGGTTCTTGTTATTTTACCCTTCTGGATAAAAAAACTTGATCTTCCTATGTCAATCTACCTCCAAATCTGGAGGGTATGATACCAGAAAAGAAAGTTAGGAAAGTATCTCCAAGTCTTTTGAAACTCAGGTCAGCTCACAGAACCCCATGAATTTATGGGATCACCATATAAGCTAGAAATTGCAAGCAAAATACTGCAAGCTCTATCTGGTTTTCTTATGTACCTACAAATCCCATAAACGGGGTAATTATTTTTATTTTCTGTTTGGCAGACAAATACATGCTATCAATTGTACTACAGAATATTTTAAAGAGACATCTAAAAAGAATTTTCCTATAGTTTATATAAACTCAGTATTTCAGGCGCACTGCTTATATTGAACATGGGAAATTCAAATGGAGATTTGTAGCTAGGATATTTTCCACATTCACTGAATCTGTGTAAACTAGTAAACTACCAAGCTAAATGTCAGAGTTTCATTTTCCATGTTTTTTTTTAAAGAAACATTTTATAAAATGAATAAGTTCTGAGTTTTAAACTTGTATAGTACTTATTTTATTGTTACAGGTATTACCAATTAAAGTTTTAATAAAAATATTTTTACTCAAAGTCAAGGTTGGGGAAAAAAAAGTGTTTCATTGATAATAAAAAGTCAGTGGTACTTTTGTGAACCAAAGCAAATAATTTAATACCCATACATTTAAATTTCATCTTATCATGAACAAATCAACTCTGCAGTTATTTTTACTGTCAAGATAATTTGTTCGCTGTATTTCGTTTAGTCTTTTGGGAGCATAATGGTTTCCTTACTGTTTACCCAACCCTTTGTACCTCTTTTTAAATTCTTAGAAATGTCCTATTAATAACTATAACATGATTATAAATACAGATCTATGGGACATTTTTTTGTGAGTGACAGTCTTTCACTAAATGGATCAATTATATATTCAAAGACTGAGCATATCTCTCCTCTTTGGATTTAGAATCTGAAATAATTGGTTTATAAACAACAGTAGTTTCTGGCCCTTTAGAAGAACACAGAAAATAAACTTTCTAACTGAGCACCCTATTTAATAATGTGGATGATTGGGGGGAAAATTATGAAAGCTAACATTAAAAAAAAAAAGCTCTGAAAACCCAGGAGGTTCACAGAAGGGGGTCGAAATTAGTGGTGAACGTGCACTAACCATATTAGAAAAATTTGCTACAAGATATTTGTAATTATTAGATAGTGGACAAAGGATCCTTCCCAGAAAGATCAAATATAAATCAGGAAGATAGGTGGAGGGTTTGAAATAAATCTCTATATAGTAAAACTATCAAGTCAACATAAACACATGATGCAGAATGCATGAAAGACATGCTCTTTATTTCTTGGTGGCATCAAAAATGCAGATACTTCAGAGGTATTTGTGAGAGGCACTGGGGAGGTTAATTTAGACTATAAAGAGAAGGAGGCTTTGTCAAGAAAATTAGAGATTAAGAAAATGGATGCATGTTGATTGTAGAGTAATTCATATGTGTCTTGAATTGTGCACTGGTGCTTCACAGTCTTGCTATAGATGGTGCATTGGAAGGGGCAATTAATATCACAGAGGCATTAAGACCTACTGCCTGAAGCCTTTGTGGTATCGGGACTCAGAAATTCAGTGTTGTTAGCTGACTCAGGGAGTACAAAACCTTCTGATGACCGACCTGCATGGATTCCAATCAGCCAAATCCCTGTGGGATAGTTGGATAAGTTACATTGACAATTGTTCAATTTACTGAGAAAATATAACCAGCAAGGTTGTCAATCCTGACACTTTGCCTACAACCTTTCATGTTAGTATTTATATCCTTAACCATATCTATATATCTATTCAAGTGCAAGTAAATGCAATTAATTATCAAGTTATAGATCAGATTTACTTAAACTGAAGGGGATCTTGAAATGAACCTTCAGGTATTTGTATGAAATTTGCATTAAACTACCATAGCTGGAATACTGTTGCCTATATTGGGAAAATTCTTTGAAATTCATTAAAACAGCCTTTCCTAAATGTAAGAACAGTAGAAAATCTACAGAGTGTTTAAAAAAAAAAAAAAACTTAGCTTCAAGAATTTTAAATTATTTTTAGCTTATGTCCCCTAAATTTTGACAGCATTTAACATGCTATGACCTATCTATTATATATAGATACATGAAACTCTGTAAAATATATTGGCTGTTTTCTCTCTTCTATAAAAAAGTCATAGTATTTTAATTAATAAAAATATAGGGTAAGATGAACATGAATTTTTAAAGTTATATGTTGTTACTCTTCAAAATACCATTATTTATTTCTGAATTAAATAACAGAAAGTGACATTTAGACCATCAAGACAGCTCAGTGGTTAAAGCAGCCTGCTACCAAGGCTAAGAACCTGTGATCCTCCAAACACAAATTGTAAAAGAAAAGAAGTTTGATTCCCACAGGTTCCCCTTTGACTCCCTTCACATACAGTTAGCATGTACAACAACACATAGGGACATGCACATCACACAATAAGTAACAAATAAATCACAGATTATTTTTAAATGGTTGAGTTTAGAACCTGTATAATTTATTGAGAATTTATATTCTAAACTATAAACCTTATAAAGTTCTCATGTTAGTAAAATTCTAAGCATATTCAGTAGTATGCATTTCTTGATGAAAAATTTTTCAAGGACTTCTATGGAAAAATATCTTGAGAAGTTCTTGAATGTATAGAATGAAATAATTTCTTGTCAGAAATTCAAATGCTCAAGACATGAAAGTTCTCATCTTTTCCAGAGTTTTACTTAAATTTCCAAAGTGTAGAATGTGTCAGAAAGGGTAAAGGAAGATAAAAAGCCTCAAAGCAAGGTATAGGTGAAGAGGAAATGTAAGGGGGTAGATTTTCACCATTCTGACCTGTGATTTTTCTACAGAATCATGAATCATTCAGATCTGAGTTTCTGTTCAGACTGTAGCTCCACCATTGTTACCTTTATGTTAAAGTTCCTGCTTGGCCAAGTCTTTGCTACCTGTGAGACTGAATCACCAATTCATACTTACCCACACTTCTCCCCCAAACTAAAAGTGCCAGAGATATGGATGTGTTTCCATGGTAAAGTGCTCGCCTCCCAAATGCAAAGCCCCCATTCTCATCACCTGTAATATCAGAAATAAAAATGCCACAGATACCTCCACAATCCACAACATCATGTTTCCTTGTATTTATCACTTGTGAGACAAGATTGACAATTTTTTCTGCAATCCTTGATATTCCTTCCTCTTCTCCATCCCAGTATAGGAACAATAAGCCAGAAAGTTGTGTGGACTAGCCAAACATATTTTCAGTTTTATTTGGCTTTGATTTTCAGATGTTATCTATGAATTCCAAAAGAGTAGATTTTTACCTAAATGGTATTCTCTTCTGCAATATGATATAAATTAGTATGTAAAGAGCCAAGCTTTGTGGAATGAGAATATATTTTTTGTATACCAGAAAATATCTTGTGCCACATAAATATTTGACATAGATTTGTACATGATTTTTCTATAAGCATAATTCCTTAAGAAATTCATTTTTAATTTATAGTTGAACAATAAATTATTACTGAGTTTCCTCTGCCTTGTTGGTTCTTTTCCTTGGTTTTGTATTACATTTAGAAGAAAACGTTCATAGTTAAATGAGGGATTGTATCTAGGAATGTTGATTTAAACCCGAAGAGTATCACTAGTCATGAAACGGATATTTGTAGTTACATGAACAACATATAGTCTGCTATGTACTTTACCTACCTGCGACATCAGCCAATGCACTAGTCCTTTTCACAACATCTCATCCACAAAATAGTATTGATTTTCTTTATGCTGACATGCCACTGAGAATTTTGTGAACTTGGAACAAAAAATTGCCTTCCTATGGATGTTTGTAGCCTACACCATGGAGATCCATCTCAGATTGGCCACAGTCTTCTTGATACCTCCTCTTCTGGTTAAATAACATTAAGAGCTATATTTTATGGATAGTCTTTAATATTTTTTACACTGAATAAGTACTTGGTTGCATTTGTTTGCTTCAAATAAACTTCTTTCCTTCCCAGGAAGCATACACATGTTCTCTTGTTAATAGAATTCCAAAGAACAATTTTAGTCAGTGCTTACTACACTTGAGAAGCAGCTACAGGCATGTTAGTGGCTAGCTTTCTTTGTTTAATGAAATCCAAGCCACAAACCATTGATCTCTTCATCTGGTGATTGGTTTGTATTCCAATTGGCTACAATCTAACATTCACCATATTTGTTTTGTTGTTTTTTCACTTTTTTTTTCCTGGAGTCTGCAGTAAGTTTTCTGTGAATTTCCTACTTGACAATGACGTTGATAATAATAGTAAGTCTATTTACAAAGCAAACATTGGATTGTTCACCTTGCAGCTTTCTATCATTGATTTTATATAACCTTTATATCTTAATTCTCCTTCGCATATATTTCTGCTTCAGTGTTTTGTTTATATTTCTGATGCTTAGGAATACAATATGGATATGCTTCCTGATAAAGCTGGGGTCAGAGTTTTATGAATAAAACTGGCTGCTGATTACAATTTATTGTTGCACTCAATTGTTATGAAATATACCTTCTATCAACAGTTAAATATAATAAAAAATATAAAACTATTCCTTCATTGTTTTTTATTCTCTGAGAATTCCCTTTGAGAATTCCCTTCAGTATTTAAAACATAGTATTATTGGTTCTTTATGAATATCACATCATGTAACCCAATCCCACTCATCTCCCCCTGTCCCTCCTTGTACCCATCCTTTCCCCTTGCAACCTCCCATGCAACAGATTTGTCTAGACTTCTTTGCTTGCAAATGTTCATTGTAATGATTGGTCTGGTACAAGGCCTCTAGCATCTGCCACTCTATCAGTACTGGAACACCAAGGAATTTCTGTCAGATATCCTT
Organism: Mus musculus; assembly: GCF_000001635.26. Classification (NCBI taxonomy): domain Eukaryota; kingdom Metazoa; phylum Chordata; class Mammalia; order Rodentia; family Muridae; genus Mus; species Mus musculus. Next base: position 47,802,042 of record NC_000081.6, on the reverse strand, counting down.
TTATTGCCCTGTGTGATGGTGATCCTGTAGTTTCGGATCTACAGGACTGGCCCCTTCATATACTCCCACAGTCATCAATGGGGTTTATGTAAGAGTGGGCCACTTCAAAGTCCTAGATTTGAGCCCCTGAGGTATCTGAGCTGGACAGCTTTTCCATTCTCAGGCCCTTGGAGCAAGTCATCAGCAATCCCCATAACCAGAGCCGGCTCTACTCTGCTGCCCAGAAGAGGTATAGGTCCTTCAGAGCCAACTCTCCTACTCTGATGAACTCAAGACCAATTATCTTGTCTGATGTAGGTGGCAAGGGGTAAAAAGGGGAGATCTTTCTTAGTCATGTCACCACACAGCAGACAAGTGGTCAGGCCAGCTTTTCTCATGGTTATGTACTCAGAGCTGGCTCTCCTGTGTACCCACCACCAGGGTCAGCTCTACTGTGCTACCCAGGTGAGGTTCAGGGCTAGCTCTCCTGAGTACTGCATCTGGTGAGGGGCTGGGACAGCTCTCCTGCTTTCATGACCTCAGGACCAGGTCTTCCAACTGCCACAGATGGCAAGGGGCAAAGGGGTAGGAAGGTATCTCTCCTTTGTCCATATCACCACATGGGAGAAGAGGGGCAAAGCTAGCTGGCCCATGCTCACACTCTCTGGACCTGCTGCTCACTTATAATTCCCTCCATGTGGCAGCGTGTGCAGACCCTCTCTGAGTACTATTGTTGGCTAGTGGCAGGTTCAGCTCTCGTGCTCTTCTGCCACCCAGGGACAGATCTTCCATGATAAGGAATCTGTTTGGCCAGTTCTGCACAGCCCATACACAACAATATGCCCCTGGGTGACAGCCTAGACCAGCCATGTCTGCCTGGCCTTTGGTATAATAGGTCAGCTGCAGGGCAATGGACCCAGTAACAGTACAGGCTAGGACCCCTCCATGATCCCAAGTACCACCATCAGCTACTTGCACCAGACTATTCTAACTACCCTCAAGTCTCCAGTTCTGCCTTTCTTCATTGTGACCACATAGTTCTGTTTCTTTCTCTTCCATTTCCCCATCACTTACTTGCTCCTCTTAGTTGCACCCGGGATCTCTGAGTCTTTGGAGTTGTCTCAGGTTTGAAGTCAGGAGTGCTATGCCCTGCGTGTGCATTATGACTCAAGGGAGGGTCATCTCAGGCATTGTCTGCCCCATTAAGCCTGTGAGGAAATGACTGGTAGTCATTTATTGCTTGCTTTTTCAGGAAGTATTAGGGTATTAATCATTCAGATGTTCACAGGTCAGAACACTGAGCATAGACATAGCGTCGTTCCTCTCTATCACCTACTGACAAACATGCTACATGGCACAGTAGCCACATCAGCAATGCATCTAGGGACAGGGTCTTCAATTTTTTAAGTATCTTTAATTTGCCGTCTTCATATTTGAAGAATTAAAATCATAAATTTTCCCACTGAGGCAAAATACTATGTAATTTTGTGCAAATTATTTCTTAATAACTTATACTTCATTAGGTTTAAATGGCTTTTTGTTTCCCAAAAATGGAAAGGCCAAGTCTTAATTTTAAAGTCAGTTAACAGGTTCTGGGTCTCTATTATATTGTCTCTAGAATATAGGCACTGAAAGGAATCCTGGGAAAATCTTTCACTGGAATCTTTATTTCAGTTGAGTCTGTTGTGAGCTATTTTTCTTGTTCCATATCCCCAGATGAATGAAAATTAGATGTGGATTCTTTTTCAGTGCCACTATTTACTCTATTAATTTGACAAAGTAATATGTTAATTTTCTTTAAACTGAGTAAACAATTATACTGTGTTCTTGGTTTTTAACCAAGAAATGAGAATCTCTGTAAAGAGATATTAGAGAATTTAGCACAGTTCATAGGATATTTTAAAAAATGGTAGAATAATTTTAACGATATTTGGAATAACCTCACATCCCTTAGCCATTATTTTTAATTACATATAATTGTTTCTCTTCACTGTTTCTTAATTCATTATTCAGAGGATAAGACAAAAATGTCTTCAAAATATTTAAAGCAAAAGATTTTTTAAATAAATTTCAGTCACTATACTCATAAAAACAAACAAATAATAATGCCTAAAAGTAAATTGAAAGTATAAATTCTAATATCCTTTCATTGACTACATTGGAATAAGCAGTAAATATTATTTGTTTATTCTGATACCATGGTAAGTAACTTTACATGTCTGGTTTTAATTCAAACACCTTTTTTTTTTATTTTTATTTTTTAATTAGGTATTTTCTTCATTTACATTTCAAATGCTATCCCATAAGCCACCCAGACCCTCCCTCCCCACACACACCCCTACCCACACACTCCCACTAACTGGCCCTGGTGTTCCCCCGTACTGAGGCATATAAAGTTTGCAAGCAAAGGAGCCACTCTTCCCAATGATGGCCGACTAGGCCATATTCTGATTCATATGCAGCAAGAGACACGAGTTCCGGGAGTACTGGTTAGTTCATATTCTTGTTCCACCTATAGGGTTTCAGATCCCTTTAGCTCCTTGGGTACTTTCGCTAGCTCCTCCATTGGGCGTGCTGTGTTCCATCCAATAGCTGACTGTGAGCATCTACTTCTGTGTTTGCCAGGCCCCAGCATAGCCTCACAAGAGACAGCTATATCAGGGTCCTTTCAGCAAAATCTTGCTAGTGTATGCAATGGTGTCAGCGTTTGGAGGCTGATTATGGGATGGATCTCTGGGTATGGCAGACTCTAGATGGTCCATCCTTTTCTCACTGCTCCAAACTGTGTCTCTGTAACTCCTTCCATGGGTGTTTTGTTCCCAATTCTAAGAAGGGGCAAAGTGTCCACACTTTGGTCTTCCTTCTTTTTGAGTTTCATGTGTTTTGCAAATTGTACCTTATATCTTGGGTATTCTAAGTTTCTGGGCTAATATCCACTTATCAGTGAGTACATATCATATGAGTTCTTTTGTGATTGGGTTACCTCACTCAGGATGATGCCCTCCAGGTCCATCCATTTGCCTAGGAATTTCATAAATTCATTCTTTTTAATAGCTGAGTAGCACTCCATTGTGTAAATGTACCACATTTTCTGTATCCATTCCTCTGTTGAGGGGCATCTGGGTTCTTTCCAGCTTCTGGCTATTATAATTAAAACACCTTTAATCTGTTAAATTTCATGATGACATTATCAGGTCTGACAATTCTAGGAGTATAGAGTGATCTGAGTATGTAGATCACTATTTAAGCCATCTCCCCTAAAATTAAACACAACTGCATGTTTAAACAAGTAATTGGTGGTCCATGAAGTTATGATATGGTATGCACATATGTGTATGTACTTATTTACCTGAAGTGGTCTTTATAAGAGTTAAAGCTGCTCGTGGAATCATCTTTAACACTCAACAGAATCTGCACCCCTCCATTAATAGTTCACATTTTTGATAAAGTAAAGATATGTCTATTAGGTAAAACAGTTATACTCTTATTAAAAATTCAAAGAAGGTTTAATCACAAAAAAATACTAGTATAGATAACCAAGTTTTATTTTATCAACACTTATTTTTTAATATGCTTTAACTGAAACAAAACCCTTGATTTTGCCACTACCCTTTTTTTGTTCTAGATTCTCTAAGCTCTTTCAATGCCTTCCTACTCTCATGTTGTCATCTTCTTTTTTTATTATTGTTCGATAAATATGTGTATGGACAAATATAAAAATATAACCTATTGAGTCTATTTTTACTGCATACATATATAAAAATATATTATTGGATATGCATATATATGCAACTATATTATGTGTGTGTGTGTGTGTGTGTGTGTGTGTGTGTTTGTGTGTGTGCGCATGTGTATGTGTATGTTCAGGGCTGATCAATCTGCACTAGACATCCAGAAAGAGGGATAAATAAATAAAAATAAATATTATTTTCCCCTTCCCTTTCTTCTTTCAACACCTCCTATGTAACCCTTTTCCTCTCTGTCAGTATATATATATATATGTATATATATATATATATATATATACACACATATACATATATATACATGTTCAGTATATTTCATGGTGCTTTTATTTTGTACACATTTCGGAAAAATCTGTCATATATATAATTTTTCATACAATCACTTACTCTTTCCAAGGTTCCTTATTGTTTCGAGAATCCATGTGATGATATGATGTATATATTTAAAATATGATTTAGTAACAGTGAGTTAAAAACTTGAGAGACTTATTGAAAAGTAAAATATATTTCTTGAAAGTCCCTGCATGGGTTTCTTTTCTTTTTTTTTTTTTTTTTTTTTCACACAGGTGGACTATGGAGTTTGCTAAGATAGAGAAGTTTAGTGGAGGAGGTAAAAAAGCTCACTTTCAGTGTACCCAGGAATCTCGCAGGCTTCCTAGCAGTATGTTCTGGCAGATTGATAATATACAGATCATAAGTCCTAGCTGGGCTACAATCTCAGCCACTGATTCTGTGGCAGAAATGTGACCAATTGAACAAATTCTGTGGGGACAATTAGTATCTCACCAAGAAAATAAACTTTCCCAAGGCTTGTTAAAAATAAGGGTGATAATAAATTTCTTTATACCAATTGAAATAAAATGCTATTAAAATCCAAATTAAAATATATTTTAGAAAAGATTATTCATATTCACAAATAATCATTAATTTAATAATATTTAAAAACCATATAATTAAATAATGTAAAGAATGTATTGACATAGAAAATAAAATTAACTTTGTATTTAATGATTTTGAAAATTTTAAGAGTACTGTTACTATAATTGTTTTAAACACACAGATGATGTCTTATTTTAAATAGTTTATAACAACTCTAGAAAAAAATAAAGTATCTTTGAAAATATCTTTAACTCTCTAATGTGTACCTTTTGTTTTTTCTCTAGTTGTTTATATTAGTATGTATAAACTAGTAAAGATAGAAAAATATTCTATTTCTACTCACATTTTTCATTACATTTACTTATTGTTGTTTGATTGGGTAAGTCTATTGCATGCCTCCAGAGGTCAGAGAACAAGTTGTGCGAGTTTGATCTTCCCATGGCATGGTGTCCAGGAATAAAAACCAGGTAGTATCTAAGTTTTTTCGTTTCAACATAACACCATGACTGGAAAAAAAAAAAAAAAAAAAAAAAAAAAAAAAAAAAAACGTGCGAAGGAAAGTGTTTATTTGCCTTGTATTTCCATATTGCTGTTTCATATTGAAAAAAGGCCAGGAACTCAATAAAAGCAAAAACCTGGAGGCAAAAGCTGATGAAAAAGCAATGTATATTGTCTTGCTGCACATGGCTTCCTCAGCCTGCTTTTTTTTTTTTTAATTTTTATTTTGTCATTTTCTCCAATATTTCTTTTATTTTTAAACTTATTGGGTATTTTATTTATTTATATTTCAAATGTTATCCCTTTCTGGTTTCCCCTTCCAGAAACCCCCTATTCCATCTGCCTCCCCATGCCTCTATGAGGGTACTCCCTCACCCACCACCCACTCCCACCTTCCTGCCCTGGCATTCCCCTAAACTGGAACATCAAGCCTTCATAGGAACAAAGGCCTCTTCTCCCATTGATGTCCAACAAGGCTACACATATGGCTGGAGTCACAGGTCGCTCCAAATAATCTTATATAGTTATTTGGATGATTGGCCTTAAACACAACTACATAAGACCAAGAATATTTAAATGCTTCATACACATTAACTGTAGCTGCTCATATTCTCATGCTATTGATGTGTCCCAAAAACCCATTTGCAGGAGTGTCTTCATGTAAGACACTGAGGGACTTTGCCTCCAGGTGGTTCTAATTGGTAAATAAAAATGCCAGCAGCCAATGGCTGGGCAGGGCAAACAGAGGAGGGACTTTAGGATTCCTAGATTAGGGAGAAAGAGGAATGGAGGAGAAGGAGATCCGCTATGCCAGGAGAGGAAAAAGAATAGGAGAGCTCCCATGCCTGAGGAGAGTAGAGGGCAGGGAGGCATAGCTGACATTGGAAGAGCCAGGAGAGTGCGGCCCAGCACAGCCAAGACATAATATAGGATTTAGTAAGTAAAACTTGGGATTATTGGTGGGAAGTGATTAACGGGATGGAGGTAAGGAAGTGTCCCAGCCATTGAGCTAATTAAGCCATATGAAAATATAAAGGCAGTATATGTGTCTTTCATTCAGAAACACAGGACATTGAGGAGGCACCACTAGGTTTTACTTAATTATTTTCTATTTCTACAATTAATTATAATTATTTTCATTTATATATAATAAAATTAGCATTATAAGTAAAATAGGATTATTTCACACATTTCAGTCATATCTCCAACAACTTGAAAACATTTCTTATGGTATTAGAAGCAAATTCTATATACTCTAACAAATTCTATATAATATAAACATGTGGAAATATCATTATTTTATAACTCTCTGAATTCTGGAATTCCTAATACCTGTAACAGATTTGTTTTTGTTTCTTAATGGAGTTTTCTTAAATATAGAAATAATTCAGAATTTCATGTAACTGTAACACTATAGTAGCAATTTATCAAACATATGTAGAAATTGGAAAGCAATATATTGCTTTCAAATGATTAATTCAAAATAAATGAATGATTCTTTTAAAATTTACAAAGCCATATAATACCAACAGCTTATTTTTCCATGAAAAGACAGGAAACATTGGTTTTTTTTTCTCTCCAATAGTAATAATAGATAGAAGTATTGTTAACACTGGTCAGTATTCTCATGATTTAGTGAGTTAGACTGAGTGAGTAAATCTTAAGTTAAAGTTAAATTTTGGATACAGACTTTTATAAATCGACTATGACATAAAAAAATTAACTTATTTTTTAACAGAAAATAAATTGAACATTTTGAAGAGATTTTTCATCTATGTTAAGAGATAAATTCTATCATACATATATAAGTGAGAAAAAGTGTTCAGCACATTTGAAAGATGACCTGTCAAAACTAAGAGAAGCTGGGAAGATGAAACTTTCTCAAATAGCCTCAAAGAGGTGCACACTATCTCATAGTAGTATAATGAGACCAGGAACAAAAGAAAATGGTAAGAGCAAACCAAAATGTGTTTATAACAGAAATTTTAGGACAATCACTCAAAACTGAGCTTCCCCAAAGAAAGTTAGCAAAGGTAGTGAAATTTCCAGAAGGGAAACCATATAGGAAATAATTAAAAGATAATTCCTCAAGCAAAGTATCGTGTCAAGAACAAGCTTCATAGAAAATGTTGCACATTGGTGGAAATTCAAGAAGGCAGATCTGCCATATTACATAAAAAGAGGGACTAAAGATTGTTTTTGTGAAGAAGTTGGCTTCCTTACTATGCTGTGAATCATCTGTCACTCGAAGCATCATTTGGAAATTGGAAGTTGGTACCTGAAAGAACAGAAAGGAGAAAATGATGCATCCTGAAATTCAGCTCAGTGTCCTGATTTTGTTTGTCTACAGTGCTGTGTTGGAGAGGATTCTGTTATATTATTGGTAAATATTTGATTCTTCAAATTTCTTGTCATTTTAAATTTGTTTTAAATTTATAATTTTTCTGGCTCCTTTCTCTGGCTTTTCACTGAGGCATCTTGATGTTACCTTGCAACGTATCTGTTGGTTATATATATCATGTGATTTCTACCTTCTGATAAAAATACAAATACTGTAATGTAAGTCAATAAATGGTAAAAAGTTAATCTTCATATGAATAATTGATAAAGTGAAGTCATATCATGCAAAACATTTTTCACATGCTTTAAGTACATTGAACTTCTAACATCTGGCTTTAGTAATAAATGATGCTAACTTAGTAGCACACATTCATATTAATACTTGTATTCAATCTGCTTCATATTATGCTTTAGTTGATTTGAACCTTCCTAAAAATAGCTAAAAAGGGTGGGTCTGAAGTCATTCTGTGCACTTCCAGTTTGAACAATACTTTCTTAAACAGAAATAGAAATTATTTTTTGTAGGAGAAAGACCTTCATTCATAAGCTCTTTTGTTTCCCTCTAAGGATTATATTTACAAGACATATCACATAAAAGCTATGCCAAAATAGCTAAGTCAATTATGCCGAAGGTAAAAAAACAAAAATCTGGAGAGGTGGCTGAGTAAGAGGATGTACCGGGATGGCAGTCAACTTGAGTTTAGTTCCTAGGACCCACATTAGGGAGCTCACAATTGTCTTCAAGGAATCTAATTCCTCTGTTCTTCATGGACACCTACATTAATGTGCACATGCCAAATACAGACAAATACACACAAAATAAACAGTAAAGAAAAACAATAAAGTAAGTAGTCCCATTTACATTGATGAGTATCGAAAATCCATATACTTCTTACAATTATGTCATCACAGTAAAGCCAAACTCATAAGTCTGTGAAATCAAGAATGAGTTAAAAATACACTATCAACTGCAGTGGTTTGATTTGTTGTATGTCATTAACAAAGTTGCTCATAAAATACTTTAGACATAATGTTTATCATATCAGATCCATGTGTCATCATAGAACAAAATAACCCATAAATTCAAAAATATTGACACTGGGTCATTGTTGAATGAATATAATTATATGATTTTGTTCCCTTTTTGTTTTCAAGATAAAAAGTCTAAGCTAAAATATAGTGCTAAGAAAATATAGTAAAACAGTCAGTATAATTTGTCTCAAAATTATTTTTTTACATTACTATGCTTTTGAAATCAATTGTCTTTTTAAATATGACTACAATAAATGTTACTAGCACCCTTGGTGACAAGATTGATGACATAAATCTCAAAGTGAAAACAATACTTCTCCTACAATTCAAGAAATAGCAGAAAACAAGTGCTAAAATCACAGGCTATGTGACAAGAGCCATCAAAACTAAATCTAAGCCTGGTGCCTGTCTCCATGTAGGAAAACAAGGATTCATAATCTGGTTATTGAAAGCCAAGTTTGGCCCGTTGAGACAGGAGGATTACAAATTAAAGGCCTGACAGGGCAATTCAGCAAGATTCTTGTGTCAAAAGTACAAGTTTTAGGAAAGAAAAAGAAACCCAAGTTTGTAGTTGTTTACATGGTGTTTGGCCAATGGATTTTTAAATGCTGTACCCTTTATTTGACTCGTGGCACCTTCAAATATTGATCATTACATGCCACCATGTTGTAAGTCTTGTCATGATTATATTGTTGATTCTTTAGAAAAATAACTAAACTTGATACAATAGAGCATTATATTAATGGACATTTAAGAAAGGAACATGGGGGTTTGGGGATTTAGCTCAGTGGTAGAGCGTTTGCCTAGCAAGCACAAGGCCTTGGGTTCAGTCCTCAGCTCTAGAAAAAAAAAAGGGGGGGGGGGAACTAACATGGGATAACCATAGGACAGCAGGGTATCCTAATAGATTAAGAATGAATACTCACAGGAGGAAATACGGAGACAAAGTGTGGCATAGAGACTGAGGGAAAGTCCATCCAGAGTCTGCCCCTCTTGAGGATTTGTCCCATATGCAGTCAGCAAACCCAGACATTACTGTGGATGTCAAGAAGTACTTGTTGACTGGATCCTGATATAACTGTCTCCTGAGAAGCTCTGCAAGACCCTTACAAATATAGTGGTGGATGCTCACAGCCAACCATTGGACTTGAGCACCGGGTCCTCAACTGAGGAGTTGAGAAAGGACTGAAGGAGCTGAAGTGGTTTGCAACCTCATAGAAAGAACAACAATATCAACAAACCAGACCCCACCACCACCAAGAGCTCCCAAGGACTAAGGCACCAACCAAGGAATACACATGGAGGGACCCATGGCTCCAGCAGCATATATAGCAGAGGATGGCCTTGTCAGGCATCAATGGCAAAAGAGGCCCTTGTTCCTGTGAAGGCTCAATGCTCCAGTGGAGGGGAATGCTAGGGCAGGGAGGTAGGAGTGGGTGGGTGGGTGAACACCCTCATAGAAGCAGGAGAAGGGGGGGGTGGAATATGAAGTTTCTGGGAAGGAAAACCGGAAAAGGAGATAACATTTGAAATGTAAGTAAAGAAAATATCCAAGAAAGAAAAGAAGAAAAAGAAAAAGAAAAAGAAGAAAAAGAAGAAGAAAAAGAAAAAGGGAAGAATGAATGCTTTGTCTTTACACCAATATTAAGTGTTTATCCTAAAGCTCCCTCTCCATGTGTTTTAGGGAAAACTTTACTGAGTTTTGTATTCACAGATGACTCAAAAATAAATATAGAAACCATACATTTCTGAGTTCTTTAAAATCTCTTTGGAAGAAAAACTATATAGATTACTTCTTTCTAGTACCATTTAATATTTAAATTTCTTGTTGCCAGAGATTTAAACAAAATTAAAATGAATTATTTGTCCATAACTTTGAGTTTGATTGTTCAAGTGTAGTTTGAATAATGTAAGATAGGAAGTAAAATAACTGTCATTAGCATGTAAATTTTACACTTAACTTCAGAGAATGTTTTTATGAACGGTTGTCTACGGGTAAGACCAGCATACTTTAGGATCTAGTCCTTATGGGTCCTCACAGAAAAGTGACCAACATAACGTTTGCAGAAAGTATTTTCTGGATGATGTTTTCTTAACACTGGTAACCATTTCCTTTTAAAATTGAGCTAATCTTAATAGTTTTTGTTTCCTTTTGTGTGTGTGTAATTTTGCATTGTTAGACAGAATTTACTGTTTATAAGAAATGGTCTCACAGTCCCTAAGTATAAGAGATGTGTGTAAATTCAAGCGTCATGGTGCTGATATTGTAGAACAGTATGTCCACAGCAATGGAAATTTTCTACTTTATTCTATGATCCTGGACTGACTCTGCTTCTCTGAAAGTACCCCAATAGATCATATATGTTTATACTATTATTCTTAAGATAATAATTCCAGTTCTTGAAAATGAAATTTTTTACAATTAATATTACATTGCATGTTCCAAAGTCCCTAAAATAGAAGAATTTTATATTTATTTGTAATCCATAAATAGAAAATGTGACTATAATAATTTTATATGTGAGAATGATATGAAGAAAAGATCTTCCCATTGTTTTTGTAAATTTAACAGACTATAAGAGCTAACAACCAATAATAGAATCTATTCTTAGTTACTCATACTCTTTATTTTGCCAATATTGTGGGCAGAATTTAGACTATTAATGAACTCATTAGGAATATGATATAAGTGTTTCAAAGTCTCTTATGCTTTGCATATTGTCTGGTGATAGATCTCTGTATTTATTGCAATCTGCTGCAGGTGGAGGCTTCTCTGATGGTGCCTGACTAGCAGAATATCATTAGGAGTCATTTGATGGCTAATTTCCTTTAGTAGAACAGTAGTATTTGCTTTTACCCTAGGTCCCTGGATTGCCTCATCTCAGATTATTTGTCACCTAGACTTGTATCAGGTTTGGGTTGCACCTCATTTACTAGGCTTTAAAACTTTGTGCTACAATCACACAAGCATATCTTCCAGGCAGGAGAACATCATAGTTTGAGGGGTTTGTACATGGGTTGTTGCTTATAATTTTCCTTTGCTAGTGCACAGGAACACTAGGGCATAGGGGTGAAAGCACTATATTGGCATCACCTTGTTCATTTTGTGGTGTAAGTGTTATCTTCAGCAATAGGGCATTGTTGTCAGTTTATGGAGAGAAACCAATTTGACAACACCCTGGTTATTAATGGATTTTCTTGGGACACTTGTAACCACGAACAGAATGTCCCCATCAGGATTTAGAGAAGCCTGTGGAAGAGGCAGAAAATGTGTAAGTCGGACAGGATCAAAAACAGCATGAAAACAAGGCCTTTGTGATGGTTTGTATATTCTTGGACCAGGGAGTGGCACCATTTGGAGATGTGGCCTTGTTGGAATAGGTGTGACCTGGTTAGAGTAGGTGTGTCATTGTGAGTGTGGGTTTAAGACTCTCACCCCAGTTGCCTGGAAGTCAGTCTTCCACTAGTAGCCTTTGGATGAAGACATAGAACTCTCAGCTCTGCCTGCATCATGACATCCTGGATGCTGTCATGCTCCCACCTTGATAATAATGGACTGAATCTCTGAACCTGTACGCTATCCCCAATTAAATGTTGTTTTTTTTATAAGACTTGCCTTGGTCATGGTGTCTGTTCACAGCAGTAAAACCCTAACTAAGACAGAAGTTGGTTCCAGGGACTGTGGTATTGCTGTGATAGGCCAGACCATGCTTTTACTTGAAAGAATGTGGATTTTGGGACTTTGAATTTGGAAAGCAATGGAATGCTTTAAATGGGGCTCAATGGGTCATCCTAGTAGGAATACGGAAGACTATGTTGCTGGGACTAATTTGAACTGTGTTGACCTGGCCCAAGAGATTTCAAAGGAGAAGAATTTCAGAATGTGGCATAAAGACTGTTTTTGTGGTATTTTGGTGAAGAATGTGGCTACCTTTTGCCCCGTCTGAAAAGTCTGTCTGAGACTAAGGTGAAGAGACTCAGATTATTTGCATTGTCAAAGGTAGTTTCCAAAAAGCCCAGCAGAGACTTTGTTCTCTGGTTAAGTCTTATGAAGAGAAGTTTGAATAAGCATAGCAAGCTTAGAAAGGAAAAATATAAAAATTGTATTATAAAAATATAATACCATTATTTGATATTAAAGAAGTACCAGGAAGTGAAATGGAACAAAATCTTGTGTTCTAGAAGATAACAGATTAAGGGAGTGAGACCTTGGGGCAAAATCCTATCCAGCTAAATTTAGATCCAGGCACGGTGGTACACACCTTTAATCCCAGGAGACAGGCATGCTGATCTCTGCATTCAAGGTCAATCTGCAGAGCAAGATCCAAAATAGCCAAGTTAAGGCAGTGAAGGAAAGCCAGTGATAATATAATAGTACCAGGGGGTCATGTTCTAGATCCTGCAAGCAACAGAACTCAGCAGCTTAAGCCATGTGACTCTGGCTCTAGATTTAAGAATGGGAAGAACTACTGGGATAATTGAAGCTGGTTAACTGGAGCTAAGAAATTAGCAGAGATTAAGAAGAGACCAGAATTACTAAGGTGAAATCTTCTGGGAATTGTTTTCTGGGAGCACAAAGAAGCTGTGTTCCAGAGATAGCCAAGGTTGCTGCAGCTGGATTTGGTAATATGTGATAGTCACCCAGGTGATACTTGTTTTGAAGGCATGAAGGTGTCATGAAGAACAGCTGAGGTTTGGCACTGTGAGAGGTCATGGAAGGCCACTGGAGAAGGTGTAGCCTCAGCTGTAGTTGATGGCCCAGGACTGAAGGGGTCATGCAAAGGATTTGAGGCTTGGCACCATGAAGAGAGCCTATGAGAGGCTACTGGTGAAGCCTAGTTGGAGTGGAACACCCCAGTGTATGTCAGTACCATGGGATGATCACCAAGAACAGCACCCATAGTGGAGTGGATCAATCTGAGCTTAGAGTGCTACAGAGGGCAGAGCTGTAGAAGTGATGCCAGCCCTTAGGAGGAGCCCAAAAGATCAAGTGTGGATCCCAGACACTGAAACAAGAAGCTGTAACATTGAAATTGCCTTGGAGACTCAAAGATGTTAAAGATGCCAGGGCCATGGGATACATGCTGAGGAAAACTGCTAACAGGGAGTGGAACTACCCAGGAGAAAGCAGTTGTTGCAGTTAACAAAGATGAAAAAGGAATGGAGATCTGAAGACTGCTTTGACATCAGCCATGGAGATGCAGAGTTTGGAGTTTGCCCAACTGGTTTCCTGCCTTGCTTTGGAGATTACAGTTAATTAGTTGGATGAATCTCAGAAGAGCCCTTGAACTTTGGACTTTTAACATTGTTGAGACTCCTATAGACTATGAGGACTTTGAAATTTGGACTAAATGCATTTACATTATGCTATGTTTAAGTATGACCCCCATAGACTCATGTTTTTGAACAAGTCTATGAGGGCCAGGGAGTGGAATGTGATGGTTTGTATGAATCTCAGAAGAGCCCTTGAACTTTGGACTTTTAACATTGTTGAGACTGCTATAGACTAAGAGGACTTTGAAAGTTGGACTAAATGCATTTGCATTATGCTATGTTTAAGTATGGCTCATGTTTTTAAACAAGTCTATATGGTATAAACATGCCTTAACTCAGAAAGATTGAGACAACATGAACAGGGCTACATGGGTCTGTAAAAGATGGAGTCCTAGAGCTAGAATGGAAACTGCACACATGCCCTCATAGCTATTATTTGAAGCTATCTCCTACAGACAATCATTTGCAACTGGAAATATAGCTTTCTCCAAGGGACTCTCACTTGGGAAATAAACTACTCTTAAAAGTAGGCTGCGTGTTCAATAGTAGATGGCCAACAGAAAATGAACTCAAAATTTGAATCCAAAGTTGAATCTTTGGAGGTTCCTAGTCTCATAATGCTATATCAGGGCTTCTGCTTTTAAACTAAATTCCAACTTCCCTTTTATATTGAATCAGTAGTATTGAGCACTAGTTGAATGTGTGTGTGTGTCTGTCTGTCTCTGTGTGTATATATACTAAGAAAAAAACAAATGTTACTTATGATCAACTTAATTTTGGTTGTAGTCAATTGAGAAACCCCTTTATTAGTTAGATATTTTTATAAAGACTTCTAAAATGAAATTCTTACCCTATTTTTGTTTTTAAAGTAATTTCAATAACTGTTTCAATGTTCCACTCCTTGCCTTCAAATTTCAAAAGGAAAGGATCTCTAAGAACGTAGTCAGAGCATTATTTTTAGTGGAAATACTAAAGTTAGAAGCGAAATAGCATTTTGAAGGTCAGGTCATTAATAAAAGTGGGGAAACTAAGTTATTTAAGCAGAAGACATGATAATGAAGTTAAAAACATATCAGCTTAATGACACCGTATAAAAGATTGTTCAGTGAAACATAGAACTAGACTGCTATGTGGGCAGAGGTATAAACCTACTGGGGATCAAACTGCCAAACTGGGGATCTCTTGAGGCGCAGTAGTGGCAGGCAGAGAGAAGTGTTAAAAAGCAAGGAGATATTATATGACACTCATCAGGAATTCAATCTGAGACCATTCAGTCTGCCTTGGAACTAGGTGTCCTTACCAGAGGTAGTTGACCTTTGGAGGGAGATAAAGGGAGGTTCCTGGAGGATTAATGGTGGTTACCAGTGAACGGAAAACACTTTAAGAAATCTGCTTTTCTAGTAAACGTTTAGGCCTGTTTAACTAATTACAATCCTTCTGTTTACACAGTCAAAGTTCTTTTGTTTAGAACAATGTCAACTTCGCTGCCCTTTGTGGGGAGAGGGGCTTTGGATTTGACAGCTATGAAGACTACAAAAGGCCAGCATGTTGTTAGAAGTTAGATTTTGAATTCAGAACTTAAACTCTGTCTCTATCACCTGATTATTTTCACCACAGATACCTTCCTTTTAAAATAGTAATAACTGGCCTCAGGCTCCTAGAGTTAAATGAGTTAATTTTTAATTGCATTCATTTTTTTATTCTTTTTTTTAAACTGTAAATGGTATAATAATTTTCAATGTGAAAGGAATAAAAATTTTATAAACAAGCAAGGTGTCTTTCATTTATCAGAATAAATGCTCACTGTGCTGGCCCTGGTGATGTCATGAGTCTGCTGGAGATATATGTTTCAGTTAAGAGTTGTTAGTGAAGAAGTTCAAATCCCTGCTTTTTAGAAATTAGCCATATGTGTGCAGAGGAGAGAGAACGCAGGAACCCAGAAATCTGCCCAATTTAAAAGACACTAACTCTGTAAGTGAAAGTGGCCATAAAATAGATATCAAATAAATTAAATTAACAACAATTCTACCATCATTTGAGGAGTTGACAACTCGGAACCCCCCTTTTATTTGTGTACCCATTCACAGTCAGAAAGTCCATGGTTCCTTTTTCTCCAACTAATGCTACAGTATTTTTCAATTGGGTAAGAACGATTATTGTAAATTTTAGAAAGTTATGTAGTGAAGTTATATTTATAAAAGACACTAAAATCAAATCAAAGAAACAAATGTGTTAGGTTCTGAAAGAATTTTTTTATCGAAATAATGTGGATCACAACTGTACAGGTATATAGTTAACTCAAACTTGTTTCAGAGACAAAAACATATGTTTTTACAAGCTCCATGGCTTATTGATATTTTGTTCTTGGATCTGGACATGCTTTTGTTTAGCTGCTAAAGGGTATATACAGAACTCTCCATAATGCCAAAAAGCAGTGTGCAATGTCACTCCTAAGAACATGCAACTAACATGTAAACTCTTCCTGTAAGTGTAAACTAAAGAATTATTTTACCTTTTATGAGACTTTAAAAGCTAATGAAATACAACATATTGTGTTTACTTCTTGGAAATAGTAAATTGAGAGAAATACTTGAAACACACTGAAATAAATAAGCCTACTGATGATTCGACTGCTTTCAACTGTTAGTTTTGTCTAACAGTTATTCCTTTCAAAATTGCAATGTTGATATATCTCTTCATATAATTTTTACTCAGTTATTAAATCATAAACAAATCCAACGAATTTCATTAGAGTGTAGGAGCAATGTGACTTAATCAGCCTCTAGCTGTGCTTAAATAGAAGCAGTATACACATAAGATACAGACAGACAACCAACTCTGAGGTTTCCCCACTGACAAGCCTGAGCTGATTTCTCACATTCATCCAAGTGTCATATCCTTCACTGTATGTATTTAACACCATTGATTTTATTGATATGTTAGTTTTTTTCTCAGTAATGTCTTCAGGATGCCAGAAAGAAAGAGGAAGAATAGTCCTTGAGTAAAAATGCAGGTAGTGGAGTTGGACAGATGACTCTGCAGTTAAGAGCACTTCTGTTCTGGTATATATCAACAGTGCATGTGAGTGCACATATACAAACATTTTAAACAAAACATTTTTTAAAATGTAGGAAAAAATATGGCCATGAAAACACAACAAAATCTCTTCAAGTCTATAGGAACTTTCCAAGTCAGGAAAACCCAACAAATTCTATAAAATCAGAAAAATAGATCTTTAGATGTGAAAGGTTTTATTATAACCAAAAACATGTGATGTAGAATGTAAACTATATGTTTATGTATTTATAAATTGTTAAAAATATAATTTTAAAGAGATTTTTTTCAATACAATTAGAGATATAATCAAGGCTTTGTCTCAATTCTCTTTCTGATTAGAAATTAGTATTTTCTTAAATTAAGAAGGCACTGAAGATAATCCCCTTTATTATTTTCTTTGTTATGTTTTGGTAGTTAGGTTACAATTATTTGTGTATTTTCCTGGCTTTTTCACTAGAGTTGTTTCTCAAGATGAAGTTCAGTAGCTAAGGAGATAGCTCCGTGGCTAAGAATATTTGTTCACTTCCAGAAGGACCTGTGTGAAGTTTCCAGCATTCACATCTGGAAGCTCACAAATGCCTCTACAACCAGTTCCAGCGTATCTGACACATTTGGGGCATCTCTATAAATCGAATACATTCATGCAACATGCACTCTCATACATGCAAAAATGAAACTATATAATAAATTATAGGCAATTTTTGTTTTAAGGTTCAGCCATCTAATTATGGGAGTGGGTCTGTGATGGTTTGAGAAGAAATGACTTGTAAAGACTTATATGTTTAAACACTTGACCCATAGTGAGTGGCATTATTAGGAAGTGTAGCCTTGTTGAGTTAGGTATGGCCTTGTTGGAGAGAATGTGTCACTGTGGGATCAGGCTTTGAAGTCTCATGTGCTCAAGCTAGGCCTATGGCATTCACTTCTGATATCTGGATCAAGAAATAGGACTCTCAGTTCCTTTTCCAGCACTTACCTGCTTATATGCCCCTCTGCTTTCTGCCATGATGATAATGGACTAGATCTCTGAAACTGTAAGCCAGTTCCAATTAAATATGTTTCTTTATAAGGGTGGTCATGGTCATGGTGTCTCTTCCCAGCCATAGAAACGAAAACTAAAGCAACTACTTTTTTAAATGTATGTATCCTAGACTTTTTTTTTCAGTACCTCAGATACATTGATTATAATCCCCAGAAAATTGAGATAGATTGACACATTCTCATTTGTACTGGAATTGACAAGTGCTGCAACAAAATGGAAATCATGTGAAGTCATGTCTTTTTCCTAGTATTCATGGTATTGCCATATTTAAATTTAACGAGGTAAAGTTGTTTACCTCAGTACACAGGTATAGTAAAGCCCTTGTGTTCCTTCTCACCTCCTAAGAAACTAAAAATCTTTACAGTGATTCTGAGAGCTGCTCTAGACAGCCTATTCCTCCAATTAACAGTGACAAAACAATGAAAAAAACAGGAGGTATGCACATTGTTTTCAGTGTATAGTCTATCAAGCATGGTTTTGAAATGCAAGTAATAAATCATTTTTAAGGCATCTAGCGGTATCCAAGTTACAAAACGTTTCTCATCTATTGTTTTGTCTTCGTAAGCACTTTGCAAACTTCTGTGAAAAATGATTGCTTAACAAAGTCATTTAAAGTTGTTGCATCACATACACACGGTTCATTACTTTGCAAAGTCTGACTCTGACTTCTATGACCTTAGAAATGAGTTACTACTATGTATACAGGTTTTCCCACTAACTTTTCTGACATGTAAAGTCAAGGGTTTCAAACTGGACACATGGCATACAGAAATTACTGTAATACTTTTCCTTTAATTAGTTCTTTGAACTTGTCTAGTTCCTTAATTCTAATTATTTACTCCCTGTGATTTCAACATTGTTCATATGCTGTCTGAGATGGATTTAACACTGCTCTTGTGACTATTTTAAGTATATTCTCTACTTTAGTATAATATAATACCTTTTCCATTCCTATTTATATATTATTTTCTCTGAATAAAATTTATGGTTATTTCAGAAAACATCACTTCACAGTAATCTACACCACCAGTGAGTCTAGTTTTATGTCAAAATCTAGGTGGTATTTTGATTGTTAACTCTGAAATCTTAAGAAAAGTTAAAACAATTTGTGTTTTCATCTTTTCTGAAGGCATGAAGCCAAGATGTGCTATGACCTGAAGATCTATCCCGGTGAACAAAAAGAACCATGTCTGAAAATATTTGCATGCCAAAACATTTCCAATGCTAAGAATATTAGCTCATAACTATATCCTAACAAATTAAGAGATTAAGAGATCAACGAGTTAATCTCTCTCTCTCTCTCTCTCTCTCTCTCTCTCTCTCTCTCTCTCTCTCTCATTGCTCCTTGTCTCTCCCTGCTGAGGTCTTTACAGTATTGTTCTGGAGAAAAGCAAAGAAGAAATATATATATATATATATATATATATATATATATATATATACATATAACTGGTATATATTTATATATTTGTTTACCAGTTATAATGATACAACAGTACAGCCTGTTTTATAACCTAACATAGATTGGTACTACAGATTCTATTAAAATTTTAAGAAAAAAAATGATGGCAGCTGTTTGGAAGAGACTAAAAGTAAGATGTATCAAACATCTGTAATTATATTGAAATGAAGAAGATAGTGATAAATTGAAACATAAACTGAAAAATTGGATTTATTGCAATCAACCAAGTTGGTACTAAATCACAGCTCAACTACATGAGTTATATCAAAACTATACAATAATGATCATACATAACACATTAATTCAGAGATTTAAATTAGTAGTAAATTTTTACATCAATGGAATGAAGTGGGCTTTTTCATTAGCTAAAGTTCTTTTGCTTCATGTTGGGTTTGCAATTCAACATTAACAGACTTTACTTCTAATTCTGTTGTAATATTGCCTTGAACAACTGCTTGAGAATATTTGAGAATGGATATCCTGGTTTGTGTTCTTGTTGTCTCACCTTGTAGGAAGCAAAGAGAGGTTCAGTGTCAGTCTTGGTTAAATTTCAAGACACTATCTCAAAAGAAGAAAAGGAAGGAAGGAAGGAAGGAAGGAAGGAAGGAAGGAAGGAAGATATTCAGAAGAGAAGGTGTAGGATAGAAGAAAGAAGGAAGTGAGGATTTAAGAAGAAGGGGGGAACACACATAAGCGTATACTGATGAAACCTTGTCACTAAATTCAATTAAACAATGAATATATGGACACACACACATACAAAACCAAAGTGAGAGATAATTTATCCTGGTAAATATAATCACCACAAAAGAACTTTTCTTTCATTTTAAGCCACTATATTCAAAAGTTTATAATAATTCATTCAGTTTATCCACTGTCATCTATAAAATACTAAAGCATAATGATTATTCAGGTTAGCTTTCCTGAAGTGGCAGAGACACATAAATATGGCCTTAGACACTACTCACAGATGGTGAAACACATTAAATCATTGCTCCCTTTTTCCTTGCCAATGCAAATAATTTCTTCCCCTGGGATATTATTATAAACATTTGAAAAGACATGGATTAAGAAATATTTGGAAATCAAAATATATAATTACAAAAGTGGAGCAGCTGCCTGTTTATTCCCAAGACCTTATACGAGAGAGGGGGGGGGGAGAAGGAGTAGGAGGATGAAGGGGAGGAGGAGAAGGACAAAGGAGCAAGGAAAGAGGGTTCAAATAATTATGCTTTCTCAATTTCTGCTTTATTTATTTAGCAAAAATTACTTACTTTTGTTTTGTTCTATTCTGTCATTGGACTCTTTGTCGATGTTCTATGGCTTTGAAGAGATAGCATGAATATTGCAACTCTTATAAAAGAAAGACTTCATTGGGGCTTGCTTACTATCTCAGAGTTTTAGACCATTTTCCATCCCCTAACACTTCCCTAGGGGTTCCTGACTTAAGTCCTATGGTTGGCTACAAGTATCTGTATCTGTCTCTCAGTCTGGTGCCAGTAGAGCCTCTCTATAATCACAACATGGCACCATTAATAGTGTCAGGATTTTGTGTCTACCTGTGGGATGGATCCCAAGTTCGGCTAGTCATTGGGTGGCCTTTTTTCCAATCTCGGCCACTTTTTGTCCCTCCATTTCTTTTAGATAGGGACAATTCTGGCTCAAAATATTTGAAACCATCATAGACCCACAGACTCGATACAACTGTGTCATTATCCACCCCATAATCAGCTTCCAAACACTGACACCATTGCATACACTAGCAAGATTTTGCTGAAAGAACCCAGATATAGCTCTCTCTTGTGAGACTATGCCAGGGCCTAGCAAACACAGAAGTGGATGCTCACAGTCAGCTATTGGATGCATCACAGGGCTCCCAATGGAGGAGCTAGAGAAAGTACCCAAAGAGCTAAAGAGATCTGCAACCCTATTGGTGGAACAACATTATGAACTAACCAGTACCCCGGAGCTCTTGACTCTAGCTGCATATGTATCAAAAGATGGCCTAGTCGACCATCACTGGAAAGAGAGGCCCATTGGACACACAAACTTTATATGCCCCAGTACAGGGGAACGCCAGGGCCAAAAAAAAGGGAATGGGTGGGTAGGGAAGTGGGAGGGAGGGTATGGGGGACTTTTGGGAAAGCATTGGAAATGTAATTGAGGAAAATACGTAATAAATAAAAAAATGCCATTTTAGCCATGCAAAATTATACAGATTTTATTTACAAAACATCCTAGTTTATGACCTTGATTAGATAATCCAGAGATGTTGATTGTCAAATTGGAGTTTCTTTGACACTTAAATAATGGCAACTTTTTGATGTTCTGTTTCTATGTAAATGTTTTTAGCTTTACTTTTTTGTTTTTGTTTTGTTTTTGTTTACATTTCCCACCTTTAGTCCAATAAAAGGCTGTTTCTCTTACAATGGTAACCTATATACAATAATAAATTTTGAAAAATATTATGAAAGATTAATATTCACAATGTAAAGTCCATACACATTGGCAACCTTGGAGAAAATAATCTATTATCTATCTGATCTTGGTGAATTCAGAGTTCTGTACCTAAATCAATTTCTATCATAACTTGCATTAACAACCTAAAACATCTTTTTTAAACTTAAAACATTTTCTTAAATCCCAAAACTTAAACTTAAATGTGAGACTATAGCACTCTAGTCTTCAACCCCGTCAGAGACCTGAGAAGGATAAATATTACCTGAGTAAATAGGAAGTACAGAGCATGCAGCTTTTAAAACTAAAGAAATAACAGAGAAAGCTGGCTGCCTGGACAGTCACCCAAATCTCTCTGAAGTGTTGGAGCATCCATATTCGGTCTTCTGTCTCAGAATATCTAATGTACTTTTTGTAAAGCAGGAAATATGAAGACCTGCTTACCCTGTCTTGGTAAAGCTTGGCAGCTGACTTCCCTGCATCTCGTTTACCCAGTTTGGACAGTGTACCTATGGACAGTTTCTTGCCCAGTGGCAGCTTTTCACATTTGAAGCAAACCCCATAAGGAGATCCCTGATGCTCATCACATTCTTTGAAATAGAATGGGGGTGCTTCCAGGAGCAGACCTTTTCAAATTTATCCTGGATACAAATTTTTTTGAGGAAATAGCATTGAGGCACTCTCAGGTATGATCAAGCAAGATGCTGGAATAACTATTTCAGTATCTCAGCATACCGAGGGGCTACTTGTCTTGTCATTTTTGGTTTCTGGTCTTTTGCTCCTGTTTGTTCCTTCTTGATCTACACTTGATAGCCCAGTGTGGGAGTTTGCCATATCTTCTGCATATTTCAGACAGCTGGGGACTTCTGGATTATATCTGGTCCTCAGTTTCACACAACCATCTTCCTCTGTGTCAGGGCAAATCTCCCTCTTAGCTTTACTCTTGTTTCAACTTAGATTTATTACTTCTTATCCATTTGTCCTCCTCTTACCTTACAGGAGGCTTTCATCAGTTTTCAAATGACTCATTGGCATTTGGTAGTTGAAATGCTTCAACACTTAAGACTAGGCAGTATTTCTAGGATACATTAGAAAAAATAAATGAAATCAAATTTGAAATTGGGATTAACTAAGAAAAGGGTGATGAAAGCACTTATTATTTCTTATATGCCATATCTTTGGGTCAATCCTCAAAGGTGAGCACTACTCAGGACACAGGATTCATGAACACCTGCCATGTGCCCACTCAGTCCCTGAGGCAGAATTCACAGCAAAAACTCAAGGAAGTCTCACTCTGACAGACTGACCAAGATAAGTCTGCTCAGGAAAAAAAAAATCACTTTTTTTGAGAGTGTAGAGTACCAACTTCAAGATGGCCTTCATATATTTTTTGAGTAGGGCAAGCCATTATATTCATCCATCATGTCTTTGCTATTTAAGCTCTGACTCTTTAAAGAAATTAAACAGTAGACACATTCCACACTTCATCACCACTCATTTTTCTCACTGCCCTTCTTTCTAAGTCATTACTAGCAATCTTCAAATTTCAGTGTACTTCATGTTTTATGTATGAAGAAGCACAGGGATAATTTTTCTTTCCTAAATTTATTCTAAAAAGTTATCACTTCTGCATTATCTTGCTTGTCAAATTAAAATGCAATTAAAACTTGATAGCACTTATTCAGATGTTAAAGATGAAAGGTGTTTGTTGGTTGGTTTGTTTGTTTTCGCTCAATAATGCAATCTAACCTTTGGAATCAACTTTTAAACATCCAAACCGTAAGGGTATCAGTAGTCTGATAGGTAGAGACATATTAGTGTCTTTATACTTATTTCTGCTCAATTACCACGAGGTAGCCTATAATTTAGTTAAAGTAATTCTCCTGAAATCTATAAGAAAGGAGATTTATTTAAGAAAAATAACACTTAAATTATCTTCAAAGTCTAAAACAGGGCTGATGTAAGTTAAACAACTATTCAGACTGTCACACAACAAAAATTAAAAAAAAAAAAAAAGACCTATCCACCTCTGTAATTTCCAGGAACTTCAGTGTAGTAAATAAATGAACACATATTTACACCTGTGAGAGTAAGGCATCCTGTTATGTTAAATCCTTCTTTCTTTCCGCCAACCTGTCTCTTTTGAGACTGATTAAAGCAGGCTGCACTTTACATCTTACAGTCTGTCCCATTGATCTCTAGACCAGTGAACTGAGAATTATCCAAAATCAGCAGCTGTCAACAATTGAAATGTTGGAAATTACTATTGTTTAGCATAGTACAGTTTATCAAAAAAATTATGTGACAAGTTTACTATTGCCTGATATATTTAGCACCTGACTTGTGAGTGACCTTTAAGTCTATATTCATAAACAAATTTCTTATTTTGAAAATAAAGTTATACATAAATTTGATCAGTAAATGCTGCTTTCTAGAGCTGGAAATATAGCTCAAGTAGTAGAACACTCATCTAGCATGTGTAAAATTCTGAGTTCCAGATACCCAGCATCAAATATATTAATAAATATATAGTATTGAAGCCTGCTTTCTTCTTTAAATGGGTAAGTAAAAAGTATTGCTTTGTATCGTAGATGAACTATTAACAAGTCAACACTATTCATTTATTTCAGATTAGTCCTAAATAGCTGGCATAGAAAATTGTTAACACACTTGATTTTAAACATGAGTAAAGATATTTAAGATTTACTTTAGATGATATTTGTGATGGGAAGGATCACATGAAGAAGCTACTGGCTTTGGTGACAACTGCTTTTTATTTCCCTCAGCAATCTGAATTCTATCTCATTTACTTACTATGCAGGATGTAAAATACTTGTTAGTGTATCACACTGCTAGCCTGTACACTCTTTAAAGGCAGGGATATAAGAACTTCATTCCAGGAAAAGTCATTTATACACTAACAACACTCAGGAAATACTAGTTAAATTATTTGGTATTTTAGACTGTAATATGGATATATATTTTATTTAAGCTTATTCTTTTTGTCTAAGATTAAATATTCTACTTGGTTTCCTCCAAGATTTTACCTTTCATGATAATATTATCATTGTTTCAAAAATAATAGTATGGCTTTTAGTAGCTATAAGTCTCTTTTCCATGAAATTACAGATTAAGACTAAGTTATTACTGTAGCGGGGGCTTTCCCAAAAGCTATTGCCTATACATGGAATATGTTTTAATATCTGGACTGTCTTGTCTGGTATCAGTGGGAGAGGAAGTGCCTAGCCTCTTAGAGACTTGAAGTGCCAGGGCCAGGAGAAACCAGGTGTGGGGTGGGGTTGGGGGTGGAAGGGGACACCTATAGAGAGGAGATGGGGAGGGGAAAGGATTGTGAGAGGCAGTGATCAGGAGGGGTGCAGTAAGTGGAATGTAAAATAAATAAATAAATACTAAAAGTTATGAAATAGTTATTTAGGTTTGATAATTGTTAATAAAACTGTAGTATTTTTACTTTTTATAGATTTCTTTTTATATTTTTATTTTTGTAGATTATAATTTCAAAATTTCCTCTTTCTTCTCCTTCCTCTCTATTCTCACATATATCTCTCCTTGCTTTTTTAAAAACTCATCATCTCTTTTTTTTCATTAATTATTTTTACTTATATTTATTTATTGTCCTAGTACTGACCAGAAAGACTTTTCCCTAAGAACTAGTTTTTGAGAACTTGAAGCTATCATGTACTTTACAAAAGAGAGAAGTAATCAATAATCATACTCAGCTATGGCACCTATGAACCACAGTGATGACTAGCATAGGACAATAACCCTAACATTACAGTAGCGGCATGCAGACCTTGGTGGTAACCAATGGCTCTCTATATTGACTTGACATGCTCAATACAAGGGGAATTTAAGCCTGGTTCAGGACAGATAAGCCATTATACAGGATCTTGGAGGAGAACCTATAACTGTTGCTTTACTAAACCAGCATAATCCCTATTTACTAATATGTTTCTAGAATATGAAGTTCACACAGGAATGAAAAAACAGACATGAATATTTTCCTTGATATTAGTTCAGATGTTGGTAACAAGTGCTTTAAATTAATTTTAGAAATTAAATGCCAAGATAATTGAGGTTGCATGCAGTAGAGGGTATGTTAAGAAAATATTAATTGTTCACTAGCCCAATTCCACATCAAAACTACCATGCCTATGGAAAAGACAAATGAAATATGCAGTTTATGTTAAGTTATATCCATAAAGACATGTTGAATGACTTAAGAGTTTTTCCAGATTCTGTACACTGGAATGTCAACTTGGAGGTCAGAGATGATATATGCTTTTAAAAAATTTATATTACTACCACCACCACCACCAGCACCACCACCACCACCACCACCACCACCACCACCACCACCACTACTACTATTACTACTACTACTACTACTGCTACTACTACTACTACTACTACTACTACTACTAGAAAGAATATAGTCTGTTAGAAATGAGACACTCTGAAGAGCTAGAAAGTAGTGTCTGCATATGTCAATGTCTAAAGTTAGCCAGTTAGTACTAAATGAAGAAGAAAGGGGCAGATTCCACATGTAAGAGCCTCACATAAAGTCAGAATATACATCCTTTAGTATTGTAGTAAGGCTGTGTGAGAGGTTCACCTTCATGGGAAAGAAAAATGGGTTTCATTCTGGACAAAACAATTGTTTCCATTCACCAGGAAGATTTCTGCAGTTCCTAGTATGGATAGAAAGCCATCAATCACATGTAAAATGAGCTAAATATTCTCATTTTTATTATCCTTTAAAAGCAATGTGTGGCAGATTAATTTATATTTAAGGAAGCCCTGTCAGATATGATTGATAATTGCTTAAATACATTGATTGTTTGTGAGACAAAACAAAGAAAATGAAAAGAGAGAGCTATGCTGACACAATATATTTAACACCTGGCATGTGAAGTGATTTCATTTCCCATTGATTACCTGGAAAGACAGAAGACATTGTCTCAGCATAGCTGGTTCTATTTTTTATATATAATTGCAGTATCTACATTCATTGTGGAATCACTGTTGGAATTACAGTGAAGTTGGTACATCAACAAGAAATATCAAGTCCTGAAATTAAAAAAAAATGGAATACTTAAATCAAGATTTCAAAATAGCGTAGTATTGTATATGACCAGGAAAATTAATGAATACAAGAGAAATGTATCTGAATTGACCTAATCTGACCAATTTAGAGGAAGTTGTGATGTGAACTTATGATAGTTTCTAAGGTGAGTTTTCCAAGTTCAGTGTTCTACTGCTGTAAAAAGACACCACAAACATTATAACTTTTATAAAAGAAAGCATTTAATTAAGCCTTGTTTATGGTTTTACAGGTCTAGTCCATTATTACCATGGTGGGAAGCATGACTGCACACAGGGAGGCATGAGTCTTAAAAAGTAGCTGAAAGTTCTAAATCGAGATCCTAGGGGAGCAGGAAGACAGCCACTGAGCCTGACTTGAGCTTTTGAAACTTCAAAGAGCATCCATAGTGGCATACTCCCTCTAACAAGGCCACACCTACCCTAATATGGCCAGACATCCTAAGCCCAACCAAAGTAGTGCCTCTCCTTGATGACTAAGCATTCAAACATATAAGTCTATGGGGGCCATTCCTTTTTAAACCTATATAGTCATCAGACCTTAGCTTAAAGATCAGACAGATATTCTAACATAAACAAACATCAGACCATACTC
Organism: Mus musculus; assembly: GCF_000001635.26. Lineage (NCBI taxonomy): Eukaryota > Metazoa > Chordata > Mammalia > Rodentia > Muridae > Mus > Mus musculus. The sequence goes on along the minus strand of NC_000081.6, from coordinate 47,774,557 downwards.
AGGTCCTCCCCCCCCCCCCTTTTTCCTTCTCTTCCTCCCTTACTCATTGTGTGTGTGTGTGTGTGTGTGTGTGTGTGTGTGTGTGTGTGTGTCTGCAGTTTCTGGGATATGATAAAAATTTAACTCTTACTAAGAACAGAAAAAAATATAAGACACCCTGGTAAATCACTTCCTTACTCATGGAGATTAGAACATGGAGCATAAAATAAAAGAGGCAGATGGACAGGATGATAAAAAAAAGAGAAATATTTGTTTATTTTATGGTAACAGGAAGATGAAATCTGGAAATTTTGGTCCACTAACTCCCTGTACTCTTTTTATTTTATTATTTTTTTATTTTTATCATTGTTATGGCAACTATAAGTGCTTATTACTTTGGAAGATATATCACATAGCATGAAGATTAGACAATATCAAAATCACAGGATTTCTAGCCATCACTTTGGCCATTTTGACATTCATCTTAGATTCAACAATTTTAGCTAGCCTACATGATGAATGGTTCCTGGCCTATATTCATTCTGTACTGGAAAACAAGTAAGATTAGATCAGGGAAGAAATTCAGCTATCTCGCTTATGCAGTACTCAAGGTTAAAAAGAAATTCCAGTCTCTTTTTTACTTGAACCCTCAATTTTAAAGACTACATGTAACATTTTCTACTTGAATGCCAATGTTTTTATGGGTACCATTAGAAGAGTGAAAATTTCCTACTAAATAGAGTGGGATATTGCCTAAGTGCATGCCTGCTTTTTTTTGCCCTATTTAAGATTAGGATCCCCTCTATTCATTTTACAGATGAAGGGGGCTTGAAGGGTTGTGGATAACAAAACAAAACAAAACAAAATAAGACAAACAAACAACAAAAAATGACTTTGATTCTATCTAGCTGTCGAAAAAAATCAAAACTATAAATTAAATTGTTCTCAATCACTAAAATTATACATTCACCAAGGGTATTTAATTTTACTTTTATTTCAGATTTTTGCTTTTGACACACTAGAAAAACAAAACAAAACAAAACATTTTGAGAAGGCTTTTTTTCATTTTATTTAAAATACATTTTTTTCTCACTTTATGCATTTTAATTATGGTTTCTCCTCCTTATACTCTTTCCAGTTCCTTCCCACATTTCTTCTCACCCTGATCCACTGCCTTTCTGTCTCTCACTAGAAGACAAATAGCCTTCTAAGGAATAATAAAAATGTAATATAATAAATATATTAAATTAAAATACATATCAATATATTATAAGTCAATGTGTATATATTATATTATATCATAAAACAAATATCTAAACATCAGAATAGGGCAAAACAAACACCTCCTTCATGTTGAAAGTATTAGAGAAATCTGGGATACAGGCCACATACCTAAAAATAATCAAAGCAATATATAGCAAGGCAATAGCCAACATCAAACTAAATGGAGAGAAATTTAAAGCAATTCTTCTAAAATCAGGGACAAGACAGGGCTTCCCAGTCTCTCACTATCTACTCAATATAGTACTTGGCATTCTAGTCAGAGGAATAAGACAAGTAGAGGAGATTAGGGGAAATTGGAAAATTTCACACTTTGAAGGAAGAAGTCAAAGTTTTGTTATTTGCAGATGATGTGGTAGTATACATAAGTGACCCCAAGATAATTTTTTATGACTATGACATTACATTATGAGACAGGGAATCTCTCAAGATACCAATAAGTTTGTTTTCTGCTGGCTGTCTAAATGCAGCTTACCCTTAGAGACGTTTGTTTCTCCATTGAGATTCCCTTGGAGAAAACTACATTTTCATTAATAAGTGAATATTAATTGGAGCTAGCTTCTGGATTAGGGATAGAGCCCTGTGTCCATTTCTCCTTTTCACTACAGATTCCCACCTTGTGTAGACCCATGGAGGGTGTATGCATGCTGCCTGAGTCTCTGTCAGGTAGCAATATACAAGTTCATATGTGCATTGATGATGATATCTTAGAGGCCCTTGTTTTCTTAGTGGCTTTCATCCCCTGTGGCTATTTACACTCTTTTTGCCTATTGTTCCATAGAGTTTCCTGAGATCTGAGTAGAGATTTGATGAAGATACTCTGTTTCAGATTAAAGTACTTAGAAAGTTGTTTTCTCCCATAGTGTTGATGTCCCTATTGTATCTATGTGCATGTCTTACCAAGCCAGTTATTGTAGGTGACAAACTACATAGCTGGGTATCATTATAGAGTACTTTCCCCCTCTGGTATTGTGCACAGCACATTCCTGCCTTGTAAATGTTATCAATAGGGAAAATACTTCCAAGTCAGTATTGAGCTATGATTTTGTGCAGCAATAGGGTTCTACTATCAAATAATTCTTGAGGTTAACCAACAACATTGACAATAACCTGTTATTTCTTCAGATCAATAAGTTCTCAATGACCAAGGCCAAAAGAAAACAACTCATTTCAAGCACTAGACATATTAGCCTTTGGTTTCTAGCATAGTCTGTTTGTGTTTGTGTGTGTGTGTGTGTGTGTGTGTGTGTGTGTGTGTGCATGCGTGCTGCTCTCTTAAAGGCCTTCCTTTCTTTCTCTCTTCTCTGAGAGTTGGAAGTATCCTATATCTGACACATTCTGTAAAATCTCTGATCCATCACTTTGCCTGCCCGTCCATTAGACATGATTTTCAAACATGGCTGCTTTGTTCTATAAACTAATTTTATCTTCATTGTTTGTGATTAAAGATATATACTAAAGGCATTTCTATATTCTATCCAAAGGGATTAAGGCTGTGTCATTTCATATAGACCTCAAAGTTCTTTCAATGTGATCCCTTGTCAGAGAAGCCATGTTGCTGGATTCAAGTTCCTTTACATCAGTCCCTTTCAGGTTTATGTTAAAATTTATATGTATTTTCACTTTCACAACAGAAACAATTACCAAACCCACATACATACAAATTGTCTCAATGTACTTATGAAGATTATTTGATGCAATAATCTCTCATAACTGTAATTCTGATCATCTGCTCTTCAGCAAATGTTCATTTCAGCAAAAAGGATTTCTAATCTGTCAGTCTGATGAATGATCTGTATGTCTTTTTTTCACCCAGATTGTTGAAGTGTTGCTATGCATGGAAGAATTTTCTGCATCACCTTCACTGGGGTCTTTTTGTGTTTCTGCCTTGAGTCATGCCTTTCATGTGGAAGTTCTCTAACGTGAATTGGATTTTTATCAATTTTGATGAAATCCATAGTCTTTCCTGACCTGTGGAAACAGATAAAACCACTTCCCCAACTTAACACATCCCCTGACTTCCATTCCAATTTAAAACAAAAACAAAAACCTTTAAAATATACAGCTTGATCTAATTTTTCTACAATCCAGTTTTTTCTGTAAATTTTATTTCCCCTTTCTGTTTTTCAAGGTACTATTAGACTTTATGAATCCACATATAAACTAGATACTTAGACATTGCGTGCCTGGCTCCACACCAGTGAGCTTGGTTTCTCACCCATTTAAACACAAACACAATAAAGTCATATGATATAAGTATCAAGTAAAATAGGTATCCATTTTCTGAAATTGAAGAAATATTTATTTGAGATCATCATTGTTGTAGTAGATTTCTTCCTTCCCCATAGGTTTATGGCTATGTCTGCTACACAAGACTTTAATCTTCCTAATTGACCTTCTGGTCCAACACATTTAATCTGTCTTACACCTTGTTTTACTTGGGATAATGTTCCAATCTCTACAAACGGTGTAGATACTTTCTGAAGTGGGCAATATGGATTCTAACATTCTAGTGAGACTATAGTTACTAACATTCTTGTGAGACTGTAGTTACATTATTGGTCATAGTGTCAGATTTTTATTTATGGCTAAGTTTAGGGCACCACTTCCTTATGTAGCAGATATTAGGTCTCCAATACTTAGTTTGTATGAGCTATTCCACTGATAGTTCTGAAATTGCCCTGTTTATTTCTATGTAAGGAGTCTGTAAAACTCTATGGAGCTTCGCATAATCTTTGTGAATGGCATAGACCTTTTACCATGTTTCTCCAGGCTCTTTACAATTTTCTATAACTGCAGCTTCTTCTCATCACCTTGTCAGCCATTGTAACTGAGAACCAGCCTTCAGTATGGCTGCTGCTAAATCTTTCCATTTTGAGGCGATAATTTTGTTTGGATAGCCCTGGTATATTTAACATCTGTCTCACAGAAGTTATTATTTATTCTTTAAAATGTTCAAAGTCTTCTATTTTAACAAGATTCCAGATTAGTTATTCATTTTGTGAGTTTTCACCATATTCTGGCATTTGTGTCCTCGTAAATTGGAAAAGCTAGTGGGGGTGGTCATCTTTCCTCAGAGGAATGATTTATCTTGGCTCATAGATCTAGGGTGTAGTATAGGGTAAGGGGGAGCCAAGGCAGCAAAAGCTTAAGGATTACCCTGCATCCACAATCAGGAAGAATACTGCCTCAACTATCTATGGTGCCACCAGTAATATCCACTTAACTTAAAATAATCTCCCATGGGCATGCCAAGAGGCCTATTTCCAGAGCTTGTTGATAGGTAAACAATCACCAGGACATTGGGTTTGTCTCAAAAATAAAACTAACAACAGCAAGAAAAATGTAATTCCATTATATTTGAGTTTTGAAATGAATCATATGGGCTTGTGGCTCTATTGATCTGTATTCTATAAGAAGTAAATAATCTGTACACAAATATGTGCTCTTAACAATGTCTAAAAATACCTGTGATCATTTGAGGCTATAAATTACTTTTAAATAGTCATTTAAGTATTAGTTTTGGGAGTAGAGAGATGGCTTAGCAGCTAACAGGTTATATGGCTTTGATTCCTAGTACCCACATGTGTAACAACCATCTGTGGCTCTAGATCCAGGAGATTGGGCACCTGTTCTGACAAGGCACACACGCTTACTGTATATAGACATAAACAAACGTTCGTACCCAGTAAAATAAAATAAATATAAAAGAACTTATCTTTAGTCATCTTTGGTATCTACAGTAGCCAGAACTTAATTTACAAATAAAAAGAACTGTTACAAACAGATTTACAATTTTTCTTTCTTTACAAATGCATATGAGATTGGCTTTAAACAGTTAACTATTTCTTCATATAAGTGGAGCGGAATATGAACTGTGCCATTTTCACTTCCTTTTGCATTTTGATAAAAAATGATTAATTTTCAGCCATTTTCCCTCTGAAGACAATCCAAAACACATTTTCACACAGAATCTTTACAAAGCAAAGTACATTACATAGTCTATGAATAAAATTTGCTCACTTAAGTCAAAAGCTTTTTAATGGAACATGAGCTAGTTCTTTTGAAAGTATAGTTTGTTAGCTGGTTTAGAATATTGAAAATGATCTACATTTCACAATTTTGGACACGTCTAGACAACACAAGGTACTTCACAGCTTCATTACAAGGTAATACAAGGACTTTCATTTTGGTAGTAGAATAAATGACCTATGCCTGATGAGAATAAGGCAGACATTTTATATCAGTTGGATCATAGAAATACATCATTAATTTAGCTTAAGAATGAGATTTCATTTTCAGACTACACACATGCATATTCTGATTTCTAAATACAACACTTCAGTATAAGAGCTTGACTTTCTCATTCTTCTCCACTCCAGTGATTGATTTAGATTTACCTTTAAGTAGAAGGATGCAGAGATAATAAGATTAAAGTGTATTTTCCATGCAGGTGCTGTAATTAAATTATTCATGTCTAGGGATTTTAACCTGCTTTCTTGTAGTGAAGTTCTAAGTCTTATGGGGATTTGGATTCCTTACTACTCTAATTGGAGCTTAAAACATATCCTCCTACAGATTCACTGTTGCTAATCAGTCAGCTTTTCTTTGCTTCCATTACCTGATTTGTAAACACGGAATTTAATTAGATGGTTGTGAAGTTTCCATACAATTAAAATGTCCTGTTATTTTTTAAAAACTGTAATGATTTCAAAGAAAATTGAAATATGAGTTTCTTAGTCAGGGTTACTATTGCTGTGATGAAACCCTGACTGATGACCAAAAGCAAGTTGGGGAAAAAAGGCTTTATTTCCACTTCATAGTGCATCATTGAAGGAAGGCAGGACAGAAACTCAAACAAGGCAAGAACATAGAGGGAGGAGCTGATGCAAGGGACATGTAGAGGTGCTGCTCACTGACTTGCATCCGATGGCTTGTTCAGCCTGCTTTCTTATAGAACTCAGGACCATCAGTCTAGGTGATGCCATTCATAATGGACTCAGCACTCATAAATCAATCACCAACAAAAAATGTCCCTTCAGGCTTGTGTCCAGCTCAATCTTGAGAGGCATTTTTTCAACTGAAGCCTTTTCTCTGATGACCCTAGCTGTTGTCAACTTGATACAAAACCAGCCACAATGACATAATCTTTATATATTTCTATATTGTTTCTATGTGAAAATATGCCTTAAAGTATCAACAGTTTCTTGGTAAATATTTTTGCAACACCATTCATTTACTCACTAGGTTGTTATAGCTTTGTCATAAAGTTAGAAAAAGCCAAATCAACACTGATCCTCATTAATACTAATTAATATGATGATAAATTTATAAAATTTAGTTCATTGTTAAAGGTAGACAAAAACTTGACAATTGAATTATAGTATTTTATTGAACGCTTGACAAATTTTAGTATACAGGATCTACTAATTTATTTAAAAAGTTTAAGTTCTATAATCTGAGGATTTGGGGTTAAATATGAGACAGAGTCAGAATTCAAAGGTTTATCACTTATCAAGTAACATAAAAACAAGTCAATAGTACATGGGAAACAAATAAAAGAAAAAACACAATTAAAAAAATTTTATTACCATGTAAGTCCTGATCCATATTTATAAATATAACAAAATATTTTTCTAATCAAACACGTCTTTGTATGGAAACGTGAAACATGGACATTATGAGTGTACTTTAGAAAATGTATATATGGTTTATGTTTATATAGTACATAGTACATAATGTATATACAAGGTTTATATATAGTTCATAGTATATATACAAGGTTTACATATAATATGTATATAGTTTTATATATAGTACATATACATGTATATATTAGTTCATTATGTTAGAATGACTTCTCCAAGATTAAAATTGTATATGTAGCTCTTTATAGAAATAACAGTTCTAAATTCATTTTCATATGATATAAAGGTGCCTTTGCAGTTAAGAATACTTGATGCTCTTGCAGACGATACAAATTCAATTCTCAACCTCCATATTAAGTAACCTACAGTTCTCAGCAATTCTAGTTCCAGGGGATCTTCTTGCCTATGTACTCATACATACATACACACACGCACACACACACACACACACACACACACACACACACACACACACATACACACACACAAATAAATATATTAAAATAGGCTGATTTTGATATGCAAAACATAATTATTAAAAAAATTTTAGAAGAAATTGAAATAATAAATCCAACAATTTGTTTAATAGTACAAATTTAGATGTTCCTTCAATGGTGAACATTCTGTAGACCTCTTTCTCCTTCACCCTCACAGATTTATTTTTAGAAATAAGATCAAGAAGTGATAATATTAAGTGATATGGAAAGGCAGAAGACAAACAAAGGACACCTGAGCATTGAAAGAGGATATGAAGCTAAATGATTTTCTGCTTTAACTCTGTCTGTTTTTTCTTTTTTCTTTTTTTTTTTTGGGGGGGGGTGTCAGTGCATAAAATATAACTGATACTAAATATGTACAGTCAAAGTTTTACAATTTCATAATGGTCATTTTAACTGCATAGAAGTTCACCAAGGTGTAGAATTTATTACTTTCTTGCAGTAGTAAGTTCTTACTCTAACTGAGCATTTCTTATAAACTCCAGCTTCAAAATGTACGTGTCAAAACATGGTTAAATTATATCTATAATAATCATAAAGAAGCCTCTATCTTGGTTATGAAGATTTACAAGCATGTTAAGGCTAGTTCTTAAATTTGGTAAGCGCAAGTTCATGAGTTTCCAGTGATTATTTTATCTTTTAAGCATTGGAATCTTTTCAAAATGTTGTCCTCTGATGACCACTCCATCTCTTTCTAAATATCACTGGATTCTGCCAAATAAAGTCTTCCAGCACTGTAACTGAGAATTGAAGGGTTTACAGCTCGTGACCTATCATGAAGGTATGAGGGAGATGCCTAGAAAGCAGAGAAGAGAGCTAAGTGACACAATTCAGCCAGTGCAAGAATGTTAATCTAACCTTAATGATACACTCTGTCAAAACCCGTGTACTGTAGGGAACCAGAGCTTCTGTTATTGAGATAGGCTTACCACTGCCCACTTTCCTACAGATGTATCTTGAGACAGAAATCATCCTTGATAGCTTCCTTCTTAAAGTTAACTCTTAGAAAAGGATAGGTAATGACATTTGTCCAGTTGACTACCCTATTTTAGTAATTTTACATATGAAAGATACTAAAAATATCAGAGCAGGACTAATCTCGCAACAGGGTTCATCAGGAAAACAATGGTTGTCATAAAACCTAATAAGTAACCTGAATTTGATTCCCGAATCTACATGGTGGACAGAGAGAAAAAAACACAAACAAAAACAAAAACAAAACCCCCAGAGATGGTTCTCTGACACCTACACAGAAGCATACAAACCACACCCATCTACTCCTCACACACACCACATACATACTAAATACATGAACATACTTTAAAACAAATCTAAATAGGAGGTCAGGAATTTTGCAATATTAGTAAATTCACTGACATCAGCCTAATTAAATGTACCGGCTTTGGGTCCATATTTTACCAGCAAAACAAAAAGAGCAAAACAACAAGAAAACCCCCAAAACCAAGTGTTTATTTGTAAAGAAAATGGGGAATTTAGGAATGCATAATAAGTGTTAAATAAATTATTTTATATTTTCTCAGGTGGGATAAATGTAGGATGGTTGTTTACTTATTCCTTTCTGATTAGCAATAAGCATTTATGGAGAAAGATACAATATTAGGCTTGATTTAAGCTATATTAACTTTTGGTACAGAAGAAACAGGAAGCAACAAATAAAACAAGATGTAAAAATTCTAATGTTATAAGAGAGTAATAAGTTCATGGGTATTTATTTAGTTATTTATTTTCATTGAATATAGAAATAATAAAAATATCCTAGCAATTTGTTATCATCTTTGTGAGAATGCATTTTGACATACAAGTTTACTCCCAACCTGGAATTTGGCAGTCATGTTTTAGCAAAACGTAGTGGGGGGATTTTATGATTAATACAGAACAAAAATTCATCTAGATTATAAAGGAGTTAGATGTGAAAATATTGATGCAAATTGCAAATTTTCAAACTTTTTATCTTGCTTTTTGTTTTAACTTTTAAAGCATATAGTAAAATTGCATATTAATGTATATTTTAATTATTATTTTATCCTTTTAAACACCAAATAAATCCTCAACTGTTGGGGAAATGTTCCAGCTACAAAATTCAGATAAAGTATTTGTTTGCAGTTGGATAAACATGCAGTCATAGAATAAAGAAAGTTGAAGTACATCCGTTGTAAGAATTTTAGTAAAAATGATTACATGTTTAGAAAATGTCAAGTAGAAAGTTTTAAATTCTTATTGGAAAGCAAATGGTTATGGTACAGAACGAAAGCTTGCTCCAGAGAAACCTAAAAGTTGACTATGGGTTTAGTCAGTAAACCTAGTTATTAATTCATTAATGTGTCACACAAGAAATTGCTAAGAACCAGATCATAGTACCCAATTTCAGCGCCTAGACTCATATCTGGGGGGCAAAGCTCAGCGATAACACAGGTGCTAATAGTCTAAATTGTTCATTTTGAATAGCATCTTTCCTTGCATATTACTGCAAATAGAAGTAATGTTAAGATATCCGTCTTTTATTTGCTAATGAGCATGCATTCACTATGCCTTTGAACTCTAGACCTGGCACTTCTAGAATTTTGCTATGTGGTGTATTTGGCACTGATGCCTAGGGTGCTGCCAAGCTTCTGCAGGATGTTTTAATAGACTTCAGATCATTAGTATCGGATACATGTGACTCACCTTCATGACAGTGGTGAACAGGATCTCATCATGGACAAGAGTTCACTTCTATTTTAGTGCAATATGAGCTGCAAGTTTCAGGGATCTGATACATAAGATATATTTCCAACATGTTAAGGAAATTTAGTTTCTGTTATATCAATGAATGCAAGTCCTACTCAAATTTTACCACTCCCAGATGTTATTTGTTCCCATAAGCGGCACATTGATTTCATTTGTGCCTGATTTTTAAAAAATCTCCCTTTTTGATGCTTTTGAGAGAAAAAGAAATTGTAGATCAGAGACTTTCATGTATGTTACATACATAAAAAAATCACTTTGCATATATGGGAACACACAAGCTAGATGGGCAAAGTCTGTGTAGCGTAGTCCCCTGAAGTAGTCATCAGAATAAAAGTATGAGGCAAGTTTCATATAAATCTAAGCAAGTTTTGTAGTAGTTTATGACAAGAATCCCTCTCATGCATACTCAAGTGATGCTTTAACTGCAAAGTGATTTGTCTCTAAGTTTCAATTCTGGTAGTGTGGGTGTATGAGTGTTATCATCCTTTGTGAGTCAGTAAGTAAAGTTCATGCTGAGCAAACAAGGTAGGGTTGGAAGTATTTAAACAGAATCACACACCAGCTAACTGAGTAATAGAGTCATCAATAGAAACCCCAGAAATTAATGGCTATGCAGATTTTGTAAACAAAAGAACAGGTGTGTGGAAAATTGAGCTAAGACTTATATATAGCAAGATTCTTTTCTATATGAAATTATTTATTTTGTAAAATGAAATTTCAATGTGTTTACTGCAAAGCCTCCCCAAAAAAGGAATGCCTTCTCATTGTGTGTTTTTAACCAAAATAGAAACCTGAAAATTACCATTTCCCTCTCCTACTTGAGAAGATGAAATATAAAATCAAGTGGACAGAGAAGTACATTGACATTTTGAAATTGAAATTAAAATTAATCTTGGTTGAAATAGCTAGAAAACATATCTAATCCTTTTAGTCCTGTCATTTGTTCTAATCATGAATGTTTAAAATGCTAACTATGAGCCAGGCACATCCACTGTCGAAGTTATTGATCAAAAATGTCAGATTGCATAAGCAGCAAACATATTTGCAAGAATGAGTTATTAGTAATTCAGGCAATATTTATTACTGTGTTCCAGATACTGTTCAATTGTTTTGTGTGTATAAGTTTATGGGGTGCACCCTTTTAACTCTCAGAGGTTGCATCATTTTATTAACTCTGGTTTGCAGACGAGGAAAGTGAACACAGAAAAGGAAATGAGTTTCATTCCCCCTGTTTGATTTATCCCTATGGATTCAGTCTGGAGGTTGATTCCAGAAATCTTCATAAGTCATTTTTATAGAATGCCAAAGACATTTCTGACCTTCGAACCTATTATTCCTGTATGTGTTCATCTATAAGTATTGAGGACTTCCTCCTTTTCTTCTTCCTTTTTCCCCTATGCTGGGGCATTGACCCAGGCGTCTCATACATGGTAACCAAGAGTTCTACCATGAAGTTACACTATAATCCCAGTTCCACAGATTTATTTCACAGAGCATAGACTTGTCACTTTAGTGTCTTTGACACATAAATAATATGCCATTATTCATTGGATTTCTAAAACTTTGGTTACCAGAGAGCCTGCCCAGCAAGAACTAGTTTAGCAAAACTAGTTTTAAACAAACACGCACATTACATTTCTCAGATGTTCTAACAACTCAACTCCCTGTTTTCTACAGAAGAGGCTGTGTTGCTTCCTTTAACAATGCCCTAATAATACCTCCCTCTCCCCCTCCCTCTACCCTTTCCTCCTTCCATCTTCTTATGCTAGTATGCTACTGTGCTGTTCAGAATTACTTCCTTCTGAAAAGGAAGAAAAAAAACAAAACAAAACAATACATAGTGATGGAACCTTTCTTCATTTGCATAAATTTAATTTTCATGTTTAATTCAGTAACTAAGGTTCTGATCACTGAATAATAGCAATAATGTCCATATTTATTTCATTAGCCTTATTTAATACTAATTAATTTTTAAATCAGCGAGTCTCTTTGCATGTAGCTAGTTATTTTGATGGTACAAAAATGGGATCTGAATTCAGAAAGTCTCTGTTAGCATTGAGAAAAATTATTTATTTTCTTAAGAGTGTCTGTCAAGATGGCAGAATGAGTAAGGGCCCTGCTACTTAGGATAAATGCCATCCTTATCTCTGGGACCTCATGACAGAAGGGGAATACCAACTCCTGCAAGTTGACTTCCATAAATGTGCCAGCACACATACTCATAAATAATTGAAGAAATACAAATTATTCAAGAATATCAACATATTTGTAAAAATTATTACAATAGAGTTTTGCTGTTAGGTAGAGAGATTAAGCTCAAATTAAAATGCATGGACATATGGGAACCCACAGCCAAGTAACGAGATGAGAATTGAAGGAAAAACACTAATAGTGAAAAACATAAGAAACTATTAAATGGCCAGGCTAAGCCAATACACATGGGTTGCTGAAGAAATAAGATGAACAAATACCACTGAACTGACAGCAGGGTTGAAATGGTGATCAGATATTGAGGGTAAGAGGGGATAAACCAAACGGATAGATTTTTATTAAGATCAAGCTCTCATTAGAGGATTCAGTGAGACTTGATCAAAGTTTGCCCATGAAGATGTTTGCTACCAAGGATGGGACATGCTAGCAATATTGCAAAGTAGAATTTAGTGGAAAGATGAGCTTCACATTTTTCTTTTCCCTTTTTGTGTTCTAAGCAAATGCACACTCCTGTGGTCAGTAGCCCATTTTATTGTATTGCATTATACTCCAGGCAACTCAGCATGTTTACAGGCTGATGGTTGCTCTGTCCTGAGAATTCTGCACTTTAGCTATGCTAATTTCTGTCAATCCAAGCACGATGACAGCACCTATCAATTTGCATTTAGAGTGCTTTAATTAAACAGAATAGGCTAAGTCTCTGAAATTCAATGAATCTAAGAAAAAGGCATTTGATGGGTTGGCTGTTGAAGAGAAACAACCATTCTGCATCTTGGCTGATTTTCATGACAAATTAAATGTTGCTTTAATAGAAAAGAAGACTTGGTGTGTCAGATAGATAGAATGTTTTGTCCCAGTCAACATTTGCAGCTTATGCATGAGAGTATGGATGAAAACATATTCAAGTTGAGGGGAATACTCTGCCAAGAACATCTGGTCTCCAGCCTTGCATTGATTTTGAGTGTTTTAATCACTATTTAAAGGAATTAAACAACAACAGCAACAGCAACAGCAACAACAACAACAACAACAACAACAACAAAGCTCCATTTCTTAAACGCATCCTGGAGGTCTCATTACCCCATATTCCCTGTGGCAGGTTTTTGGAGGACTTGCTTTGAAGATTGGCTTTAAAGGAATAATACAATGGCAATCTACAGGGAAAGATGTGGCCTAAGTGTGCTGCAGCTATTTGCTTTGTAATTAATCTAATCAGTGAACCTATTACCATTTCATAAGCAGAACAAAGGCCTGTTGCAATTTCACCAAGCAAATACAGTTAATGGGGCCTAAGGGCAGGGATCCTGTTTGTTTTGGTGACCCTTTCAACTTTAGCATTTAATTCACTTCCTGTGTACCGTAGAATGGAATTATCAAAGTCCAATTACATTCATGTTTATTCTGGAGCAAAATCTCTGGAAAATAAGAGCTTTAAAAGGAGTTTTACCTATAAAAATTTGTTATCTGTGGGCATATTTTACATATTCACTTCTTATCTTACTAGGGTTTTTTTCCTTCCCTTTTCTGTTTTTTTTTCTAATATTAGTTAAAATAATTTTTTTAACAAAATAGTTAAAATGGGACCATTAATGTCTGTTATGTTTAAAATGGGAGAAAATTCCATAAAACCCTGTTTGTTTTAAGAAGTTGCTTGTTACTAGAAGCCTGAGTTTGCACTGTGTGGCAAAATGCTTCCCATCTTTACAAGGGAGAAAAGCTGTAAGTCCCAGTCAAAGCTTTTTTTTTTTTTTTTTTTTTCTTTTCTTTTCTTTTTCTTTTCTCTGCTTGTAAACCGAGAGACACCAAAGAGTTTACTAATCAGCCTAAAGAATACAGAAAAAATTAAGAGTTCTAGAAATGAAGCAATGGCCCATCCCATAGGCTGAGCATCAGTATACATATCAGGTTTGAAAGTTATGATTTAAAAGAGGAATAATTTCCCGAAATAAATATTAAAATTTCCATTTAACTCTTGAAGAGTAAAAAATACAGTAAAATGTTAAGGGTTGTTCCAAATAAAATTAATATAATGGAAGTAGAGATGATCGACGAGGCAATTGAAAAGTAGGGGGTAGATAACATAGAGTTAGAGAAAAAGGACTTAGCTGAGAAACAAATCTGGTCGACTTACACTACGGTGATCATAACAATATACCTTAGCTCTTTAAAAATGGGTGACCACAGGTGTTTAAGACAACTTGCTTACCAAAACCAATATCCAGTAAATATAGTCTACCACAATAATATATTAACTGTGTTTTCTCTTAATTAGTTTCAACCAGTCAAAGGCTGATTTTTGTCAATTTAGAAAAATTTTGATGTAAAGGCCAAAAATTTGTTGTCTGCACTTGTGAATACTATGTGACTCAAGATATTTGTGCATGAAATGAGGTAATAAACCTTAGGACAGGCCTAAAATACTTAAAATGGTAACTTCTGGGCATATGGTGAACTCATTAGAATCATAAGCTGACAGCATCTCTGATTCCCCTGAGTGGTATTACCCAAGACTTGGCCTGTCAAAAGTCATTTATGGCAGCGGGATTCTTTAGGTCCTATTTTTCTCTGGGTAACCACTGGCTATTGATAGATGCTTCAGGAGGATGACTCATGCTTTTCAGATGAGTAGTGTACATCCTGTTGCAATGGACTGCCACACCCATGCTCTCATGGATGGCCTTGATGAAATTCAACAGGTCCCACAGCATAAAGAGTAATAACCATAGGAAGGGGAGCAACAAGGAAGAGAGTGGAATCGACAGAGTAGGAAGTAATTAGAATGAACTGTATACATGTATGGTATTGTTAAAAGTAAATGTAATAAAACCATCTCACTAAAGATGGGGGATTTGGTTCTGTGGTATTAGTGTATTTCATGGATATTCTGAAAATGTGTATGAAATCAGGTCTGGGCAAGTATTACTGATATTTTGTACTACAAATGCTCCAGTAAGCACATCTTCTTATCACTTTATCTCTGATATAATAATATGTTCTTCAAAGAATTTTATAAACAGACATTTTAATTTAAATATACAACTCTCTACATTATTTCAGAATTAGAGTATTGCTGAAATGTTGCTTGCTCACTGCCTCCGTGAAGAATCCCATTTGCTTTTCTTCTCAACCATCTGGTATCTTTCAGAACTGTAGCAAATTTTAAGTGCTTATTACATCAGAGTTTGAACGAGCCTTCTCAATATCCATTCTTAGATAACTAACTGAAACCTAAGATGCTAGTGACTAGGGTCCTTGACACATTTGCTCTTAGAATTTTAAATTAATAAAATATATTAATATACAACTGCTCTAATGAGAAAGGAGCTAAGAAGGGACCTAATTTTAAGAGAAAGAAAAAAACTTATTTTTCTTTTTTTTTTTTTGTTTTTTTTGTTTTTTTTTTTAATTTTTTTTCCATTTTTTATTAGGTATTTAGCTCATTTACATTTCCAATGCTATACCAAAAGTCCCCCATACCCACCCACCTCCACTCCCCTACCCACCCACTCCCCCTTTTTGGCCCTGGCGTTCCCCTGTACTGGGGCATATAAAGTTTGCGTGTCCAATGGGCCTCTCTTTCCAGTGATGGCCGACTAGGCCATCTTTTGATACATATGCAGCTAGAGTCAAGAGCTCAGGGGTACTGGTTAGTTCATAATGTTGTTCCACCTATAGGGTTGCAGATCCCTTTAGCTCCTTGGCTACTTTCTCTAGCTCCTCCATTGGGAGCCCTGTGATCCATCCATTAGCTGACTGTGAGCATCCACTTCTGTGTTTGCTAGGCCCCGGCATAGTCTCACAAGAGACAGCTACATCTGGGTCCTTTCAATAAAATCTTGCTAGTGTATGCAATGGTGTCAGTGTTTGGATGCTGATTATGGGGTGGATCCCTGGATATGGCAGTCTCTACATGGTCCATCCTTTCATCTCAGCTCCAAACTTTGTCTCTGTAACTCCTTCCATGGGTGTTTTGTTCCCAATTCTAAGGAGGGGCATAGAGTCCACACTTCAGTCTTCATTCTTCTTGAGTTTCATGTGTTTAGCAAATTGTATCAATTACTTTTCCTTAATATCTCTTAATATCAATGGTCTCAACTCCTCAATAAAAAGACATAGACTAACAGACTGGCTACACAATCAGGACCCAACATTCTGCTGCTTACAGGAAACCCATCTCAGGGAAAAAGACAGACACTACCTCAGAGTGAAAGGCTGGAAACAATTTTCCAAGCAAATGGTCTGAAGAAACAAGCTGGAGTAGCCATTTTAATATCGGATAAAATCGACTTCCAACTTATTTTTCTAATAATAAAAACTATACTGCTTTACTTAGAAAGTGAGAGTTGCTAGTATTAAAATAGGTCAGTTATTAAGGGAGAAAGAAGTAAAGGGTATTGAACTTTTAAGTTTTTAATTTCAAAATTTATTGTAGAAAAAATACAGTATCAGTGAAGAGTATTTCTACACAATGTATTTGATATACCAGTGTTCTTGTGACAAAATTTTTCTTTAGTTTTGTATTGTTTTTTTTTCTTTTTTTTTTTTTTTTGGCCATTTTACAAGGCAATGGGGGATATCTATGTTATATTACAAAAAGTTAAAGCTACATTTAAAAATAATTAGCCTAAACTCATTATTAAGGCATAAAGTAAAATATGTCCTTCATTTCTCTTTTTGGGATATTTTTTAAATAGGCTGGGATACAGAGCAAACTCAGTATCTTTCAAAGAAATTTGAAGCCAGGTGGTGGTAGCATATCTTTAATCCGAGCAGTTGAATATGAGAGTCAGGCAGTTCCTCCTCCTCCCTCCTACCCATGCTTTCTTTCCTCCCGTTCTTCCTTTTCTTCTTCCTCTACCTCCTCCTCCACCTTCTCCTCTTCATTTTCTTCTACAAAGAACTGGACTGGTATCACCAGCTTATTTCTTCCATATCAATAAATGAGTATATCTAAGTTCACAATATGATGTCTACACCTGTGTTCTTAGGCCAAACCGAGTATGATGCAGGTATATACTATGCTGTGTAAAAATTAACCATCAAAAGATGTCCATAACTTTGATTTGAATTGTAGAAAATGAACTTGAAACATTAAAATGTACTTCTATTTATACCTCTCAATTATACTTGAGAAAAAGTCATATGATTCTGAGTACACCAAGTTACCTTGTTCATGTATCACTAGAATCAATGCATAATTGTTTTAAGTCCACAGTTTTTCTATTCAATGCAATATCCTAAGACTTTTTATCATTATTCATTTTGTTATTACATTTTTCTTTTTGTGACATAACATATGAATGACCTTCTGTTGTGCAACTCTTAGCTTCTGATTGTAGGGATCGATTCTTGGTGTGAATTTATAACAAGAATACAGATAAGTAAAATGGGGACAAAAATAATCAGCTTTCTAAAGTTCTTAAGCAAAATACTTCAGAACTGTTTTTTCCCCATGAAAAATTAATGTTTTTTGATAATATAAAATATTTTAGCTGCTGAGGAATCACAAATTATGTTCATATTATTGGAAGAATCATAAATGTATGCTCAGGTGTCATTTGGCACAATATAAACTAAACACTGTATCTGAAAAGAATCTTGCTGATAAATTTTTCAATCATACCTCATGTTTATAATGGAATGACATTTTGAGAAGAGTATTTTTTAAATCCCCTATATTAAAATCTTTTTACCCAAAGGAGAAAATGTTATAAAAGGAGAGTGATAAAGTGAAATAAAACTAGTCAGAATAAAAAAATCTGAAAGTAGTTATGATAAATACTAAATTACAATGACCTCACACTTTCTGATTAAATTAAATGTGATATTGATTTTTTTTTCCCTAAATATAGTCTTCTCGAATTTTTACTGCCTTAAATCATGGTCATTACCTTTGTGGCCTGAAATACATGTGCCAGAATCCTGTTTGCACTGATCCTCACTTATAGGTAGAAAATACAAAATACAAAACAAAACATGCAGATGACTATTATATTGTAATACTTTGTTCTCTGTCTCCTCCTCTTTCTATTTTATTTTCGTTTGTTTGTTTTTTGTTTTTGTTTTTGAATGGTTGGTGATTGGTTTGCTTCTCCTGGTTCCTGTTGCTCAGTGGTGTTTGGCCAGTTTGTATTTTTCCAGACATCACTCCACGATGTTGTTGAGGTGTTTGATGGGCCAACTCAGCAGTCTCCTCTGTTATCTTCCCTCTCGGGATCCCATTCAGGTATCCTTTACTAGAACTGCCATTCATCAGCTATTGCTTAAAGACTGACTTTTGATTAGTATTTTGGAGAGAGTTGAGATCTATGTCATCCATGTTAGCAATACCATAAACTGAAAACTTTTTAACTAAGAATAAAACCACAATTTAATATTAATTAATACGCTTGAAAGAAATTGAATTATTTTCTAGGATTGTAATAAAATAAATACAATACTTAATCACAATCTGTGCTGTTTCATATGATATAAAATATTTAAGACTGAGACATATGTATTAAAATGTAATTGAAGCTTTCTGGTTAAAAAAAAAAAAGATTTCAATTGAAGCTGAACCCAAGGAAAATATATTGCTAGCAGTAGGATATTTTGAAATAATTTGATAGAACCTAGTTTGACCTTTTCAAATGAGAGTGTAAAATGATATAGTTTTTTAGGTTTACTGAATGAAGATTATTTATGATATCTGAGTGTTTGTTTTGTTGAGTAGGAGAGTCACTTCCACTGAGTTCAGGTAATCAGATCACAATTCGATTCACTTCAGTTGGACCCATAACAGCTAAGGGATTTCACTTTGTTTATCAAGGTAAGTGACACTGTAGTCTAGAAACACACTAAGGCTTGATGTCCATTTCCATGCTGTGCTCAGTTGACCAATATTATCCTCATAACTGTGTAGGAATGAGGAAAGTTGTTTTAAGTAGTTGTATTGATTCCTCCCCATGAATTCTTTCCCTGGAACACTGGTGCTTTATCCAACTTTTAAAAAGAATGCATTGTCCCATCACCTTTCTCAATTTAAATGTCTGATTTTCCTTCCATTCCAACATTTTGGTTCAAAAACATTCATGTTATCCTTATTATTCTTGACTCTTATCATTTTTTGTTTTTCTCATAGTCCTGTACTTTAAATTAAACATGCATACATTTGTTGTAATTTATTTAGTTAAAGTAAACATTGTCCCATGTAAACAGTATGCTTTCTCATTCTCTCAGTAAAATTGAACTTCTGAATAGCTACTAAATATTTTGTGCAGTAAATACTTAATTTTCCCACTTTTTTCTTGCCTTTTATGAACATTTTATAATGTCACTAAACTAAATCAAGACTCATTCGAGATATTTTAGATCAATTGTATATGATCATGTAATAACTCTTCTCAAAAGTATTTTGCACATTCTTACTAAGAAATATATAAACATTTGTGACACTGTATTCTTATTAAATTCCGTCATCTCACTTTTTCACATTGGTTATGGCATAAACTCTTTCCTCAAAGGCACTGAAAGAACTTATATGCATTTCTTCAAGTTATACTAGAGGGATAAATCTACTGGAATTCACCATGCCATTCTTTTGGACTGTTGTCAATCTCTTTAATTACATTTGTATGTGTTTTAAAAAGAAAAAACATCCTGTTATCATTCTACTTTACTAAATCCAAAAAGGCACAATTGATGGGCATACAAATTCTAAAATCAATCTCAAATTTGATTATATATGATTGATGAATTAAAAATAAATATTGTTGTTAATCTGTCTGACTTCTATTCTGTTTAATCTGACTGTAATTACTGAGGTCAATAGAAACAAACATACTTTGATAATTAAGTTTGTAAACATGTTTGAAATAATTAATAACAATAATAGCCAGTATAAAAAACATCTGGAATGTATTTCATGTATACTAAATTACTTTTTGCAATTGGGAAACCAAACTTAAAAATTATACATCCATTTTTGAATCTGTAAATTGCAATAGCTAAATAAAATCACTTCATTTATAGATAAGAATTTCATGAAACAAACGATAGAAAACAGCATAATTGATGTTAAAGGATCAAAGACAAATTAAAAATATCGTAAATGCCAATATCACTTTAAATTACATTTTATTTTTATCCAATTTAAAACTTTAGATGTGTTAGAATTAGTAATTCTAATTATTAAAAAAAAAACAAGAAGATTTCTTTGAGTCTCTTTAGGAAGTTACATTTTAACATCTATACTTGTCTCTTAACTATGAAATTAAATCACCTTATTTCTATGCAGCCGTTCCTAGAACAAGCTCTACACAGTGCAGTTCTGTGCCCGAGCCAAGATTTGGAAGAAGGATTGGCAATGACTTTGCAGTTGGTTCATTGGTCCTTTTTGAGTGTAATCCAGGATACATTCTCCATGGCTCCAGAGCCATTAGGTGTGAAACAGTACCCAATTCTTTGGCGCAGTGGAATGATTCCTTACCTACATGCATTGGTGAGTGTATATGTCTATGTGCTTGGTGATTGTGCATAATTCTGGTCCATTTTTACTCAAATGACTTCATAGTATTAACTTCTTCTCCAATGTATAATCTATGTATCTCTTTTCCCATTCTCTAGACTGTCTGTATACACTTATGATTTTTCTGAAAAAATTTTTCAGTTTTACACAGTGTCCTCTATGCTTACTATTGTTTCTTGTATTTTATGGTCTTATCCAAAACACCTTTGCCTATCCTATTGGCCTTAAATATTTCTTCTCTCAATTATTATTTTAAGACTTTTTGTCTCTCTATCCTTCTCTCTGTCTCTCCTTCCCCCCCCCCTTTTGTATGTGTATGTGTGTGTGTGTTTCAGTTGTCATCAGCAATATTCTGAGCCTTCATTGTAATATTTTATAATAGCTAGGCAAAATTTATTCCTTGATACTGACATGGTATTATTTTCTTAATTCTAGATAACTATTAATTTATAGTAATTGAATGAATTTAATTTTTGTCTGTTGATTTTGCATCTTAAAACTTTGATACATTCATTTATTAGTTCTACTATTTTATTGATATTTTTATATGGGATAATATCATCTGCCATGACAATTTGATTTCGTCTATTTGAGTTTAAATCTCATTTTTCTTTTTGTCATTGCTTTGTGTTCTCTTGTGTGATTGTTCTGCCTATGACTTGCCATAGCCAGAATAAAAGTGGCAAAAGTTGTAAAGATTTTTTTTCACAATCTTATAATTGTTTAAATTACCTCTTTATTTAGTGTGATATTGTGTTACTTTTTATATTATTAATATAATTTATACTATTTTATTTATATGTTATACATGTAAATAATATAAAACTATAGATATCATTTATATTATTAATATATTTTATATTATATTATATAACATCACTTTTTATATTACAGTGGGTTTTCCTGTAAACCTAATTTGTTCAAGGTTTTCGTCATGAAATGTGTCAAATTTCATGCATTTCTGCATGAATTAAATTGATTATATGGTTTTTGTCCTTGTTTCTGTTATTTTGCAATATTTCATTTACCTTTGTGAATGCTGTACAGTCCTTTCCTTCCACAGATGATATAGTGATTAATCTCTTCAATGTGCTGTTAGATTGGGTTTGGTTTTTTTGTTGTTGTTGTTGGAAAGTTTAGAACCTATGTCTGCTCTTTAAAGGTTTTTCAGGCAAATGCATTTTTAACAGCTGTCAAAACAGCTAAGACAGTCTTGGTTTTGCATATTTAAACCACATATTTAAACCATTAAACAAATCTATTGAGAAGTTACTTTTGGCTCTTGTAGGCAAATCAACCAAATTATTAATTATAGTCCTCATGATTTATAACAGAGCTCTTTAATTTTTTCCTATAATAAGACTTATAAGACTATTATAAGTAGTCAGCATAAAATTATTTAGAAGTACAGTGAAATTTATTTTTAACAGGTATTCATATATACAAAAATAATTCTATAGTGATAAGTCCTTTCAACGTTTGGAAGATCAATAACAAATTGCAAAAAAAGTTAAATTAAAGCAACTCTAATTTTTTAAATAGGTATTAAGCAGCTTTATTACTAAGATTTTTCTTCTTTTTTTTTTAATTAGGTATTTTATTTTTCTTCTTTATTTAAAACTTTGAAGAATTCAAATACTAACCTATGTAGGAAAATACTTTCTTTTTCACCAAATCCTGAAACCAATAAGTGGTTTCCATAAAGAAAAAAAACACAGAAGAGAAATACTAGCTGATACAGAGAAAGGAGAAAAAAAAAGAATGAAAATAAGAGAAGTGGGAAACTACTTTAGAATATAAAAATATAAATATTGTATTGTAATCTATTCATATTTAAAACTGTGCAGAAGTCTTATGACTTCATTTCATTAGATGAGAATATCAAATTAAAGAAAAAATATCTTGGTACATGTGTTCACAGAGTTGAATTGATTTTTAGCCTCAATTCATTGATATAGGACTGTGGTATGGGAGAATGTTTTGTGGCAGGAGGCCATGGTAGAAAAAGCTACCCACCTCTTGTCATCTAGTAAAGAGAAAATGAGAAGATCTATGGATAAGTAAGATAGTCCTTTTTTAATCATCCCCCTCCTACATGAACCACTTTTCTCAACTCTGTCATTCCTCCTAGTGGCTCATTTAGCTATGAATTTATCAGTGTACTGATTCACTGATGAAGGGGGTTCTTCCTCGATCTAATAACAACTAAATAGCAGTGCTATCTGTGAGCAAAGCCTTCAGCAAATGGAGTCCTGGGGGGGCAAGTATGGGGGATACTTTAGTCAAACGTCCTATGTAAACAATCATAACTATTTAAATGTTTAATTGGCTAATAATAATATATTTATAGGTACTTAAGGGCAGCCTTTAGGAAATGATTAGTATCAACCCTCATAAATGATATTAACTTTTTTTATAAAAGAGATTACAGACAGATGTCACACCCTGCTATAGATGTGAAAACATAGTTTAAAAAAGGGTCTCTGAATCAGGAAAGAAGCTCTCCATAGAGAAATAACTGCCTGGTGCTTAATAGATATACAGGCTGTGGTGTTTTGTTTTAGTAGTACAAATGAACTAAGTTAGAATCAGCAAAAGTAATTAGATGCTACTTACAAAGTCTAAAAATGGGCTGAGTAATGTGTCAAAGCTGGGAAGGTTGAGGTACATGTTGGATGAACCTGCATTTTCATTATGCACTTTAGAGAAAATTTCCAGAGAATAAGAGCGGTCATGAAGATACTATTCATCTAGACATAGACAGCAAAACCCATTTTGCTATTTTAGATAGAAATAAGGTACATACTACTGAATAATGGGGGGAATGCTATCTATATGGTTTTGTAGAAAATAGAACTTAGGAATAATGAAATTGATTTGGGTGTTTAGCAGAAGAGATATAAAGTATTTGAGATATATGTCAGTTTGTTGGTCTTGAGTGCATCGGTCAAAGTTTGTGACTCAAAAAAACATTTAATGATAGAAGTGTGTTCCAGATTTGGTGGTTGCACATATAGTCCCAGGTACCCAGGAAG
Organism: Mus musculus; assembly: GCF_000001635.26. Classification (NCBI taxonomy): domain Eukaryota; kingdom Metazoa; phylum Chordata; class Mammalia; order Rodentia; family Muridae; genus Mus; species Mus musculus. The sequence continues at coordinate 47,750,652 of NC_000081.6, read as the reverse complement.
CAGAACTAATGAAGTTGAACATACAAGTTTGAGACCAGTATGAAGACTCTGTTTCAGAAAATAATATAAATAAATAGATAAATAAATAAATAAATAAATAAATAAATAAAATAATGAAATATAAAACACAACTTAAAATTTAGAAATGTCTGCCTGTAAATTGGAAATAAGACTAGGGTTTTCAGGAGGCAACTCTAAGAGTAGGTAAAAGGATGTTTCATAAGATTGCTGTTTTAACAGAAGCTAGGAGAGTAGGAGAGTATAGTTAACATGATAATCGGGAGATTAGTCAGATAATGACAAAAACAGCACCAGTTACCCAGGCAATAGAAGAATTAGGGAGAATTTATTTCAGAAAATCACCCAGGACTAGTCCCTGCCTCATCCTTCCATACTATAAAGTGTAGGAATATGAATTTTCAAAGGAAGGATCTCTTTGATGTCTATGATCATTTCACATTTTAAGCTATGCTGTGTACTGTGTCACTTATATAAGGTTCCAGCTGACTGCACTGTATATGCTATTCCAGAGCAAGAGGTATTCTAATTGCCTCTAGATAGAAATAAGCGATGCTTTGAAGAACAGCTTTACTCAGGAAGAGAGCTGCCAGTAAAGCCTACAAAAAAAATCCCTCAAAGGACAAAAGTCCAGTGCAGCTCTTTCAGTGGATCCATAACTATTACTCCATACAAGGAGATTGATTGAGTTGAATTTTTTTTTTTTTTTTTTTTTTTTTTTTTTTTGGCCAGGAAGAATCCCATTCATTTAACTATGTCAAAATAAACAGTAAAACAGAATGCGATACTATACTCAGGTTAGATGACAGTATTATCATACCTAGAACAGAGGCATGATTCTGACCTCCCAACACCAGGTCTTGGCTAACTTTCTCAAAAACCAATGAATGAATGGTGGTGGTGAAGACAGCCTTTTTTCTTTTTTTTTTTTTAATGAAATGACACTCCATTATGAAAGAGTATGAAACTGAGAGTACCAATTTACATGAGTGAATAAGAGTCTTCAGGTAGTATATAAAAGGGAATGGACAGGGGTTGCAATGATGGCAGTCTTAGAACATGCATGATCTTACTGACCATTATTTTAGTATCAGCCAGGCAGGGCCTTGTCACCAATAAAAGCTTGACTGCTGTGTACAAGGGAAGTTTGGATCTTGTTATAAGATGTGTACTTCTGTCGAAGGAATCTGAGTGTAGGACAGAATAACTAAGAGAGAGAATAACTCAAAAAGGTGAGATACTGCCATGGCAAGACCTGAGTCAGTTAGCCAAGATGGTGGCTGCACATGCCTTTGGATGCCATCACTAGGGAGGCAGAAACAGGTGGATCTCTGAGTTTCAGAATAGCCAGGGCTACACAAAGAAAACCTGTGTTGGGCAAACAAAGGAACTCTGTATTGGGGAAACAAACAACAAACCAAAACAGCAACAATAACAACAACAAAACCCCAAAACAAAATAAAAAAGAAACAAAGAACAAAAACCTGTTATTCTCAGGTAGTCTGTAACAGAGTGTTGTAAAAGTTAATAGTTGACAACTTATTTGACTATAACTTAGCTGACAACTAATAGTTGACAACTTCTTGTAAATCTTGTAAATATACTTATACCTTGAAGTGAAAGAGAAAGATTAAAGTTATGGTGTGTTTAACATAAGAATTGTCCAGCTGGCGTGTGATCCAAGACTTAAGTCATCACACCTAAGATAATATGCTCTCATTTTTTTTCATAATTCTCATGACCACATGAAGCAGGTGTTTATTTATATCCCTCTGACGGTAGGATCTCTTAACTATGTAGTTAGATATCACTTTTGCTTCTGTAGGTGGAGAAACTAGGATCTCCGCTCCAGTGGATAAAGAGGACAGAGTTTCAAAAAAAGATTTTTTTCAAACTTTGTTGACTTGTCTGAGAGCCACTAACTCTTTCTGTTTCTTCTCATTTTGCATGAAAATCACTATTCTATGGTTATACCACCATTACTGGTACCTAACTGGTTTGATTTTATGGGCTTACAGCTAATAATACAATTATCTTAGTATAAATTGCTATTCAGATGCTATTGATCTGTTTTGTATTACATTTAGATAACACTTTATACTTTGTACTTTTTAGATAATACTTCTACTTTGAACTGAAAATATTTTAACTTCAAAAATCTTCTAAATAAGGGGGCTAAAGAGATGATACAGCCATTAAATGCACTGGCTGTATTTACAGAGGACCAAGGTTCAGTTCTCACCCACATGGCAGCACATAACAGTCTTTAACTCAAATTTCAGAGGTTCTATTGCCCCCCTTCTGGCCTCCAATGAACTGCATGCATGTGGTGCACATTCAGACAAAACATCAATATAAAGTAAAAACAAATAAATTTTAAAAATTCGAATACAAATGATTGTGTCTATTCTTAACTAAAATCCTTGATATCAACTAACTTAAGTATGAGAGTCAACACAGAACTATCTCAAGTTCATATCTGAATATTCTCATTAATTTTTGTGTTCAGTTTGAACTTGTGTTGTTTGTGTAAATTATTGCCTGTTTAAAGTTTTTGAGGTTCCCTTTTCTATTCATTAGAACACAATACTCTGAGATGTTTTGCTGTCTGAAAGCACTGTTCCATTCACATCTGACAATGAAACGTTTTTGCCTGTCCTTCATAAAACCACTTCATGCCCCTCATCTTCCATCCATTTTCCATACTTCTGTTCAAGGGAACATCCATTGCATTATGCATAAATAGCTTCTAAGTTTGTTAATTTTTTTCTTAATCTACTTAAATCTACCTCAGTGTTCCTGATATTATACTACTTTTTACCCAGTCAAGAGGACTTGCTTCATGATAGCTGAGCAGTGAGTGTTCATTCAATGATAGGATTTCAGCAAAAAAACTGATAATTTCCTGAATGGGAGTAGAGTTGTAACAACAGTAGCCACCTTCCCATAGGATGCCTACAGTCCAAGTTAAGTATTGATCTACATAGCCATGTACCTGGTCATTCTGATGCTTATGTTAATACATTTGTAGTTTTAAACTTCTAATATTTGGAAAAAAGTTATATGTAAGTAAAACACAAAAATCTACTTAAATGAAAGGATCGAGAAAATGTAACCAGGTGGGGTGGAAACAACTGGAATCTTGCATAAAGCTGGAATCTGAAGAATTTACAGGCAAATTACCACAAAATAGGATCATTTTGATAAAAACTGAAGTTATGAAACATGTAAAGCTGAATAATAAAAGTTAGACTTGATACAGAGCTTTCATCCTCAAAGTTGACCCTGTTACATTTCAGTGTTCTTAAACTTCTCAGTCTTAAGCCCCAAGGCTGTCCTGTGCAGACTCAGAGATTCAAATAACCCCCTGCAGCCACTAATAGCTTTGACAATACAAGGCCTTAGGTAGCAGGACGTCAGTCAGTGGGAGGTCTCTTTTGAAAAGACCCTGAAGCTGCCACCTAAACCCTTAGGGGAAAAGTCTTTAATTAGCTGCTTATTCCATCCCTGTTATTCAAGTGCCCTCTAGACCCAGAATTAAGGTTCCTTGAATAGTTCCCTTGGTAATGACATCATCTATCTATTTATCTATTTCATTTTTATTAGAGTGGAAAATTTATGAAGTTCTAAGTGTGTGTGTGTGTGTATGTGTGCTTTTTAACATGACCTGAACTTTTATTCCTTTATTGGCTTATTTCTTCATCCTTACATAAAGTCAAGAATAATTTTTAATTCTGAAATCAACAAAATATTTTTCTCTTACTGGTAGTAAAATTATGATAGAGGTACACATAAGCAAAGGAGGTTTCTGTAGAGATGGTTCAGACAGAGCAAGCAGACAAAGATAGAGATCCTTGAAGGCTATTTTGAGTGCAAATTAAATAGTGTAGGGAGTCACTGAGTGGAATGTGAAGTGAAAAATCACTTCTAGTGAAAGATCAGAGTTGAAGTCATCCGACTATGTGTGCATCTAACACTGTAGTGAAGAAGAAAAGGGAAGGCAATTTATATCAGAAGATCAGAGTCTTGGAGATATTTACTGAGTCAGAATATACTTTTATTTATTGAGTGTATGTGTGTGTATGTGTGTGTGTGCATGTGTGTGTACATGCACATGTGCAGACACATGTGTACATGTGTGAGTACAGGTTCATACTGCTTTCAACCTTGAAGTTTGCTCTCTTTTGTTCCTGCTTTGCATACTCTAGGGCCTTGAGATTCCGACTTCTTTCTGCCCCTTGTCTTGCTAAGGAAATGCTAGGATTGCAGATGCAGGCTAGTTTATCTACATTATCAAAAACTATTATTTTTTACAACCTGAAGGCAGTTTCCCCTCTGTCTTCTCAGCCTCTCTACCCAGTTCCCCCCTCACCGTGCCTCACATCTACAACTTCTTCCTTTCTCTCCAGAAAAGGGCAGGGCTCCCATGGATATCAACCAAACATGGAACATCAAGTAGTAGTAAGAATGGGTATCTTTCCTCATTTTAAGGCTGGACAAGTGTTGCTGGAATTTACCACCCTAATAATCCCGTATAAACACACAATCCAGATATAATTATAAGCTACATGCCTTGACTGGGTAGATATTTTTCTCTTACTGGTAGTAAAATTCTGACAGAGGCACACATAGGCAAAGGAGGTTTCTAGAATGCATAGAGATGGTTCAGACAGAGAATGAGCTGGTAGATCTATCATTATACTAAATTATTCCCCAGCCTTAAAAGATCCATTGTTACTCTAGGTTCTCCCCTCCACACAATTGTGTCAATTGAGGCTTCTTTTCCTCTTCCTCTGTTCTCTCTCTCTCTCTCTCTTTCTCTCTCTCTCTCTCTCTCTCTCTCTCTCTCTCTCTCCTGAATAGTTCTCCTCTCTTCTTACCTACCATAACTCTAGAGCCTTCAATCACCTTTCCCTTCCACTGCCCAGTCACAAGTTCTAGCCTTTTATTGACCAGTTGAAATGGGAGAAGGTTCAGATGACATCACCTGAGTAAATGAATCTTGTTGGGGCAACCCTTCTTGAGGAACCAGTATTAACATCAGAAACAAATAAGATTAGGCCAACCCACTACAGACAAGTCAACCCTGTTGGATGAAAAGGGTCCACAAAAGAGTTACAGACAGCTCCTGCTTCCAATGTTAGGAGTCCTACAAGGAAACACACACACACACACACACACACACACACACACACACACACACACATATATATATATATATATATATATATATATATATATATATATATATATATAAAATTTGCAGGTGGCCTAGTTCACACCCATGCAAGTCCTCTGGTTGTTCGTTCAGTTTTTATGAGCCCCATATGAATCCAAGTTAGTTGATTTTGTAGGTTTTCTTTTGGTGTACTTGACCCCTATGGCTCCTACAATCCTTCCTCTTCTGCAGCATTCCTTGAGATCCACCTAATGATTGGCTGTGGGTCTCTGCATTTGTTTCCATCAATTAGTGGTTGAAGCCTCTCTGATGGCATTCTATAAATATAGCAGAATATCCTCAGCAATCATTTCATGGACTTTTGCTGTTGTTTTTGTCTTGTTTGGGTTTGTTGTTACCAGTCATATTTGGTTCTACCCAAGGTCCCTGGGCTCTCCAGCCTTTGAGTTCTGGATCTCCAAGCAACCTCAAGGGTGGGTTCTGTCTAGTGGCATATGTCTCCAGCTAGACCAGTCATTGGCCACTCTCACAATTTCTGCAGCCTATGTCCTGCCTACAAGATGTGCTGTATCACCTATATTTTAAATTGGGTTCTGTGGACTGAAATCAGACATCTGGCTTTCATTGGGGCATTTTTTCCTGGCTGAGCAATGCCTTCAGTCCAAGCATATATTTTAAGAGAAAGTTACAGGATTTGTTGAGAGAGTGAAATTAGATAGAACTATAAAATATAAGAGAAATCAGGATTAGTCTAAGTTTTATGACCTAAGAATATCATGGGTTATTGGTGGGAATATCAGAGTTGCTTAGAGGAAAGAACAGTGGAGACATTGTTTGTATATTTGAATTTTGAAATGCTGACTGGAAAATGTCCATATTGGAAGAAGAGTTATGGCTAAAGGTAAACACTTGGTGTTTACAAAAGATAAGGAATTAAAGTCTTTACATGGGGATGGTGATGAGTTAGAAAGAAATTGGCTAAAGACATGCAATGTATTTATATGGAAGATTAAGTTATGGGTTTGTTTTCTTTCATGTCATTTGATAACTTTAGAAGGATCATTTTGACAGAAACTTGGGTGTATGTATTATATATAAATTATGCAGGGAACCCAGTGTTATGATGAATGTAATATGCCAGGCAAAGAAAATGAGAATAGTATAAAGATGTAAGAGAATAAATGTAGTGTTTTAATTCATCCAAGGACTAGAATGAACTTTCTGGGCCATTTTCACTGTCTTTTTTTTAATCTATCTATCAGTCAATCAATCTATCTATCATCACCTATTTATTTAATTAACTTTGGAGCAGATAGTTGTTTTATGATTTTTTTTTGTTTAATCCTTTCAGGATATTTTTGAGACCTATATATGAGTTGCTGATAGTTTAAAGGTGCAAAATACTCTCTGACCAATTTAATTGACATTGTGTTTAATCCTGGGAATGTAGTAGAAGAAAACAACAGATGGCATCTGAACATAAGCTCAGTGGTTAAGAATACTTGCTGATCTGACAGAAGAGGGACCTACTCACAAACAACTGTAACTCCAGTTTCATGGGATTTGACACTATCTTCTGGACTCCTGAGAGCATCCACACAAAAATGTGTGCTCACACAAACATAAAACAATTTTTAAAAAGGACGTTAAAATATTGCCACTTAGTTAATTCTTTTGTAGTACTATTTTTGAACAAGTACATTGGATTTTGTTTTTAATTTGGCTTGAGAAATGTCACCAAACTATGACTGATTTATTTAAATTTGTTTTTAAATATGTGCGTGAAGGCAAGGTGGCTTATAGTTATAAATGTTTGTTTACAAACAAAAAAAAAATCTTCCTTTGAATCCCAGCCCCTATCTCATATAAAACTTTGTATATTCATTTTCTATGGTTTTAGAGCTTTATTGTAGAAAGGCAGGTAGAAAGAGAGAAGGTAGAAAGAGGCAGACCAGCCATGGCCATGTGGAGAGAGGGAGGAGAGAGAGAGAGAGAGAGAGAGAGAGAGAGAGAGAGAGAGAGGTTTATATATTTTTATAAACTAGGTAGGTGCTTAGAGAACAGAGACAACTTGATGGCAGACAGCATAACACTATATTCAGAGAGAGAGAGGAAGAGAGAGAGAGAGAGGGAGGAGAGAGAGAGAGAGAGAGAGAGAGAGAGAGAGAGAGAGAAGTTTATATATTCTTATAAACTAGGTAGGTGCATAGAGAACAGAGACAACTTGATGGCAGACAGCATAACACTAGATTCAGAGCGAGAGAGGGAGAGAGAGAGAGAGGGAGAGAGAGAGAGAGAGAGAGAGAGAGAGAGAGAGAGAGAGAGAAGAGGAGGGGAGGGAGAGGGGAGAGGGGGAGGAGAGGGAGAGAGAGAGGGGAGGGAGAGGAGAGGGAGAGGAGAGGGAGAAGGGAGGGAGGGGAAGGGGGAGAGGGAGGGAGAGGAGAGGAGAGGAGAGGAAGAGGAGAGGGAGAGGAGAGGGAGAGGAGAGGAGAGAGGGGGGAGTACCCAAGGACATCCTCAGACCTCCTATGTGTCTTTCCCTTTTGATTCTCTGTGTCTCTGTCTGTCTGTCTGTCTGTCTCTCTGTGTCTTCTCCTTTCTATCATGTATAACATGTTTTTATTTTATTTATTGGTAAATTATAGGCAAGCTTGAAAAATATTCAATATGCAGACTACTGTGTTATTCAAAATAATAATAGTTGTAATCAAAAGAAATTTAACTTGTCAGTTATTTATTATATTTTAATAAATGGACTTGTTTTTTAATGTAAGTAATACTCTGCATTTTCTCAAAAAGTATTTTGTAATCCATAGTGTTTTCATTTTGTAGAGTGAGACATTTATATTCCAAAGAATTGAAAGACCATTTTCCAAGGCACCAAAGACTCATGCATTATGAATTAGGCAATGCCCAGAATCTGAAAAAGGTCACTCATGACATGAATCCTTCATGCAGTACATTCTGAAAGTAGATGGAACCTCAAACTCAGTGTATATTTAAGAGGAGGAATATGCAGGGTAAATAATGAATTACAAATAAAATTAAATTTCAAAAAAGTTGAAGGGGAGTGAGGTTAAGTAACATAAAAAGACTGGTTCATTAGAACAACACATGATTCCTCAATGGAAACTCTGAAACTTAGAAGGTCCTGGATGGATTATCTACAAAGTCTCAGAGACCAGCAAATACCAGTCAAGGCTATCATACCTGGAAAATCTATCAAATATAATTTACTGAAAAAGAAAATTATTCCAAAATGAAATAAAATTTAAATAATACCTATATAGCAGACTAGATCTAAAGATGGCACAAGAAGGAAAACATCTGTCTGAAGAAGTTAACCACACACAAGATTCAAGGAATTGTTTCAAGACAGTAATTCAAAAGTAAAGAAATAAAACTCATACCAGAGCAAATCACAGGGATCAATAAATACTGATCAGTAATATGACTCTCAATATCAGTGGAGAGTTTAAAAAAAAGAATATTGAACATATTGTTTTTTCTATTAGGCGATAAGCTGATAATAACCACATGAAATATCTTCCTCACACCAACAAACATGGACTTTGAACTAAGGAACAAGCAGGCAAATTCTAGGTTCACCACTTGCTGTGAGATCTTTTGACCTCTAATGATTATGTTCCCTTAGTTATGGCACGAAGAAAAATATTTTTTATAGTCTGTTTGGACTGTTGGAGACGTAAATAAATTTAAATTCAAGAGTTATTATTCTTGTCATATGGAGTGGATTAAGTGAATGTTTACATTGTAATTACTACCAAAATCAATATTAGATTCTAAAAGATCTCATAACCCCCAAATCCCAAGAATAATAAAGGAGGTGCCAAATAACAGTAGATAAGAAACTTCTCAGTCTGTATGTATGCATTGACCTACCTTATTTTACTTTTTATTTTCTGTGTGTCAGGAATACTGTCAAATAAGTTTTAGAGATTATAACACATATGAGAGCCATAACTGTATGACTTTAGTTATTCATTTATGAATGCCGTATAATTAATTTTTGTAGACATTTTTGTGGTATGCTTGAGTCTTAAAACATAGGGTGATGTGGTTTTGTTTACAAGTCTGTTCTGTATCGGAAACTTTGGTCTGACCTTTGTCTTATTGTAATCCTTTTCAGTAGAATTAACTGGCTTTCATGCTGCTTAACTTTCAGTGCCTTGTGGGGGAATTTTAACTAAGCGCAAAGGGACTATTTTGTCTCCTGGATATCCTGAGCCTTATGACAACAATTTGAATTGTGTTTGGAAGATCACAGTGCCAGAGGGAGCTGGAATTCAAGTAAGGATATTTATTAACTTTGTCTTTTTTTCATTTTATATTTGGAATTAATATTTTCAGTAATGGCAGGGTGCACATTATTTCTTAAACTTCAGCAAATAGTTGAATTGACAAAAGTTTAATAGAAATATGTTTACTGTTAATATTTTTACCTGAAAGCACAGCAAAATCCAGCTTCCAAGAAGACAATAACAAAAACAAACCAAATTCTTTTACTACACATAATAGAATCTTGAGATAAGGAGCTCAAGGGTTTTGTATATCAGAAATCCAATAGAGTATTCTCTGGCCCAGATTATTTTCATCAAAAAACTGGCAAGGCTAGGGTAAAGATGAATTCTCCACAGACACATTTCCAGTAACTTATTCCAAGGAGAACCCATCTCCTAAAGTTTCATATCTCTGAGTAGGCCAATGACTTATGAACACATAAGTAGTATAATCAATTGAAGAGGTCAGAGCCCTCAAGATGCAATCACCTCTTAAATGCATTGATTTTGAACACTGCTGCCTAAGAATACGTCTTCAGAATAGGGCATTGTGAAGATAATCTAAAAAAAAAAAAAAGACCCATACAGTAGACATTAACATTAAAACATGACAATTGATGGCACAAAATAAATGGTATATTTCAGACTATTAAATTCGGGGTTGCTAGATGGATGAACAAGTAAATGTACTCACGGCCAAGCCTAATCATCTGGATTAGATTCCTTCTTTCACAGAAAAGAAAGAGATAATCAGCTACTGTAAATCTCCTTCACATGTACATTGTGACACTAACAAAGTTTAAGCACACACACACACATACATACATACATAAACATATGCACACACATAAATACACACACACACACAAACAAGGAGAGAGGGAGAGGGGAGGTGAAAGGGAGAGGAAGAAGTAGAGATAAATATGTAAATAATATGATTACAAAAATATTAAAGATATCTATGGGTGTGGATTATCTACTACAGCATCTGCAATCTACCAGCAGTCACACTCCTAAAGAAAACTGACTTTCATTTTCTTAGCAGCTATCAATTTTCAATAGTTTTAAGATAGGGATGGAGCCTCCGGAACAACTTCTTCCACACTGGAATCTTGACTGGTTTGATCTTGTATAGGTCTCATGTAAGGGACTACAGCTGCTGTTAGTTAAATGTCTCCCTCATTCCACAGAGTTCTTCCCTTTCCTCTGACTTTTACATTCTTTCTACTCCTGCTTTTAAAATGTTCCCTAATCCCTGGTGATAGGGTTGAAATAGATGTCACATCTATAGTTGAGTGTCCCTGCTCATTCATAGCCACTTATTCTTAGCGTTTTGTTCATATGTGGCACCTCTATAGGAACCATTGAAAAAAGCATGATTCTTTGAACACAGTTGAGAGCATCAGTTGCCTATTTAGCGGGCAATTTGACAACATGAGCATTGAGTGAAACAGCACGAAAGAGGTTCACGCTAGGGCCAATGACCTCCCTATCCTGGAGCTTTTGACTAGTTTCACAACATCATTCACAAATTCCCTCTGAGGGACAGACCTGGAATTCTACCAGGAAACAGTTGACTACCCAGTGACCACCATGCCAATATTGCAGCAGTGGATACATAAATTCAGGCAGGTTGGTATTGCAGCACTCAGCATAGAATGTTGAATAAAACAATGAATTTTTTTGCATCCAGAACCCCACAAGGCTGAAAGGTATCCAGCAGGATATTTTTCTAGTTAGCCTGAGATTGATGTCTCTGTGTCCTATAAGCCAGTGTGGTATCTGCAGATATAGGATTGTATCATCTTGTTCCTTGATTAAGCAAGCACATTTACAATGGCCTTTTGTGTTAGAAGGAGCTTCTGCAGTGGGCTTCTACAACTAGCAATTTATAGGGTGGTGTCCCATAGCTGGTGCTGAAATTTTGGTTTAATAATAAAGTTTTTTTGGGGGAGCAGTATTGTTCTCAATGCAAAACATCTTTGCTCTCATATATAGTCAGACATACATATATAATTAGCTGAAAAAGGAGTGGGTTTTCACAAAGTTTTTTTTCTTATATACTCTTAGTTTTAGTTAGCCTACCCATTTTTTGTCCTCTCCCCTATTTCATACTTAAACCTTTACCCCACAGCCAATCTCTTTCTATTCATTTGTGATGTCCATACCCTCTTTAAGGCATCTTTCCTCCTTCCTCTCATGATTCTTGTCTGCCTTTCTCCTAAATAGACATTCTGAAGAAAATAGGTTAAACAAAGACTTCAGGGTTGTACATACCTCTGGTTGTGCTCTGAAATGAGAATCACAGAGAACTTTCATTAGCTCATTCATTTATAAGGCTATAAAGGACGTCCTTGATTATTTAAATGTTATCAGCTATTTCTCTACTATCTTGTCCTATTTTTTTGTTACTCTACAGTGTGGCTTTAGTACCTAATGCTCTAATCAAGCTGTTCTCCCATGAACACCTGCATGATTAAATCTTTTGCATTGCTGATCTGTGCATTGAGACAACACAGTTTAACATTACAGATTCTCCTGTCACTCTCAAAACACTTCTCCCCATCTTAGTCATGACATCAACGTTTTCTTGGATCGTAGGACCTTTCCTTTACCCGAATCACCTGCTTCTATATTTAATCTTGTCTCTTTAATGTCAACCCCTTATGCAGGTACTAATGTTCTCAAGTACTGAGGCCTATTTACTTCAGCTTCTGTCATCTTCTTTTCAGAGTCTTTACTTCTATGCTCCTAGTGACTGTTAGGAGCTAAGCAGGACTTGGATAATAACAGATAATAAAAGAAAAACAAATGACAACAATGACAAAATGAAAAAAAAAACCTCCTTTATTTTGAAAGATGGACAGAATTAATGATAGTGTTTGTCTCAATAGAAGACGCCCACATCTATAACACCAGATTTATACTATCTACACTAGTCAATGGGTTTTACAGCTAAGTTTATTGCTAAATTATCCAATAGTAGTTCTAGGATTTTTGTCAGCAAATGATTTCTCCATTCTTCTCTCTCTCTCTCTCTCTCTCTCTCTCTCTCTCTCTCTCTCTCTCTCTCAGCATACACCAATCTCTATACAGTTTATTTTCTCAGTCATTCTCTGCATGACAATGTCTCCAACCACATTTAGTTTTCAAGCCAGAAATTTTGAATTTTATTCTGACTTACATTTGTGTCTAACAAACTGCTCCAAAATGGTCTTTCACAAGTCTCTATTTCCATTTGTGTTTTCTACCACAAAAGATCAGGTGGGTCTTATCCTTGATCCAGACATATTCTCTTTAGTCTGTTCCTAACAAAATGAATAAAAAAAATAAAACAACCAACCAACCAACCACTTCTAAAAATTAAATCTCATACTATCATATTCCTACTCATGGTACCTGCATTTCCCCATCATTTTAAACACTCATAAGTACTCATTTCTCTGTGCTCAGTACCATTTCTTAAAGTTTATTGTGTTCACAACATCCATTGCTGTAACAGTGTGACATCCATTTTCCTGTGGATACTGTGAATATTATTTCTTTTGTCTTTGACAGTAGTCAACATCTCTCCTTATTTGCTGTAACTTTGCTTTCATTTCTGTATGAAACATATTTCTGTGATAAACCTTCTATGAACTAGATAAGAGGTTAAATTTCCTCCTATATATTTTATTATAACACTATTAGATTTTCCTATCATCTGCTAATTGTCTATAAGTTCCTGAGATGAGCGGCCAACATAGTTCTGGCACATACCGCAGGACATGGCACTACAAGCTCAGTAAATACTTCTAGAAAAGTCAATGGACAGTTCCTCAAGTAATGGATTTGGAACTAATTTGGAGAGTTAGAAGTGCATAATAAATATCTACAGACAAATTGTGGTATATCCCTCTCCTTGAGCAAATACCCTCAAAAATGTACATGTCAATGCCAATATAAAATCTTTATTTAGAAAGCACAACATTTATTTATTCCACCTAGAAAACAGAATCTGAGTTTAGCAGAGTATTTAGAAATCTCATAGCATGATATGTATACTGGATTCTTAAGTACTTTATCACCTTAAAAAATAAGTCCCCATATGGACTCTATTATTGGACATATCATACTTAGTGTATCTTTTATGATTTAAGTGTAACTATTGATTGTTCTATAAGTAATATATAGGTTTGAGAAACATTTAACTTGGGAGGTTTGGAACTAAACATGTATGTATTAAGAATTATAATTAATATATCAGCTCTGAGTTGAAATGAACTAGGCTTTGGTAGAAAAACTCAGAAAAGATTCTAAAATAGCCAATATTTTATTATTGAGAGTTGTTTGTGAAAATGTCAACAAAAAGATCAACCTGTTATATTAATATGATGTGATATGTTTGTGAGAAATGATAGATTCATTTCTTTCCCTCTTTATTTTATCAGAATGTCCCAGGGACAGCTTCTTAGGAGCTGCATTTAACAAAAGAACTATTTATGAACTCATGAAGAATTACTGATTGCATAATTATTATCAACATGAATCTCCTAAGTTCCTGTGATTCCAGAATAAAGGGATAAAGTTAGGGTTTCTATCCCTGCAATGAAACACAACCAAAAGTAACATGGGATGAAAGGTTTATTCGATTTACGATTATACATTACTACTCACCATCAAAGGATGTCAGGACAGTAATTCAAACAGTGCAGGGACATGGAGGCAAGAGCTGATGCAGAGGAGATTGTGGACGCAGGACCATCATCTTATAGATAGCTCTATCTACAATGGGTTGGATGCTCACACATCAATTGCTAGTTAAGAAAATACCCCATGGGCTTGCTTTCACTCCAGTCTTATGGAAACATTGTCTTAATTGAGATTCTAGCCTACCATATAACTTTAGTTTATGTGAAGTTGACCCCAAACTATCTAGCATACTCCACCACAAACCTATCCTGCTGCCATGATGGCCAGTTTTTTGCAAGACTTCTCACAAGGCTGAAATGAAACCATATACTTTTGTTGTTTCTTATTAGACTTTCCGCCCTTGTACTTTCTCACTCATTAACTTGCATAAGAGATTCCAGAACAGTGCCTGTTAGTATTTCTGACCATTTCATGCTTCTATACTCAATATGGTGATATCATATCAAGCTATATTTCTTAGACTCTCAGTCACAAATAGTATCAGATGTTTGTGAATACTTTATCACCATGAAATAAATAGCTATTTAATTGAGTATCCAAATCTTGTATCATTATACAGACATCAAATTAGCAATAAGTCCTCGTATCCAAATCTTGTATCATTATACAGACATCAAATTAGCAATAAGTCCTCTCCTATTCCAGGTCTCTGTGAATTTCTTGCTATGCTTTCCCCAACATTGAATAAGAGCATAGACTTCTTTGCTTTGGGCCACACCCATCTGGTTTTGGCTTTTGTGGATGCTTTGCTTTCTTATTTACATTTATACTTTTTTACAGTACATTTTTCATATGTCTTACGATTTTCCATTTGGTTACTTCTTAAAGGTGCATCCCAACCCAACAAATAAGGTGATATTTATAAGCTCCTTGTATTAAGATCTGTTGCTCCTTAAATACCCTGACAAATCCAAAATTTAACAAATGTTCTTCCCCTTTTAAGCATAGCAGGCACACCTAGAGATGCTTACATGTTGTTCTTCTGCTTCTATGCTCTGAATAACTCAGGGGAAAAC
Source organism: Mus musculus (assembly GCF_000001635.26). Lineage (NCBI taxonomy): Eukaryota > Metazoa > Chordata > Mammalia > Rodentia > Muridae > Mus > Mus musculus. The sequence continues at coordinate 47,735,446 of NC_000081.6, read as the reverse complement.
AGAAATTGTTCTTGATATCTAGTCTCAGTCTCTTGTTTACATCACATGGAATCCAGTGATTTCTCTCATGTGAACACATGTGACACCAAGAGTTTTGCTGTCCCACTTCTGCATCCTACCTAATTCAGCTGTCGAGAGCTTCACTTTCCACTTTCGTTTCCTCCACCAATTCAGATCTGCACTTGAAGTCTTGATTATATCCCCCTTCCAATTCGCAATCCTTTAGTGAAAAACTGAAGGCATAATTATACTTTCAAGTGCATGATTATTTTTGCTAGTGTTTAGTATTTAATCATTTTTCTCTCCTCATCTTTCTCAGCTAAGATTCTGAGCTTTCAATTTATACTACACATTAAGCTTTTAATACACATTGTTTAGCTTAAATGTTAGGGAATCTGTGAATTAGACAATTTCTTCACGATAACTTTTGTGATGAATTTGAAGCACAAGATTGACAGCATCTCTAGGCACTTAGACGTGTTTAAGTAAAGGTTATAAGGAAGTTTCAAACCCAGTGACCCTGACTTGTGTTTCTTGTATTTATCACTAAGCATCACTCCTTGTCTGTGTTCTATTGTGCTTCTAACCATGCATTCAGTTTTCCTCTTACATAGAGATTCTCTCTACTGTGGCTAAATTGGATTACTGAGAGTTCACTGAGTCCAGATCATAGTTTGATTCATCCACCATTTCACACTCTTAATAATTTCCTTCCTGTAGAAGCTTCTCATTACCATAAGCTCAGATCAAAAGTCAACTCCTGCATGAATCTTTACAAGGTATTTTTAGCATAGTATAATGTTTTTTTTTTTTTACACTGGACTGAAGAAAAGAAAAATTCGGAAAATAATTGGGAATGAATTATTGTTTAAGAAAGTAATGGTTGGAGCTTTAATCCTTGTGGTTCTGGAACAGTACATTAGATCAGCTGCCAATCACGCAGGCAGGATATCTCCTGCCATGTGCCACTCACCCCTGGAGCAGCAGTGCCAGCATCTACTTGAATAGGAGAGTGATGGAGGGCTGTTTTGCAGAAAAGAACGGTTTAATGAGCAGAATTGTCATAACTATGTAGCAAATGAGTACCTACACTTATAACAGAATCCAGTTAGTAAAAATGAATGCATTCTCATAAAATTCTCCCTTTCCTTCTTGAAAGCTACAAAGCCGTCTATAAAGAACAGAATGGAATCCACAGTTGTGAATTCCATGGGTTCCTGGAAACTTCATACTGTGCCAAGTGAGGTACAACAAAATAGCACATGTCTGTTTCTTTAAATAAAATCTAATAGACACAGAATCATAGCCCGGTATTTGCCTTCTCACATGAGGGATCTTCAAGGTGACTTCTATTCTGACTACATTAATAAAAATAGTCTTTGAAAGATCCATACAAATCTATTACAAAATACTGCCCGTGGCTGCCTATATTGACAGTAATGTAAATATTAAAGAAAAAAATCGAATGGCTTTATACATGGAAATGAGTTCAAGAATAAGCCTACTGAAAATGCACTGCAAATCCTCTGTGCTTGTGAGCCACAGATCTGTTTATTTTCCTACAGTAAAGCAAAGAGAAAATTGAGCCACTGACAGAAGTCTAGTACTCCAAAGCATTAATGTTAGCTAGTTATTTAGAACATGAATTTGAATTCCTAGCAAATTAAGCCAAAGCATTTAGTAACAGTATGTTCTAAAATGGAGACATCAACTTCCACATTATGTCCATCATGCACTCTGCCAGCTGCTCCATAAGGCTTCTCTCATACAAATTAGTTCATGTAGACCAGTAATATAATAACCCAAAACAATTTTTGTTGATCCATCTATTATATCAACAGGGATGTTGTCTGACCTTGTGATCTGTCTTCTAGTGGGTGCCTCTAGACTGCATATCTGCTTAGAAGCATTAATTTTCACCACAAACTGTTATTTTATAGGTACAAGTAGTTAGCTTTGCTACGGAGCACAACTGGGATTCTCTGGACTTCTATGATGGGGGAGACAACAATGCACCGAGACTTGGAAGTTATTCAGGTAAAAAAGAAACCAGAGTTCATTGAAAATGAAAATATAACCAGCGGTATAGAAAAAGGATTAAAATAATTGCCACAAACTCTTTGAGGTTTAATTACGAACCATACACTATGACCTAAGATACAAGAAGTTTTAACGTACTGAAAGGAGTGGTACATGCTCGATGAAGCTTTCCAGCATTCTAGTAATAGTTTGCTAATATGTCATAATTCTTTTCTGTGTGTGATGATCCTTTTATACAAGTAGTATAGGTGATATGTGTCATTAACATATAGCACATATCATACGTTGCCAGAGTTTGTACCGCTATGGTTAGATGGAGAGCTGGACCCAGCTGGAGAGACAACAGCATCAGAGTTCTTAATTACTATGAGGCTCTAAGTTGTAAGGCAGGTCTGGACATTCTGGCATCTGTTTACCTCTTACTTCCTAGCTGGCAGGGATGACATCAAGGAAAACAGTCAGATCGGGAACAATTCCGTCCGTATCAAAATGCAGTCTATAAGTGATTTCCCCCATTTTCCCCAAGCACTCAGCAGGACATCTTATAGGCGTCCGTACAAAGCAACTGTAAACATTCCCTATGAATTTTCCCCTATGAAATATTCCCTATGAATAGTCTGAAGATATATGTAGCTCTGAACACACATCGACTTCGGAGTTTATCTCAAAACCGAATTCATAGTTATTTTCAGTGCTTGCTGTTTGAAACTGTTAGATATTTAGAGTTTCTGAATGAATAGGCAGGGATTAATTTGTTCCGGCAGATATTTCATATTTTCAAATTTAATAGTTGGGTTGAACAAGGTTCCTTTGCTTCGAAGTTCTGAAACCCATTATAATAAATCTTCTGAGAAAGAAGCTAATATTATTTCAAAACTGGCTCTTTTTTGGAAAGCTAACCATCAGCTTTGCTATCAGAGTATAAATATCAAGTATTCAACCTTGTGAAGAATTATGGGTTTAATTTATTAATAAATGTGAATTAATGCATATCTGCTCTAAATCTATACAAAGTCTTGCATTACAATGGTCTAAAGAACACATGCAAATTGTAAAATAATTGTTATTTTTAATTCACACATATGATATTGCAATTTCCATGACACTCAAGCAGCTTTTGGCCTCACTCTTACTTTATGTTTCTAGCTTTAGGAAATTATCTGAAATCATTTCATAAGTCACTCTCAGAGACTGGGTCAGCGAAATAAAATGGGATAAAGGGGGAAATATTTTTACTAAATTTCCTCAAATCCTTTTGAGAAATTTACAGTTTTAGTTACAATGGCTTGGCTGCTTATGAGTTGACTTAATTTCTTTATTGGTGCTGTGGTATTTTACACATGATCCTTGACCTGACTTGTCAATTGTCTTTTCAGGAACAACAATACCGCATCTTCTCAATAGTACATCTAATAATTTATACCTAAACTTCCAATCAGACATCAGTGTCTCTGCTGCAGGATTTCATCTTGAGTACACAGGTAAAGGTCATTTATTAACTCCAAAAGGTTAAAACAGGTTTTGTCATATTCCAGTGTGTTTTTGATTTATCTTATTTTTGTTTTATTATTATTCCTTACATGCTTTTTGTTTTCTAAGGAGATGTAGAAAACTTAGGGAAGCAAGTGTGAGAGTAATTCAGGAAGAACTAGGATACATAGAAGGAAGTGAAACCACAATCAAAATATATTGTATGGAAAAAATCTATTTTAAATAAGAAAGAAAACCTTCAGAGCAAAACAAAAATAACAATAAACAAAAATACGGTTCTTTTTATACAAATGACATCAACTCTGACAAGACATTCAGTCTTATATAATGTTGTTTGAGATTTCAAATTATTCTATCAATTCAGTTGAAAAAACTTGTGTGTAGAAAATGAGGGTGTTTTGGCAGATGCAATTATTTTTAATGTTGGGAGAAGCAACATGATTTTTACCCCTCTAATAAATTTATAAGTGTCCAGTACCCATTGAATATGAATCAATGTTTTAAAATATATTCTCGTGATAGTGAAATCTTAGACTGGCTGGTAAGCAATTTCCACTCCAAATTCTCATTAGCACCACTACCAACGATTATACTGATTCTTTAAAAGTGAGTGCTTTAAATGTGACCTGTATGTGGAAGAAGCAGTATGTGTCCATATGTGATTGGTTTAGGTAACTGCATATGTTCCACAGGGTCCTCTGTGCCATTGCATATGAAAGGAAAGTGACCACAAATTACTCTAGCTAGGAATTTGATATCAGAATATTGATCACAAGTGACTCACTTCCTTACCCTCTTCCCTGCCTTTTGTTTTTCACTATCCCATGATAGCTCTGGTGGGCCTTTTATACAAGTGACACACTTCTTTGCCTTCTTGCTGGTTTTATAGGAACTAAGTGCATTTAGTTTTCTCCTATCCCATATGAAACCCTTGGTATAACTTTTACATACAGCTTTTATTTGAGTGCACTAAATTTCTTGCACATCCATTTTACTGAGTTTTAAATAAAAAAACATATTGACACTTTTTGCATCCATTGATCATATATTTTATTATTCATTTTATAAAAAAGGTCACATGTAATGGTATGTGTTCTAAAACATCTTTACATTTATATAATAAATATAATTTGGCTATCATGCATAGCTCTTTTAACTATGTGTTAAATTTATCCATTAGTGTTACATTGAATATTTTTTGCCTTCTTGGTCAACAATGGTATTTACTATTCAACTACTTTTTTTCAAATTGTGTTTTTGTGGCTCAGTGGCAAGATGATACTGATATCAATAGTGAATTTGGAAATGTTCATTCCCATATCATTTGTGGAATAGTTTGATAACTGCTGGGTAAAGTCACTAAATACTTTGGACAATTCACTTATACAGTCTTTTTCTATATCTTCATTTGTTTTTATTACTGTTTCAATGTCTTTGCTATTTATTGGTCTATTAAGAGTTTACAGGCTTTTTTTTTCCTTCAGAGATTTAATGTTTCAGGTATCTTCTTCCATTTTGTTCAGTTTTCAATTTTTTGCTTAATTATTCACTGTGTTTTCTTAAGTTCATTTACAACATTTCCTTGGTATCAGTTACAATGCTTCCCCTATTGTGAGAGAATTTATAAATCAAGGTAAAGGTCACTTGAATTAGTCACTTTTCTCATTGCTGTGTCAGAATACGTAGCAAAAGTTGGATGAGGGAGTAACAATCTATTTGTACCATGTTTTATTTTCCAGTCAGTCATCATGGTAGAACTGGCACTGTGGCTTCATGCTAGTGAAAACTTAAGCTCATATGGCAATAGATAGAAGGAAAGAGCTAACTCAGAGACAGTGACTAGTATAAATTCCAAGGCACACTTCAGTGACACATTTCCTCTAGCAAGGTTCTATGTTCCACAAGTTCTACAACATCCCCGAACCATGTTAGCACCTGGACCTGATGATCAAAGAAAATAATGAAGTTGTAGAAATTTTCGTTTGGAATTAGAATAAGTGGCTTTCTTTGTATAGAAACCATATATTGGTATCCAATTGTTGGAAAAACATTTAAATAAACAAACACAAGAACAAAACAAGAGAAGCTGCATAAAAGGGATTAGGCCTGTTACTTGCATACATATATGAGATGTTTTAGTAATCCTACATCAAATGTATCATATATGTAATTAGCATATTTTATGAATAAAGAGAGATTAATTCCTTTTACTTTAGAATGCATACTCCATGCAAACAGTGTTGGACATACAACATAGCTGTGTTCATTTATATTATTTATATTATAGTGTCCCATAATGTGTCAAGATCCTAATATTTGATAAGTACTCAAAACCAATATGTTGATTAAATAAATGAATGATGAAATCTAATCCTTAAATATAGATTGTGTCAAATATATGTAATTGAAAAATACCCACAATAATATGACAACACCTGTGTTGATGTTTGTGATAGAATCTAGACTGTAGTTCTATGCACAGTTTATTTTTGTTATACAGGTCTGCTTCTTGACAGTACCACTCTATGTATTATCACTTCAACATCTATTATTTCAGGCCATTCAGTCCACTGCTAAAACACAGTGACTTATGCTGAATGTGTTGATAGAGCAAAGTGATACACATGTACTTAGTAAAGACTAGTTATTTCATGTAGCTCTCTATTACTTTAATGGTAATTAATAATCAACTTAATGACAAAGGACTTTTATTTTGGCATACTCTTTTAAAGTTTCTAGTTCTCCATTGGGCAGATTTGTTGTCTTTTAGACTGTCAATAAATGAAATGTATGGTAGAAGAAAACCTTCTCTTCATAGTTATGGAGAAAAGAAGAGGAAAAGCCAGAGGTCACAAAATTTTCTTGAAGATCATGTATCTGATAAATAATATCTTCACCTGGTTCTCACCTCTGAAATGTATCTTCCTTTCCAGTAGAACTGTACCAGTATCTAAGCCTTTCTGATATGGATTTTTTGGAGGACAACAATGGTTCAAATTCTAACATTAGTTAACGAATGCTAGAGTTACTATACTGCATTTATGAAGCTCAAGAACTATATATATATATGTGTGTGTGAAAAACAAAAACATGACAAATATGTAAAGAAAACTCATTCATTCAATTTGTATAAAATTTGAACACCTTTTTTTTTGAGAGATACAATGCTCAACACAGAGTATGTGAAGATACTTATGCTACATTCTCCTTTGAAAAAATATCAATCTAATAGAAGAGACAGAAAGGTTAAGAAACAACACATTGCTATCTACACAGTAATAGATATATATGGTAGATATCAATGTGGTAGAATACGCAGAACAATAAATGTGTAAATTCCATGTGTAAAGTTCACAGAATTTTTCAAAGACAAGGTGACATTTGTGCATAGTCTTAAAAACTAGCTAGATGCTTAAGTTAGACAAGAAAGAAAGAATATTTTCAGCAGAACAAACTTCATGTTCATACAGAACTGTGGAGCATTTCATGCTACGAGAACTGCATCTATTTTAGGAGGCCCGGCACATAAGGTTAAAAGAAGCAGTAGTAACTAAGGCTGCTGTTGAAGGCATAACTACCTATCACTTTATTGGAGGGGGCCTATCTAGTTCAAAGCTTTCATCCATTTCTGTAGTCATATATAATACAAAGTATTGAATTATCATATTCATAAATAGCTTGAAGAAGCTTTTTTAAGCATTTGCACCTCGAATATGTATTATTTAATGCAAAACAAATTATTACTTGTATACAGTAAGTTTAAAAATATCTTTTGTATTCAATGGTTATTTAGATAATTTTGTACTATCTTTAATGTTGAAAAAATAGTAGTTATCACAAGTAAGGGAAATTGATCTAGATCTTAATAAAAATATAGATGCTGATAATGGAATTTGGATTCTTAGATAAGTAAATGTTTTGCTGGCCTTAAGGGAAATGAATGAATAATGACTTCAAACATCATAATTTTAGTCTTTAAAAGCCAATATCTTTTATCAGCAGAAAGATATATATATCATCATAGATATAATTTAAGTGTCTCAAATCCTCATATTTGCTTTCTAAAGTAGAATTTAGTGCCTAGCTCTGGGAAGGACACTGATTTCTGCTGCAGGGAACTGGAAGGTAAAAGAATCACCTTTCTAGTTGCATGGAAACTTTATAGTGTGGAATATGGTCATAGACTGAGATACTAACAACTGCCAGAATTTTCTACATTAAATTCTCTATCAGAATCAAAAATGTGAGAGAGAACTTATTATCAGTAAGCATTTGAACAAATCAGGCATGACTCTAACAATATTGGCTTTTCTACAGACCTAAAAGTTCTTCAAAGGCAATAGATTTATTTAAATCCATATATTCTAAAGTAAATATTTTCAAAGGAATGCTTTGGGGTCAAGCAGATTCACAATACAAATAATTAGAAAAAGAAAACAGAAGAAAAATCAAAAGAAAGCGAATCCATTAGCATAATGTTAAGAACAGTGTTCAATATTATTTCAAAAATTTTAGACTAGTGTCCAGTAAGAAAATGATAAGCAAATATTTTAAGAAGTGTATTATTGTTCATCCACACAGCAACATGAAAGCATTAGTTTAATGCTCCCTTTTAATTGGAGCAAAACTCTAAAATCTTCCTGGATTAAAGTAAATATAATTATAAATATCAGCTAATGCTAACACTGTAATTAAAAAGCCCATAAAAATAATTAAATAATAATTTTATCAAATCATATCTTTTTTGGGAGATAATGACCTTGTTAGTTAAACTAAATAAATTCCTTAATAAACAGTATATTTGGTGATGTAGTCTCATTAAAATACTCCAGGTCTCAGTGTTGATTTTCACCAGTGATTAAAATAGAAGTGTGCAAGCATATGATGCAATAGATTTTGAAGAAAAAGTTATAGATCATGCACAAGTGGTCACAAGTAGCAGAGAGGGCTGGAAAAGAAAGAAGCAAAGGGGGGTCACACTCCTAAGTTGTAGGCAGTTAATCGGCGCCAACAGAAGCCTAGAGTTCTTTTAATTAGTTGGAAACTCACTGGAATACTCTTCAGGTGATACTCCTGTTTTCTATCCAATATTGTCATCAGCATAGTAGTAGTCAACTACCAAGTCTTATTCTATTAGAATGGTGGTAAGTGGAACAAGATAATTTAAATATTAAGTATAGCTTTACCAAATTAGAGTCACTAAGTGTTACTCTGGTTAAGGACAAACTTAGTTTCAAGAAGCAATAACAGAAGTTTGACTCCAGTTAGAAAAACTGCTTAGTAGTAAACCTGATAGGGGATGAAGTATCCTTGTTGTCTCTATGGTTTGGATTTGGGACCTTTGCTTGGAGTGACAGGAAGGCTGCCTGCCTACTCACTGAGAGCTCACCTGAATTACTTCATACAATGCACTTTACTCAAGCAGAGGAGCTATTCTTGTTCTCAAGTAACACAATTTGGTTATGGATATATTTTTATCAAGATTTTTTTAAAAAAAATAGACAAATACCTAGTTTGTGTTAATATACAAACCTGTCTAGTGTTGAAACAGATTACATTAACCAGACTTGCAAGTTTCTAAATTTCATGTTTGGGAAAGGCTTTGAATTAGATACACTACTAAAAATGCACCATGGGGTTCTATTAAATTGGCATGTTTTTTTTTCAGTCCTAATTCAGAAAGGAGACATTTTTTTTCATGTTTCTTCTCTACTATTGTTTCTTTTGGATGCTGGTCCAGAGTCCAACACGCTTTTCCTCGTACTCGGGACTTTCTTACTGTGTCTCTGGCCTTTTGGGTGCTTACATATGTCATGGTGTTTTCTTCTCCTTCAAATCCCTCCTTTGGGCAATTGTATAGATTAAAGTTTCCCTTCTTGGTTTTTGTTTTTTACTTTAACACTAATCAAATCATATACAAGATTATCAGAGGAAAAGGAAGAAAAGGGAGAGACTAATATATGAGAACACAGATTTTTTTTTAAAAAAATGTGAAAATGAACACAGAATCATTGCTCATATTTATTGAAACACTGATATATCAGTATATGTGCATACTATGTATTAATCTAATTAGGGTCATTAGCACACTTACTACTTAAAATATGTTTTCTTTTATTTGTTGGGAATATTGGTAAATTTTTGACCTACATGTTTGACAACAATTCACTGTTGTCAATCACTAATACCTCACTGCCCAAGCTGTGAAGTATTACAAGTTACTCCTGCACATCTCAGCTTCTCCAGTCATTAGCTATCATCTCTTTAGCTTCCCACAACACTTTCCTGCCTCTTACATATTCAGAGTTTCGACTTCTACTACATCCATTCTTTTAGCTCCCATGTACGAATGAGGACGTCTTGTGTTTGTCATACTATGTCTCACTTAATATACTTAACGTAATATCCTCAATTCCATTGCTAGTGCCACAAATTACAGGCCATAAGGGAATTTTTAATGGAAAACTACGTTCTCCTGTGAATATGTACCCCTTTTTTTCCCTGACAATTATGTTGACTGTTTTACTTGGCTTCTCCGAGGAGTTCTGCAATGGAGATACGTCATCTTTCTTAACGTGTTTTGTCATTCTTTGGGTTAATAACAGTTGTAGAGCTGCTTCATCATATGGTAGCTGTAGTTGCAGTGTTTTGAAGAATGTCTATAATGGTTTTCATAATGGCTGTAATAATTTACATTTCTCCTCAAACACTACTTTTTAAAAAGGAACTAAATTAAGATAATACACATAACAGAATTTTTATGCAGTTGGGCACCTGGAAAAATAACTTATGTGCTTATGTGTGGATGAGAGTTATATAATTCTTTTTGCATTTGCAGAGAACATACCTATTTCCCTACATGTCTTTGATAATTCACTTTTGGCAACCACTGAAATGAATGTTCTACCCACACAGTAACATAAGGGAGGAAACACAATGGAGAAATACGAATCTCATAATATCACTATGAATACTAGCAACAGATGCAGAAGGCTTTGAGGTTTTCTATAAAAAAAAAGATTTTTTTTTCTGAGAGAGCAGACTTTTACTACATCTCTAAAGGAATATTTTAAATAGTAGAATTTTTAGGAAACCTGACAGGTGGTCTGTCTTGAGAATCAAAATTTTGGCTAAGATTACTTTTATAAAGCAATGGTTTTACCCATATGACTTGTAAAGAGAAAAAAAATGACTACTGATAACACAATTACTACATAGAGAAAAATCATCCTGCTTTTCCCCCTTTAAACAGCAAATGCTTGCACCTAAGTTAGTTTTCTAAAAGTTGCTTGCAGTCCTATTTCTCCTTTGGTCCTGGCATTTTAGCTTTGGAAGGTGACCTCTGGTACAATGCTCACCATTTACTGTAGACAAAATACACCCTCCTTTTGCCTAGTGAATTTTTTTCATATCTTCCTATTTTCAGGAACTGTAGATATTTGACAATTGCACATCACCCTGTCCCTGTATTCTTTTAAATAAAAACTGTACTCTCAGACTCCTTACTCCGATACTAATTTCCTGTGTCATTTTTTGGTAGCGCTTTAGTAGTGTTCTTCCAATTGAATTAAGCAGAGTTATAGTTTATGTTTTAGTTTTTTAAGACTTTCTAGCTTTGCTGTTACATCCTTACACAGTCCTTCTCTCTTGGTGAAATCCACTATGACACATTCTAGCTCAATGACTTTCTTCTATTACACAAACTAAGCCTTGGCATTCTTGACCTAGCCGGTCAAACACAGAGCTTCTTGTTCTGTATCTTAGATACTGCAGCCTTTATGTCTTTCTTTAAAAAAACAAACAACAATAAAAAACCCTTAATGTTTTTATAAATAAGGATTTATTTTTTGGCATGTTTGTTTATGTACATTTGGATATATGGGTTCGACAGAATAGAGGTTAGGGAAAATTTGGAGGAATACATTCTGTCCTTTCACCATGAAATTTGAGGGATTGAACACAGGTCTTCATGTTTTGTAATGGCACATTGACACACTGATCCACAGTATAAGCCTTCTTTACATTCTTACAATGCCACCCTAGTTATTCACTCAGCAAATTCTGAAAACTCAAGATTGTGTTATTAACATTAGAGAAAAAAAGACACAATATATATTCTTGTTCCACTTATCCTACTGCTGAACAGATGTACAGAGATAAAAATATTCATGTATATTAGAAAGAAATAATGAATGTGGACTTCCAGAAAACAATGTATTTCAGGGAAGAAAATAGAGTGACATTTTGACAGGTCAATAATATGACGGCCGGAGAAGGAAGGGGCTGGTGTGGTGGTCAGGGAAGATTTGACATCTAAATAGAATAAGAAGTGATATAGGAATACATCTTGCTGACAAGAGAGGAGAGTGTTTAAAGGACCAGTCAGAACAAAATGCAGAAACTAGAAGCCTGAAAGGGAAAGAGACAAAGAATAAAAGGCAAAGAGGAACCACTGCCTCGAAAACATCATCTTTAGCATAACTGGAATGATACAGCATTAGAGGAGAGCATATAAAGGTCTCCTATTTTCAAGGTACTGTCATCTTAATAATTATTAATGGTTAGATAATGATTTTTAATTAGAGTCCTTAAATTATCTCTCTTAATGAGTATTCAATGACTTTTGGGGGATATGTTCCATGGTTTTATTTCCAACAGAGAACAGCACAGTGTGATGCTCATTTACATCCTCAATTAATGACTGTCAGAAAACAGACAAAAATGTATACACTATCCCAGAGAGCTTATTGCTTTGGGTAGTGGCCGAAAGTGCCATGGCATTTTCATCCCATACCCAAGCATCTCTCAGCAAGCCAGCTACTGTAGCAAATGAGCTAGTTTCCAGTAAGTTACTTTTCTTTTTCAGAGATACTTTTTTTTTTTTTTAATTTAAAGGAACATGTTACCACACTATAAAGCAGTTGCATAGGGGACCAGTTTATGTGCATGGGTGTTTCCTGTGAATGTATGTCTGTGCGCCTTATGAGCACGTATGGTTCTAGGAGGCCCAGAAGAGGGCACCGATTCCCAGGAACCAGAGTTAACAGACTGTTGTGAGCTGTCCTGTGGGTGCTGAAAATTGAACACAGGTTCTTTGGAACACTCCTCATTGCTGAGTGATCGCTCTTCAGCTCCAAGGCAGGATATACATACATACATACATACATACATACATACATACATACATACATACATACATACTATTTTATATAAACTTTATATTTATTTATATTTAATGCTTTTTTAACAGTCCAATCATTATGCTCCTCCCTGTCTATCCTCTGACAATCCCTCATCCCATTCCTTCTCCCGTCTCTAAGAGGATGTCCCCAACTACCCCTACACCACACCAGACCTCACCACTCTGGGGCCTAATGTCTCACAAGGGTTAGATATGCCTTCTCTCACTGAGGCCTGTAAATTACTTTTAAAAACACTAGATGTAAAAAAACAATAATAAATTCCTTTTTTTCGGTCTCTATATAGGAGCTTGATGAGTAACTACTTAATAAAGAGATAAATGTATCACTGTACAAGAGAGAACATGAACTGTAAGCTAGACATGAGCATCTGATGAGAGCGTAGAACACAGCTGGTTAAAACATCAGTTTGAAATATGAGTAGTATATTTATTATCCCATTGAGAAATAGAAACCATGCAGTCTTTCTGCTGAAACAATCTGCTGTACAATTCATAGAGGTATTCCTGTAGACTCTAAGACAAATGTCTAGGTAAGTGTCTCACATTTCTTTAAAAGCAAAGCTAATTCTTTTGTGATCTTTTAATAAAAATTATGTCCTTATGAATTCAATTTATATAAAAGCATATTTTAAAAGAAAATTTTAGTATGTATGTCCAATAGTTTAGTTCATTTTTTCATACATTGTAGTTGAAGCCACTGATGTTATTTTAATAGTTTTTAAGCAACATTTTAGAGGTATATCACTCTATATGTTAATAAGGCCACTGGAAGTGTTTTCCATTAACATTGCATCAGGGATTTAAACCATACCAAGACCAACTGTGAGCATCTAAATTGATGAATCTTTTCAGTGCAGTTTACCACCTTCGTCATCATTATTGTAATGTCATAGTGAAGATTATATTGTTATTTTACTGTCATCATTTTACCTCCAGATCCTCACACACACACAGATGCAGGCACAAATACACACATTGAAACACACACACACACACACACACACACATGCACATTCACATGCAGGTACACACACATACACATGCATGCGCACACACATACATGCACATGCATGCGTTCACACATATTCATAATCTTAAAAGAATTAGTGGGAATTTACTAAGCATGTATTCTAAATATAAAAAGTGAAGTTTAGGGAGTAATCTCTGGAAATTATTAGTTAGCAGGTAACACAGAGTATCAGAAATTTTTATTTCAGAATACTTGATCTTTAATCAATCTTTGTGGTCTTTTTCTATGCTTTCCTCTGCCCATATTTATTTCTGACAGGTAAAATACTTCATTAACTGTTAAAATCATTGCTGAGCATGTACTGAGTGCACATTTAATGCAGGGGGCACTAATTGTGAAAAGGGACATTTTTATAAACCATTATAAAATAGTTTAAGCATAATTAATATAGTTATGCTACTCAAAAATTTTCAGATAACTCCATTATAATCATTGTGAAGTCCCTTAGAATCTCCAAGGGACTGCTGTCAGAGAATTCCATCTGTTCTGCTGGGACTCGGATGAGCGCTTATATTTTTACTTAGCCCTTTCTGTTAATTTCATCATGTTCTGCATACTTAAAGTAATACTCAGAGGATGTGGAAATTCTGTCTTCATGATTTCTAGTGATGGAGGACTCGCTAAAACAAACAAACAAACAAACAAACAAAGCAAAGCAAAGCAAAGCAAAGCAAAGCAAAGCAAAGCAAAGCAAAGCAAACCAAACCAAACCAAACCAAACCAAACCAAACCAAACCAAACCAAACCAAACCAAACCAAAATTCCTGTTTGCAGAGCAGAAATAGAATAAAATCATAGATGTGGGTAACAAGTGGCCTCGAAGTATAGCTTTGTAGTTAGTTTAAATGTTTTTGCCAAGATTGTTATAATAAAATGAGAGTATCTATGTAAGTTGTTTATTGAAATTTGATGTGTACTAAAACCACCAAAAATATTTATTGTTAGAAAGGTAACATATACAATGGGAATTCACATAGTAATAACTTATTATCTTATTATATGTGTATGGATAGTTTGTCTGCATGTATGTCCGTGCATCACTTTTGTGTCTGGCACTTGTAGAAGCCAGAAGAAGGTGTGAGACATTGTGGAACTGGAGTCATATATGCCTGTAAACCACTATGTAGGTGGTACTAGGAACTGAACCCAGGTACTTTGGATCTGTAGCAACAGCTCTTAACTGCTGAACTTTTCTCTTCAGCTCCCAAATAGTTTTTTAAATGTTGGAATATTTAATTAAAAACTTGAGGACTCAGCAAATACACTGTAACAAAGAAAGAGTAAGCCTAATGAAGGGTTGCTTACAGAGTAACCTGTTTTGCATTTTTGAAAGACCCCCCCACCACCACCAACTTACAAACTGAATCATGAATAGCACAGAAAGAGGCATGCAGAGGTTGTTGGTTAATGTCAGAATCTCTGACTCACATGACATCACCGTGATGTGCAAATCAAATGTTGGCAAATCAGATCAGTGTGAAGTCATCAGAAGAGGCCTGTATCCACTTAATGAGAGAGGGCGTTTCTTTGAATTCTGACTTTGTGTTTGATTTTCATTTTATAATATACCACTTCCAATATTTCTATGGTTTGTGTAATTCACCTAGGGAGTTGGACTTTCCATTTCCAGATCTTAGGTAATAATTTAAGATAAATCTATATAGATTTCATCTTGTAGTAGGCTGACTTTTAATCATTCTGCTCAATTTATTTTCCTTAAATTTTATAACTTTACAAGTAATCAAATTGACAAGTATTCAAAATTACAGTTACAACATGAGCTGATATGTACAAACTTCTCAATTAAAATTTACTCCATATTTTCTCAAAATTTGATATGATATATAGATATACATATATGTGTATATATATATGTAAATCTATTTTTCTCTTTTTATTGGATATTTTCTTTGTTTACAACTCAAATGTTATCCCCTTTCCTAGTTTGATATCTATCTATCATCTATCTATCTATCTATCTATCTATCTCTATCTATCTATCTATCTATCTATCTATAATCTATTTTTAAGAATAAAAACTATTACAGATCATAAAGAAGACTGGTAGAATGTAAGAAATCATAAACAAATTGACCTGATATCAAAATGTATAGAAAATAAATCTAATTTTTTTGGACTATATATTTTTTCTCTCCAAGATGGAAATATTATAGGGTTAGTTAAGAGGACTTGACATTTATTTTAACATTTTATGTCTTTGGTTACCATGCAATGGCATAAGCTACATCCTTCTTTGTGTAGGGACTATTTTTGAACTTTTCATAGAGATAAATGTGGCTTCACTAAATTATCTTAGGTCAGGTACAGGTACTGATGTTTCTCTCTCTCTCTCTCTCTCTCTCTCTGACAGAACTAAATGATAGGTATCAATTCTTGGATTTATAATTTTTGCTTTTTGTTGTTTAAATGCTTGCTTGTTTTATTTAAAAGAAATGGACTCCTTATTGTAATTATACATATTTGATTAACACATTTGTTAAAAGAGAATATATACTTAGTTCATGGGATGTCAATAAAGTTATCAATTATTTGGAGTCTTCTCCATTTAAGATTTATCACTTCCTGCTTGTTCAATTGCTTTGATTTTTATAGAACATCTGAATTTATAATTTGGGATAAATATTTGTGTCATTTTAATAAACTTAGATCATTTCTTCAAACTTCTCCAGGCATACATTTAATAAAGACAATATATGACAAATTCACATTTGTCACTATCTAAAGTGGATAAATTTATTTTCTTTTTGGGGAATTGTTTTGTTCTATTTTCAACACAGGGTCTCACTTTATAAATCTGTCTGTCCTGAAAAATCACGTGTAGACCAGTCTGGCCCAGAACTTATACATGGTCTGCCTGATACTATATTCTGCTGACATTAAACGTATGGACCACTATACATGGCTTTGAGAAAATTTGAAAATCTATCCCATTAAAATCAGAAATGAGAAGGGATAGCCACTGTTCTTATTCCTCTCTGTATAGTATATGAAGCATTGGCTAAAACAATGAAACAGAGAAGAGAAATAAAGGATACACATAAAAAAAGAAGTAAAAAATTATCTCTATTTGCAGATGATTGAGATTATATATGATGTAATTCTCTCTCATATATATAATATGATACATATATAACATACATGACACATATATGCATATATATGTGAGTCATCCCAGAACCTCCACTAGGAAACTAGAAATGATCAACATTTCAGCAAATTGGCAGAATACAAAATCCACTTGCAAACAGTGGAAGCCTTTTTGCATAGCAATCAACAAATATGCTATGAAAGAGATCAAGAAACTATCCTATTCACATTAGCATCAAGAATATTTAGAAATAAACCTAACCAAGCAGTTCAACCTTATAAGAAAAACCCTAAAATTTGGTAATGCAAAAATTCTTTGGGGACCTTTGTATCATTTCCAAATTAGTGTAATGGTTAATGTTTTCAATTTATAATGTAAACCCTTTTCAAGGAGGAAACATATACAGCAATGAAATAAAATATACAAGTTCTTTGAGGGACTTTAGACGTCTTCAAGAACCAACAGTACAATTTTCAAAGAACACCAAGGTATAATTCACATACTGGATACAATTTTCACTGGTTCACACCAATGATAATTCATGATGACTGCCAATAACAAAGTTGTTGTAAAATTTGGAAAAAATAGGGTTATTTGAAGGTCTATCCTTTTCAATAATTATAGGGCTAGACTAAATATCCAGAATTACAAAAATACTACCCAAATCTACAAATGCCCAGAAATTTATCTATTTGACTATATCTTATCATCAAAGTTTTGACTCAGCACAGTTATTTGATTGTTTCTGTCCTGAAGCAATTTGCTTAAGACTCAATGCATTAGGCTTTAATGAGCTTACTTTTACAATCATTAAAAACTCTCTCTTCCCTTGAGCTAATTACATAATTGATTATTTGAGAAAAACAGAGATTTTAAGATTAATTATATTTTTACTCAGAGTAATTTTCTTGTTGTCACTTCTTCTGCACACCAGTGCCTCATAAAGTATACAATGTAGAAACACTCCACACCCAAATTTCATTACTAACATTTGTCATTTCTAATTTTAATTGCCATTAACACTGAATATTTCCCATGAAATAAGGATAGTTAATCTTTATGAATACATTTCATCCCTTAACCTAAAAACAGTTACAGAATAATTATACTTTATCTTTTTTTTCCTGATCATCTTGTTGACTGTCTCCATTTTGAAGACACTTTACAGTTTTACCCTGTTCTGATATCTTTATAGACACTTCTAGTTTTATTTTAAATTAACAACACCATTCTTGCTCCCAGGGTTTTCTTACCATAAAGCAACCAACACTTTCACTGCCTCGATAAAAAGATGCTTCTTATTTTGAGCCAGTATAATGCTGAAGGATTTAAAATAGTTTTATTTTATGGTAAATTTATTTTCCTTATTTTCATAATTCTAAAGTACCACATGAAGTCTATTTATTTACAAAGAAGTACACTTTCACGACAGAAAACTCCTTAACAAGGTCATCTGAAATTCAAATCAACATGGTCTGTGGTTTATGTTTTACCCAGAGATCATGTTGATGTGTGTGATCTGTGTTGCTATGGAAGGACTATGCTTTCTCTGGAGACCATGTTTAGGTCCATGGTGTACGTTAAGGTTTGTATCTAGAGAGGTAGCTGGAGTACATGTAGATAGATGTCTATTGTCCATTCTGATGCTGTTTTGGGCAAGAAAGCTTCTTTTGTATTGGTATTGATGATTGCAGACTTATAATTGAGAATGATGACAACGAAGAGTTCTGTGACAACCTTTTCTCAAAGACCCTCAAAATGAAATAGTCTAGTTAGAACACCAATGCAGAGTCCTTAAAAATTGTCACAGCAGTGAATGATCATTTTGATGCATTCTTGGGTTTGGTTTGCAAGGATTTTATTGAATATTTTTGCATCAATGTTTATAAGGGAAATTGGTCTGAAGTTCTATTTCTTTGTTAGGTCTTTATGTGGTTTTGGTATCTACGTAAATGTGGCTTCATAGAACAAATTGGGTAGTGTTCCTTCTGTTTCTGTTTTGTACAATAGTTTTAAGAGTATGGGTATTAGGTCTTATTTGAAGGTCTGATAGAATTCTGCATTTAACCCATCTGGTATCTGGTCCTGGGAAGTTTATTTTCGTTTTTTGGTTTTTTGGTTGGTTGGTTGGGTTTTTTTTTTTGTTTTTTTTTTTGTTTTTTTTTTTGTTTGTTTGTTCTGTTTTTGTTGTTGTTGTTGTTGTTGTTGTTGTTGTTTTTGTTTTTTTTTGGGGGGGGACTTTTAATGACTTCTTCCATTTCTTTATGGGACTGTTTAGATGGTTTATCTGGTCCTGATTTAACTTTGGTACCTGGTATGTTTGGCCCCCTCGGCCATACTAAATGGGTTCCTGAGTGGGAGGCTGAAGCTGTTAGGGAGGAAACTGTGAGAAAAGAAAGGAGACCAAGACAGATTCCAATCAAGGCCCAATGCTTGCTAAGAGTCTGTGCATATAAAGGGGGAAAGCCCATCTCCTGCCATGCCAGGCTTCTTGATGCTTTGTTGCCAAGTTGTTAGCACTTAGTCAGCTAGAGCTGTTAGCATTAGGTTGCCAATTCAGGTTGTTAGCTATCTCAGGAATATCTCAGGAAGACAGGTTCAACCTCTCAGCAGGTAGAACAGCACAGGTGACAGAACAATAGAACCATCTAGGTCAGAAGACTCCACCCTAGGTAGTCTTATTCACAGTGGCGGGCAGAGGCTACAATATGTGTCTAGAAAATTGTCCATTTTATCCAGATTTTCCTGTTTTGTTGAGTATAGGCTTTTGTAGTAGAATCTGATGATTTTTTAAAATTTCCTTAGTTTCTGTTGTTAAGTTTTCCTTTTCATTTCTGATTTTGTTAGTTTGGATACTGTCTCTCTTCCCTCTGGTTATTCTGGCTAAGGGTTTATCTATCTTGTTGATTTTCCCAAAGAACCAACTCCTAGTTTTGTTGATTCTTTCTATAGTTCTTTTTGTTTCTATCTGGTTAATTTCAGCCAAGTTTGATTATCTCCTGCTATCTACTCCTCTTGGTGTATTTGCTTCTTTTTGATCTAGAGCTTTCAGCTGTGCTGTCACACTGCTAATGTAAGCCCTCTCCAGTTTCTTTTTGGAAGCACTCAGAGCTACAAGTTTTCCTGTTAGTACTGCTTTCATTATGTCCCATAAGTTTGATTTCATTAAATTCTAAACAGTATTTTGTTTCTTTCTTTCTTTCTTTCTTTCTTTCTTTCTTTCTTTCTTTCTTTCTTTCTTTCTTTTCTCTCTCTCTCTCTCTCTCTCTCTCTCTCTCTCTCTCTCTCTCTTTCTCTTTCTTTCTTCCTTTATCAAGTTATCATTGAGTAAAGCAAGAGCCTCTAAGGACCCCACAGGGATGACATTAACTGAAATACCCCACAAAGGGGAGGGAGAACCTGTTTGACCATTTCCAGTGTTTAGGCATGGCTCCCCAGTTGACAATGGGGCCATCCAACCATCTCCAAAACTTTAACCCAGAGTTGCACCTGTCTAAAAGAAATACAGGTAAAAAGAGTGGAACAGAGACTGAAGGAAAGGCCATCCAGAGACTGCCCCACCTGGGGGGCCCAACACACATGCAGACACCAAACCCAGACACTATTGCAGATGCCAAGTGCTTGCTGACAGTAACCTGATACACCTGTCTCCTGAGAGGCTCTGCCAGATCCTGACCAATACCACAGCCAACCATCTGACCGAATACAGAGACCCCAATCATGGAGTTAGAAGAAGAAAGGAATGACTCAAAGGGATGCCTTATCTGGTATCCCTCACTTGATGCTCTGTCTTTCTGCTGGAGATGGGCTCTATAAGTTCCCTCTCCCTACTGTTGGCCTTTTCATGTAAGGTCCCTCCCTTTGAATCCTGGTAGTCTCTCACCTCCAAGGTCTTTGGTGGATTCTGGAAGGTCCTCCGAATCTCCTACCTCCCGAGGTTGCCTGTTTTCATTTTGTCTGCTGGCCCTCATACATTGCTTCTTGAATGGATCCTTAATATACTAACCCCCTGTTGAACTTCCAGTCAAATAATGGAGATAAATAGTAGACAGTTGTACAACTGGGCATGACTGGGCACCATAAATGCAATGAACAGAGAACTACAAAAAATGTTGTTATATTTAGAGCTTTAAATTTATTAGAAAAATATATTTGAATATTTGGTGACCACTCTTTTAACCTATTTCATAATACATATTACTAGTTTTCCCATGTGCACTAAAAACAAATAAATACTAACCAAAGGATGTCTTAAAGTAAGAAAGATTTAATATCTTATACTTCTTGACAAATAAATTGGTAAGTCTTTAAAAAATTAACTTTGCAAGTTTTGCATGTGTTATATTTTTAGACAGTTATGCTTAAATGTAATTATCAGTATAAACATAATGAAGGTATTTGAATTATATCAACATCTACTCAGAGAAAACCTTTTGTTTCTTAATGATTTGAGATTTCAATGAAATACACAGTATTCTTGTTTGTGCTTTAATGTATACGAAGAAGGGTGAGGGCAGGTATAAGTAAGAGAGACTGATCCAATAGGAGTCATGGGAGCAGAGAGAAAGTCTTTGATGAGAGATAGAGTTTGAGTAGTATGAGAAAAGGAACAGGGAAAGGCTAGTCACTGGGACTAGATAACCTATTTGATGTTTATTACTAGAAAGAACTGAATTTAACTTCTTTCAGCAGACATAAATTTCCTAAAGTTCTTCATTTAAGGGTTTGCCTTGTATAATTTACCGATCAACTTTGTCATATCAACTGGTTTTGTCCTTGTGACTATGTTTTTGATTTGACCATATTTTTGACATTTCATAATGTAATTTGCCTATCATTTATAAAAGATGCTATCACACAACAAACATCCTGGGCCTTTACTCCTCCGAAATTTTCTTTTCCCTCTGACACCATGTTCTCTGCCCCTAAGTTTATGTCAAGATACAGTAATTAGCATTTATTCTCCCACAGTAAACGTTCTTTATATGTTTGCCCACAATGGTTTTCATCTAGTACAAACAAATTTATTTGATGAATACTGAGGGCTCCATTTATAGTGGGTAGGTTTCAGCATTTAGAATGTAGTGTGCAACTAAGTTGCATTAGGAAAATGTTAGTCCTCTAAAGTTCATGACCTCATCAGTCAACAATAGCTAGGTTTATAGTGGTTTATAGCACTAGGCATGAACTCCTACCTAAGAATGAGTAACTCCAGGTTCAGACACCTCTAAATTTAAGTTCCATTATTTGGACCTTCCGGCATTTCTTGCCATATTTGTCATTATTGCTTTTTGCAAAAATAACAATGGATAGGGATATTTATTGCTTTCCTTCCTTGGAAACTTGTATTTCCTAATATTATCGAAGCTATTCCTCGGAGTGGAGATTTTCATGTCAGTTCCATCCACATTCCTCCAAAGTATATGATGTTTTCAGCAGTACGCTCTTGGGTTCACGTTCTGTTCTTGGGCAACAAGAACAATGACAATAGCCTATATTGTTGTCTCTACAAGTCCATGATCAACAACTGGAAGTGAAGTTTCCTATTACTGGCAAAGGGGTTTATATTTCATAGTCTGTGGCTCTTGAGTGAACATTATCACCAGAAATCAATTTTAACTATGAATATATGCACACATATATGCTTTTACTAACTATAAACATATTTAAAACATATTTTCTTATGGCCTTTTCAAACATCCTTAGGACTATTTATCCTCTTTTCCTACTTTACCCTCTCTCTCATCCTCTTCATTACCCTCTGTATTGACTTCCCTTACACATTTCCAGTTGAACTTTAGCCACTATTATTTCCTAATTCCTCCTTCATGACATCTGTGTCCTATCATTTATTATTATGTGAGAAAATATGATAATATGCATTTAAAATTAACATATAAAATTCAACTTATAACTAATATTTTAATTATATGTAAAATGTTGAGCAGATCAAGATATAATTCATAAATTTAAAAGTCAATTCTATATGCAAAAAGAAACAGCAAATAACTTGTCACCTTTTGCTAAGACTGTTTTACAAATAAAAATTCAATCATATCAACCCACATTCTCTTGTGGTGATAGTTAAGGAGAGAAATTAGGGCTGGTGACACAGTAGAGCAGTGCTCTACCATTTTACAACATAGCATCTGACAGATATCTCTGATATTTTCTTTTCAGTTATCTAGTTTGGTAGCATTAAAGTCAGTCTGGCTTTGCTGTCAAGATTAGCCTTGAAATTCTGTACTTGAGTGATGTATCTACTCAAATTTGTACATAGTTCTAACATAGATCATCAGATTATACTTTTCGTTTCTTTTCTTGCCACAATAGAATATGTGCTGTATCCCCTTTTCACTGAGATAGTTTATCTTTTTTAATTTATAATTGTCATTTAAAATAGTTATTTAATTTTATTTCCCTATAGAAGATAATTAAGTCAATCTTAAAACAGAATATGAATAAAATCATGACTGTTTTCAAATTCAAGTGGTATATTTTTGTAAATCATTTGAGGTTAAGTCTTGTTCACGGGAAGTGTTCAATATGAAATTTGAGTTTTCATATTGAATTTTCAGTTTGAATTATGAGATTTATAAAATATATCTCTAAAAACACTAAACCACACACACACACACACACACACACACACACACACACACACACACGCATACACACACATACACACACAGTACCTGGTCCAAACACATCCAGACACTGTGATTGCTGCAGCGGTCTCTATGCGTCCCTATGACTTTTGCTCACATTGATTTAGAGGGCTTTATTTTCTTTCTGTCTTTGATACCTTGGGGCTTGTAGTTTACTACAATTCCTGAGAATGTGAATGGCTGGTTTCCTGATTTTCGTGCATTCTCTTGAGCTCTTTTCATTTTCCTAAAAGCTAATTTCTCTCATCCAACTTCAATGTGATAATTTTTATTTCATCTTATATTTTCTTATATTTTAAAAAAAATGAATAAAAGTTAATGAGTGAATGAGTCAATCAGTCATAACTAGCCACTAGGGTAAGGCTAACAACTAACTGTCATTATGCCTTTTGGGAAAGGGCAAATCAGTAGAGTGAAACTGGTATTGTCAAACATTAAAGCAGGTCTGACGTTCAAGAGTAGAAAGACCACCAAATAATATCCATTTTGTTTTTGGTATTTGCTTACAGTTTGGTAATTTGTTTTTTGTTTGTTTCTTTGTTCGTTTTGTTTTGGGGGTGTGGCTTTATTTTATTTTATAGATTTTGTGGGGTTGGTTGTATTTGGCTTTGGTTGTTTGTATTTTTTTTTAATTTAAAATTGGGTGTGTAAGGAGGGAAAGAATATCTGGAATGACTTGGCAGAAGGTAGAGTATGATAAGAATATATTTAAATTTAAAAATCCTTTTAGATAATGAAATATAATTAAGACTATAATTTAGGCAATTTAATATGCATAAATGAAATAGCTATACATCGAAAGTTACTTATATAATTCTCATTAAAAAATTTTAGCAATTGGTTTGGATTCTTGTCCTGAGCCACAAACCCCAAGCAGTGGAATTAAAGTTGGAGACAGATACATGGTTGGTGATGTGGTGTCATTCCAATGTGATCAAGGCTATTCTCTTCAGGTAAGTCAGTTTTAAAACTAGTGTGTTATCAAGACTCTATAATCTCATTATTCTATAGGATATTTAAACTACATGAAAAATTTTAGTCTCCTAAGTTCAATATGATTATAGATTTTATTTAGTACAAATATAATATAGTTTAAATATTAAAACATTTTTATACAATAATTTTGTAACAATTCTTTATGTGTCTCATTTTGCATAGTCTAACAAAGTATTATAAAGCACTACATACTCGGTCATTTCAGCTATTTTGTTAACTTAATAGATCATCCTTTGATAGGAAAATATTAAAACCATAATTCTATACCTAAACATGATGAATTTCTATCAAGACTTTGCAGTTTTTATGCCAAAATTTATTTCAAGTATGTAAAATTACCTCACCTAAGTAATATTAAAGCTCACATATGTAGTATGACATGAAACAGGATTAACGTCTATGTGTATGTCATGTATATACTACATTAAACTGTCAGTATGCTAAGATCATCCAATCTTTTATAAGTGTGTACTGAGCTGCACTGCTTTTATGTAGGGCCATTCTCATATTACGTGTATGCCTGGACCTGTAAGGAGATGGAATTATCCAATCCCCATTTGTTTGGGTAAGTTCAAAGACAGATGATTTTATGTAATTTCTCAAATTTAAGAGCTTCACTTTATAATCCATGTTCTAATGTATTTTTGTGTTTTTATGTATTTCATGTAAATGTTATTTTGCTACCTACGATTAACTTTTCGTGATTTTAATATGTTACAACTTTTAACCTAAAATACAAAACAATGAGTGAAAAATATATAGATATTAATAGAATATATTTGTTTTTATTCATACGCCATTTTTTACTATGACATAATAAGAAATATATCAGAATAATAAGTAAATATCCTACTGATAACTATCAATTCAAGGTAAAAACTAACAGTAATACTTAAATAAAATCAAGGTAGAAAATTTACCTTTCTTTCTTTCTTTCTTTCTTTCTTTCTTTCTTTCTTTCTTTCTTTCTTTCTTTCTTTCTTTCTTTCTTTCTTTCTTCATGGTTTTTAGAGACAGGGCTTCTCTGTGTATCTCTGGCTGTCCTGGAACTCACTCTATAGACTAGGCTAGCTTCAAATTCAGAAATCTGCCTGCCTCTGCCTCCCGAGTGCTGGGATAAAAGGTGTGTGCCACCACTGCCTTGGTACACTTCATTTTATATGTTGATATTATATGCAACTACATAAGATACTTATCAGACTTTGAGGTCCAACATTAGTATATTCAAATTTTAGCTCAATACAAAATAGCTTCTCTTGAGTTTCTCTTTGGTCATCTGCTGTATGAAATAACAATTTTTTGTTTCAACAATTTATTTTAACATTATTGGACAGAATGTGTTTAACGAGTTTAGATCTGAATGTGGGCTATTGCAGTAAAATACAAGTTAAAGGTTTCAAATTAATGTGTGGGCTGCTTTTAAAAAGTTAAGAAACATGATGATAGGATATCTACTGACTATCAAAAATGTGCCATATAGAAATATATATATATAAGAAAGTGTAAAAACAATTCATATTATGATCATATCTTCATCACAAACAAAGAAACACTCATGGAAAGAAAGAAAAAAGCATGAATTAAAATGATGGTCTGAAGGTGGAAGATTTTAAAGGCAGTTTTCTTTATTTTTAAATTTTGTTATATTTTTACATACTTTATATAATAAAGTATATAATATATTGCAGAAAATTAATTAAAAATGTTGTAAACAAAAAGGTGACCAGAAATAAAAATATAGTGAGTAGTGTTTGGTTAATTTATTTTATTTTATTTTATTTTATTTTTTTTACTCTGCTAAGATGATCTGTTGAAAGCAATTTCAAGGAGAGGAGGCTTATTTGATTGACACTTGAAGGATACAGCTCACCATGGTGGGGAAGTCAGTGCAGGATGATGAGGCATCCGGTCATGTCCTACTACTGTCCAAAAGTAGAGATGCTCATAAAGCCGTTCCTTTTTATGTAGTTCAGAGCCTCAGCCACCAAAATAGTGGTATCCTCAATATTTTAGAGGAGATCTTCTCAGTTCAAATTGTCAAGTTTAGTAGTACTTTCCAGAAAAGCTGAGAGGTGAGCGTTAAGCAGTATAACTTAACCACCTAAGTGATTCTCGACTCCTTAGATTTGACAGTAGTAAGTATCACAAGCAACTTGAAGACAGATGTAAAAATTGAAATGCAGAAAATCAAAGTCCAGACTAAAGCAAATTTAAGATATAATCGATGTCCCAATATAACCCAATTTCTTTTCTTTTCTTCTTTCCTTCTTTTTTTTTAAAAACTCTTTAATCTTTTTTTTTAAACAGTCCAGTTTTTGCCCACATCCCTCTCCACCCTCTGACTTCTGATTATTTCTCATCCCATACTTCTTTCCACCTCCCACCCCCCTTCTCCAAGAGGCTGTTACCCCCCACACACACACACAAACCTCCCCGCCTCCTGGGGCCTCGAGTCTCTTGAGGGTTAGGAGCACCTTCTCTCACTGAGGCCAGACCAGGTAGTCCTCTGCTGTGTATATGTTGGGGGCCTCAGATCAGCTGGTGTATGCTGCCTGATTGGTAGCTCAGTCTCTGAGAGATGCTGGGGATTCAGGTTAATTGAGACTGCTGGTCTTCCTATGGGGTCACCCTCCTCCTCAGCTCCTTCCAGCTTTTCCCTAATTTAACCCCAGGGGTCCCTGGCTTCTGTCCATTGATTAGGTGTAAGTATCTACATCTGACTCTTTCAGCTACTTGTTGAGTGTCTTGGAGGGCAGTTATGCTAGGCTCCTGTTTGTAAGCATACACTTATAGCATCAGTAACTGTGTCAGGCCTTGGGACCTTCCCTTGAACTGGATCCCAATTTGGGCTGGTGGCTGTACCTCCTTTCCCTCAGGCTCTTCTTGATTTTTGACCCTGCAGTTCTTTCAGACAGGAACATTTATGGGTCAGAGCTTTTGAATGTGGGATGGCAACCCTATCCCTCCACTTGATGTCCTGCCTTTCTACTAGAGGTGGTCTCTACAAGTTTCCTCTCCCCACTGTCGGGCATTTCATCTAAGATCCCTCCCTTTGAGTTCTGAGAGTCTCACCTCCCAGGTCTCTGGTACATTCTAGGTAGTCCTCCCTCCTCCTACCTCAAGATATTGCCTGCTTCCATTCATTCTGCTGGCCCTCAGGGCTTCAGTCCTATTTCCTGCTCTGCCCCCCAATACCTGATCATGTTTCCCATTTCCCCTCCCTGTCCCCTGTCCCACCGAGATCCTTACCTCCTTCTGCCTTAGTCTGATTGATAAAATCATTCTTCTTATAGCTTATTAATTATCAGACTTGTGATACTCATTTTTTAAAAAAATGGAATAGTGAATAAACTTTAATAGTTTGTGTTAAAGATTAATTTGATGTCATGATCAATGGACTGACAATTTAGAGAGAAAAATCTTTTTAGAGCTTAATTGTAATACACATTTGAAAAAAAATTATAAGCTTGTTGAATTTATATGCATACATAAATAAAGGGAAAATCTATGTCAGTGTATATATGTCAGACTAATTTCTAATATCACACATAGATAAAATATTTCATGGATCTCTATTTATGAAATGCAACACGAAGTTTAAATATGTAGCTCGTGCCTACCTTAAAAAGAAATTACAAGCAAGTGTTTAGGAAATAGTCATAAAATTCAACATCATACCCAACAATTAACTGTCTTATATTTATATGTCACCGACGAAAGCATGCTAAATATGGCTTTACAGCAAAGAATATTTTCTAAGATAAAAATATACTTCAATATACATTAAATAATTCCATCTACTTTCCACACAAAATTAAATTAGCAAATTTCCATTTTAGAATGGCCTCTTAGGTTGTCAAGAGTAAAGCCACTCCATAGGGTTTCCAAACTAAGCATATTTGTTATTGCTGCCCATTTTTTCAAATGTCTGTGTTTTACTGTGCTTGTTTATGTCCTGATCTTTTTAGAATAAAATGAAACCAATAGTTTCTTAAAATTCTTCATTCAGCCTTCTTCTGAACAGGGAAAAATGGTTGTGAAAGTGTCTCCCTTTAACAGGGCATGGAGAGCTGACCCAGTCGGCTTTATTTTAGTTTAAATTGCATCGCCTTTAGAATGACTAGACACAGTAGTCGATGTTCTTAAGAAAGAAAAATAAGCTGCATGATTTCTTGCCACGGCTGAAAAGACTTGTCCTTTGCTTAAGTGTACTCATTGTGAGCAAACTGGTACTTGCTAAGCAGTAATTAACTTAAGCTGCACTTTTTTTTTCTGAGTTATTATGCCTTTTGTGCTGGTTTAGAAAAATGAGTTATGAATCAACTAGCGTTTGCTGAAGGAATTGGGCCTATATTTAATTTTCTCAAATAGTATTACCTTAGATGCCATTTGAAGACTTACGGTGATTTCGATACTTTTTAAATACAAAGATATATTTCATAATTCTGCTTTCTATGAGAATTCTATTGTTTTGCAGCTCAGTGTGGAGGTGCAATGTCAGACTTCAGTGGTGTGATACTCAGTCCTGGTTTTCCCGGAAACTACCCCAGCAGCTTAGATTGCACATGGACAATAAAGCTGCCTATTGGCTTTGGTATGTATAAGTATATGGAAGACATTCCACTATTTATCAATGCATTGTTAAGAAGATGCAATATAGGTCCAATATTAGTATATGTTTACAGGTTAATGTTTCACTATGAGTACATGAAATAATGTATATTGAGGAATATAATTTGCTTAATATTTGCCTCAGTAAAACATATTTTACTATCACAAATAAGGCTACTATGAACATAGTGGAACATGTGCCCCTGTGGCATGATGGGATATTGTCTGGGTATATTCCCAAAAGTGGTATAGTTGGGTCTTCAGGTAGAACTATTTCCAATTTTCTGAGGAATCTCCAGATTGATTTCCAGAGAGGTTGTACCAGATTGCAATCCCACCAGCAATGGAGGGATGTTCCTCTTTCTCCACATCCTCTCCAACATGTGTTGTCACCTGAGGTTTTGATCTGTTTGGTGTAAGGTGGAATCTCAGGGTCATTTAGATTTGCATTTCTCTGATCACTAAGGACCTTGAACATTTCTTTAGTTACTTCTCAGCCATTTGAGATGCCTCAGTTGTGAAATCTCATTTTAATTTTAAACCCCATTTTTTGATTAGGTTGTTTGTTTGTTTGTTTGTTTGTTTTTGGTGGTTAACTTCTCGAGCTCTTTATATGTTTTGGAAATTAGCCCAAAGTGGGATCCAGCTCAAGGGGAGGTCCCAAGGCCTGACATATACCTGAGGCTATGGAGTGCTCACAAAAAGAGACCTATTATGCCCTCTGAAAGACCCAACTAGTAGCTGAAAGTGTCAGATGCAGATATTTGCACCCAACCAATGGTCAGAAGCAGCTGACCGCTGTTGTTGAATTAGGGACTGCTAATAGAAGCTGAGAAGGGCGATCCTGTAGCAGTCTCAATTAATCTGAACCCTTGAGATCTCTCAAACACTGGACCACTAAACAGACAGCATACACCAGCTGATATGAGGCTCCCAACACACATACAGTTGAGGAATTCTGGGTCTGTGTTCATTCAGAGATGATGCACCTAACTCTCAAGAGACTGGAGGCCTCAGGGAGTTTAGAGATCAGGTGGGGTGGGGGTTGGGGACATCTACATGGAGACAGTGGTGTCAGGAGGAGGTATGGGATATGGAACAGTCAGAGGGTAGACCTGGGGTATGGCAAATAAAATATAAAGTATAAAAAATAAATTAATTAAAAAAGTATATTTTACATGGACTATTTAAAAAATTAAAGATGTATGGATGTTTTTGTTTGTCTCTTATTTCAAATGATACATAAATACTAAGTGCATGGAATATCATGCTTCAAAGTATGAGTATATTGTGGAATGGGTAAATTAAACTAATGTGTGTTATGTCGTTATGTACAGGGCTTTATTTATTTGACTTTTTAATAGTGGAATCAGTTAAATTTTTATTTTCTTAGCAATTTTAACAACATGCTAACATATTATTATCTCTAGTCATCATGTTGAAAAATCATCCTGATAAGCAAGTAGTACACAGATAAGCATTTTTGTTTCTGGTACTTATTGAATTTATCACACTATCTTCATAAGTAAATCAGAATTTACATGTACAAATTAGTGTTAAATATCTAACATTTGATTTAATGGTTTTTAAACCTAAGAAAATGAGCTTGAGAATGCACCATGTAGTCACTGAAGAATTTTAGCAGAGCTATGAGTTTTGGATAGGCTGAAAACTCAAAGTTCAGACCTGTTTTTCTTGTTTTCTTTTCTTTTCTTTACTGGAAGTCTCATGTAGTTTCAGCTGGGCTTGTACTTACTGTACAGCCTAAGGGCCTTGTACTCCTAATCCGGCTGCCTCCATCTCACAAGTACTATAAGCATGTGCTGCCATGTACAAATCTTGAGACTATGTTTTCTGAAATGAATGGAAATGTATCTAAGTACAAATATGCAAATCTGTGTGTTATGTTGCTGTTTATACGTGTATGCAGTATGGTAAAATATCAAGTAGTATTGTGTTTGCTCTTTCTTCTTTAGGTGTACATCTCCAGTTTGTAAATTTTTCTACAGAAACCATACATGATTACCTGGAAGTACGGAGTGGATCCTCCGAAATTAGCACTGTTATTGGACGGCTTAGTGGTCCGCAAATACCATCTTCTCTGTTTAGCACAACTCATGAAACCAGCTTGTATTTTCACAGTGACTATTCTCAGAACAAACAGGGATTTCATATTGTGTATCAAGGTAAGATGAATTATAAAATATGAGGGTATAGTGCCTTTCAGTTTTCTTAACCAGGTTAGTTTTGGGACAGCAGTGTTGGAGAGCTTATGCAAGGTCCTGGATATCATCTCAGGAGTTATTTGACTTAGTTATAACATTGCTATCATTGTCTTAGAAGACAAAAGAAGCAAAAACCAAGCAAGCTTCAGTTAGGAGGATAAAAACAATTATATGGCAGTCTACCTTAGAACCCCTTGATTATCAACACATATATTTTTGTGGAGCAGCCTTGTGTTTATATTCAGCCATGGCAAAACTCCAGGCACGTTTCTACACCAAGAACAAGAAATACACAGTGAATGATGTTCCTTTCTCAATCCCTGCCAGATCTGAGGTTGCCAATCTTAGTAACATTATCAATAAATTGAATGAGACCAAAAATGAACTCCAGAAACATGTCGAATTTGATTTTCATTTTTTAAAAGACTTTTATTAGGTATTTATTTCATTTACATTTCCAATGCTATCCAAAAAGCCCCCCACCCACTCCCCCACCCACCCACTCCCACTTCTTGGCCCTGGCATTCCCCTGTACTGAGGCATATAAAGTTGGCATGACCAATGGGTCTCTCTTTCCACTGATGGCCGACTACGCCATCTTCTGATACATATGCAGCTAGGAACATGAGCTCTGGGGGGGGGGGGGTACTGCTTAGTTCAGATTGTTGTTCCACCTATAGGGTTGCAGATCCCCCCAGCTCCTTGGGTACTTTCTCTAGCTCCTCCACTGGGGGCCCTGTGATCCATCCAATAGCTGACTGTGAGCATTCACTTCTGTGTTTGCTTGGCATAGTCTCAAAAGAGACAGCTATATCAGGGTCCTTTCAGCAAAATCTTGCTAGTGTATGCAAAGGTGTCAGCGTTTGGAGGCTGATTATGGGATGTATCCCCGGGTATGGCAGTCTTTAGATGGTCCATTCTTTCCTCTAAGCTCCAAACTTTGTCTCTATAACTCCTTCCATGGGTGTTTTGTTCCCAATTCTAAAAAGGTGTAAAGTATCCACAAAGTATCGTTCTTCTTGAGTTTCATGTGTTTTGCAAATTGTATCTTATATCTTGGGTATTCTAAGTTTCTAGGCTAATATCCACTTATCAGTCAGTACATATCATGTGAGTTCTTTTGTGATTAGGTTACTTCACTCAGGATGATGCCCTCCAGGTCCATCTGTTTGCCTAGGAATTTCATAAATTCATTCTTTTTAATAGATGAGTAGTACTCCATTGTGTAAATGTACCACATTTTCTGTATCCATTCCTCTGTTGAGGGGCATCTGGGTTCTTTCCAGCTTCTGGCTATTATAAATAAGACTGCTATGAACATAGTGGATCATGTGTCCTTCTTACTAATTGGAACATCTTCTGGATATATGCCCAGGAGAGGTATTGCTGGATCCTCCGGTAGTACTATGTCCAATTTTCTGAGGAACCGCCAATCTGATTTCCAGAGTGGTTGTACAAGCTTGCAATCCCACCAACAATGGAGGAGTGTTCCTCTTTCTCCACATTCTTGCCAGCATCTGCTGTCACCTGAATTTCTGAACTTAGTCATTCTGACTGGTGTGTGGTGGAATCTCATGGTTGTTTTGATTTGCATTTCCCTAATGATTAAGGATGCTGAACATCTTTACAGGTGCTTCTCAGCCATTCCTTATTCCTAAGGTGAAAATTCTTTGTTTAGCTCTGAGCCCCATTTTTAATGGGGTTATTTGATTTTCTGGACGCCACCTTCTTGAGTTCTTTATATATTGGATAGTAGTACCCTATCTGATTTAGGATAGGTAAAGATCCTTTCCCAATCTGTTGGTGGCCTTTTTGTGTTATTGACGGTGTCTTTTGCCTTACAGAAGCTTTGCAATTTTATGAAGTCCCATTTGTTGATTCTCAATCTTAGATCACAAGCCATTGCTGTTCTATTCAGGAATTTTTCCCCTGTGCCCATATCTTCAGGGTTTTTCCCCACTTTCTCCTCTATACATTTCAGTGTTTCTGGTATTATGTGGAATTCCTTAATCCACTTAGATTTGACCTTAGTACAAGGAGATAGGAATGGATCAATTCGCATTCTTTTACATGATAACAGCCAGTTGTGCCAGCACCATTTCTTGAAAATGCTGTCTATTTTTTCACTGCATGGTTTTAGCTCCATTGTCAAAGATCAAGTGACCATAGGTGTGTGGGTTCATTTCTGGGTCTTCAATTCTATTCCATTGGTCTACTTATCTGTTGCTATACCAGTACCATGCAGTTTTTATCACAATTGCTCTGTAGTATAGCTTTAGGTCAGGCATGGTGATTCCACCAGAGGTTCTTTTATCCTTGAGAAGAGTTTTTGCTATCCTAGGTTTTTTGTTATTCCAGATGAATTTGCAAATTGCTCCTTCTAATTCGTTGAAGAATTGAGTTGGAATTTTGATGGGGATTGCATTGAATCTGTAGATTGCTTTTGGCAAGATATCCATTTTGACTATATTGATCCTGCCAATCCATGAGCATGGGAGATCTTTCCATCTTCTGAGATCTTCTTTAATTTCTTTCTTCAGAGATTTGAAGTTCTTATCATATAGATCTTCACTTCCTTAGTTAGAGTCACACCAAGGTATTTTATATTATTTTTGACTATTGTGAAGGGTGTTGTTTCCCAAATTTCTTTCTCAGCCTGTTTATCCTTTGTGTAGAGAAAGGACATTGACTTGTTTGAGTTAATTTTATATCCAGCTACTTCATTTGAAGCTGTTTATCAGGTTTAGGAGTTCTCTGGTGGAATTTTTAGGGTCACTTATATATACTATCATCTGCAAAAAGTGATATTTTGACTTCTTTTCCAATTTGTATCCCCTTGATCTCCTTTTGTTGTCTAATTGCTCTGGCTAGGACTTCAAGTACAATATTGAACAGGTAGGGAGAAAGTGGGCAGCCTTGTCTAGTCCCTGATTTTAGTGGGATTGCTTACAGCTTCTCACCATTTACTTTGATGTTGGCTACTGGTTTGCTGTAGATTGCTTTTATCATGTTTAGGTGTGGGCCTTGAATTCCTGGTCTTTCCAAGTCTTTTATCATGAATTGGTGTTGGATTTTGTCAAATGCTTTCTCAGCATCTAACGAGATGATCATGTGGTTTTTGTCTTTGAGTTTGTTTATATAGTGGATTATGTTGATGGATTTCCATATATTAAACCATCCCTGCATCCCTGTAATGAAACCTACTTGGTCAGGATGGATGATTATTTTGATGTGTTCTTGAAGCTTGATTTTCTTATCAAGGGCCAGTTTCTTCTAATGCCCTTGGTTAAACACATGGAACTGGAGAATATTTCACTGGAAGAGGTTGTGGAACTAAAATATGTGGAAAAATACACCACTCCCAATCAGAGCAGTGCATGTTCCATGATGACTGGATCAGCTCAACTAAAGGGGCAGAAGAAAGAATCCTGCCTGTCTGATTCTAATGATAAGTCTTCTCGGATCCTTTGAAGGAAAGTCATTAAGAACAATTGTGGGACATACAGATGTTGTGAAAGATGTGGCTTGGGTCAAAAAAAAAAAAAAAAGACAGTTTGTCCTGCTTACTACAGACTGTCTCAATGGAGCAGACTATTCTCTAATAGGAGTGGAACATTGAGAAGACCAAAGTGAAAGCTCTGTAATGCTGCCAAGGGCATGATGGGAGTGTGGATGCCATAGTAGTCAATAGCTTTAGCTTAGGAACTAAGTTTTGCAGTGACTCCTGGGATAAGATGCTAAAGATCTGGTCTACAGTCCCTATTGATGAAGAAGATTAAATGGAAGAACCCACAAATCGACTAAGAAAAAAAAAAAAAAAGAACAATTGGGACTAACAAGAACACCCTTTGTGACCCTCTCTGGCCACACAGAAGCAATTTCCTCAGTCTTTTGGACAGATTCTGAAGAACTCTGTAGTTGGAATTACACAATTAAGAGTGTGGGATGTTGAGTCTGGTGGTCTTAAGTCAACTGTGACAGGAAATAAAGTGTTTAATTCTATCTTCTATTCTTGCCTTTGTAAATGTTTGGCATCTGGAAGTATAGACAGGCATATTAGACTATGGGATCCCGGAACTAAAGATGGTTCTTTGGTGTCGATGTCTCTCACCTCACACACAGGCTGGGTGACATCAGTGACGTAGTCTCCTACCCATGAACAGCAGCTGGTCTCAGGCTGGTTAGATAACATTGTGAAGCTATGGGATACAAGAAGTTGTAAGGTTTCTCTCTATGATCTAGCTGCTCATGAAGACAAAGTTCTACGTGTGGATTGGACAGACACAGGGATATTTTTGAGTGGAGGAACAGACAATAAATTGTATTCCTACAGATATTCCCCTAGTACTTCCGATGTGGGGCTTGAATGTGAATGGCTGATAAGAGAAAAAAAAGTCATGCACTTTTATCATACATTTTTTTCTCCTGAGAATTCAAAATACAAATAAGAAAAAATTTAAAATTTCAAAATCATAATTGACTTAAGCAAGGGAAAATAATTAAAATATGAATGGTAGACATTGAGAATAAGTTTTAATTTTTAAATGAAACTTAACGTTAACAAGTTATTATTCATCTTACATTGTAAACAAACTTATTTAGAGATACAATAATATTGTTTTGTTATATTACCATTAGAATAAAAAGCAAACATATAGATGGCAAGATAACATTAGGCCCATGTTCAGGAAAACATTAAATGATTTTTGAGCAAGATATCTATCTATCCCCTTTGAGGAAAGGCTATAGGTTAAGTTGAGCTTAGATTTAAATCCCAAGTTTCCATATTAAAGTAAGCACAACCTAAGTCCTCGTCATTTCCTCAGTAGCATACACTGTTATGAGTAGTATATTCTGTAAAACACAAACCCTGGAAATGTACAACTATCTTTAATTTTGAAGAAATTAATTCTTTTAAAATAGATAAATATTTTTTTTCTCCTGGAACTCAAGAAAACCCAGAGCCATGTGTGTGGTATACTTTGAATACTTATTTTACATGTATGAGTATTTTGCTTACCCACACATCTGTGAACCACCTGAGTGCCTGATATAGAACATAGCTAGAAGTGACATTGAATTCCCCAGAACTTATGCTATCAATTGATGCAGTTCATCATGTGTGTGCTCAAACTCTTAATGATACAGCTTCAAATAGTTTTAGGAATTCATGAAGTTTGTAATTACAAAATGTATTCATCACTGCTTACAAAGCATGTATAATAGGAAAGGAAATGGGGAAGGCTCTGCAATCAATGACAAAGAAATGTGCAATATTACCTTATACAAGATGAACAAAAGAGTAAAAAAATGCATTTTAGTTAAAAATTCACAATAATCAAAATTTAAATTCAGCAGAGATTTTCAGGTTGTTCATTTAGAAAAAAAATATTTTAAAATGGAAAATATGAAGAATTAAGGTTACATGTATGTAGTTATTTTATTCTAGGTACAAGTGGATAACCAAGAAGCAATTGCACTCTATTTAGAGAATCAGAATATGTTTGATTAAAATTGTGGCTGTAAGAAGAGTTTACATTTCTATTCATGTTCATAATTTAGATAAATTGCTCCAGCATGTAAGGAAGCTGATGCGTTTTTGTGAATTATCATTTTAAATATGAAAATTATAGATATGAAAAGACATTCTCATTACACTGTCTCTGACAGCCTTTACCATAAACCCAAATTAGTATTTATAAAATAACTAACCCTGAGCAGTATGCTATTAATTGCTAAGTTACAAATAGCACCCATTTTTGGTGTCTCACATTCAGAGAGGTAAATGCCCTTCTTTCTCATTTTTTTCTTCCAGCCTACCAGTTGCAAAGCTGTCCTGATCCTCGCCCATTTCGAAATGGGTTTGTAATTGGAAATGATTTTACTGTGGGTCAAACCATTTCATTCGAATGTTTCCCAGGATACACATTAATTGGCAACTCAGCTCTCACATGTCTTCATGGAGTCAGCCGGAATTGGAACCATCCGCTGCCAAGGTGTGAAGGTAAGCTTTTAAACTCAAATTGTCTTCAAGATGATGCTATTTGTTAGAAGTTATGAGAGCATGGTTTTGCTTTCAACTAAGGACTTTTTAATAACTAAAAAAGGTAAATAAAATCACATATTGAATGCAGATTATATTAATGGCAGCAATATTTTAATTTACATTTTATTAGATATTTTCTTCATTTACATTTCAAATGCTATCCCCTTTCTTAGTTTCCTCTCCGAAAATCCCCTGTCCCCTCCTCATGCCCCCTCCTCCCCAACCCACCCACTCCTGCTTCCTAGCCATGGCATTCCCCTATACTGAGGAATAGAATCTTTGCAAGACCAAAGGCCTCTTCTCCCATTGATGGCTGACTTGGCCATCTTCTGCTACATATGCAGCTAGAGACACAAGTGCCACCATGTGTTTTCTTGATTGGTGGTTTAGTCTCATGGAGCTCTGGAGGTACTGGTTACTTCATATTGTTGTTCCTCCTATAGGGCTTCAGACCCTTCAGCTCCTTGGGTACTTCCTCTGGCTCCTTCATTGGGGACCCTGTGCTCTGTCCAATAGATGACTGTGAGCATCCACTTCTGTATTTGCTAGACACTGGCAGAGACTCACAGGAGACAGCTAACCTTCTACTGAGAATATGAGCAAAATTTGTTAACATTTTAGACACTTTCTAACTTCTTATGTGTTTATGTGAAGGTCAGGGGATGTTCATCTTTTTAACATCAGTACTGTAAACAGAAAATCAAGATACAGTTATTTAATTTGAGTGACTATTCTATAAAAATACTGTTGAAAATTTTAAAAATGCAATATGTCTAGGGCATACATTATGAGAGACATTTGTGTGTGCATTGATGAACGTTATATCAAATGAATAAAGAGCTTTGTGATCACCAAGGACAACAAATATGTCAAAGATCTCATGTGGAAAACTTTTTTAAAAATTACTATATTTTGTACATTCTTACCAACGAAGGTAGAATAAAACTAATGCACTATAACTGCCTTAAAAGTTTGATAGCTAAGCCGGGTGTGGCGACGCACGCCTTTAATCCCGGCACTGGCGAGGCAGAGGCAGGCGGATTTCTGAGTTCGAGACCAGCCTGGTCTACAAAGTGAGCTCCAGGACAGCCAGGGCTATACGGAGAAACCCTGACTCCCCCCCCCCCCCAACAAAAAAGTTTGATAGCTTTGCCATTTATCTAGTTCACTATTTTCCAACATGCTCATGTATCTCTTTCCATAGCTCTTTGTGGCGGGAATATAACTGCAATGAATGGTACCATTTATTCTCCTGGCTATCCTGATGAATATCCAAACTTCCAAGACTGCTTTTGGCTCGTAAGAGTTCCCCCTGGGAATGGGATCTACATCAATTTTACTGTTCTTCAAACAGAACCCATCTATGACTTCATTACTGTATGGTAAGTCAGTACTGTTCTTTGTGATTGACTAAATTATGAACGGGAATAAGGTCAAGATAAAAGTAAGTCACAGTTCTCTATTACAAACTACCATCTGAAATTTGAAATGGCATAACTGAGAGTCTGTATGGCTTTGCTTTCTTTTGATTTTTTTATATGAGACAAATATAATAAATATATT
Organism: Mus musculus; assembly: GCF_000001635.26. Taxonomy (NCBI): domain Eukaryota; kingdom Metazoa; phylum Chordata; class Mammalia; order Rodentia; family Muridae; genus Mus; species Mus musculus. Next base: position 47,696,465 of record NC_000081.6, on the reverse strand, counting down.
TTAGAATGTAATCCCATTAAGTAGCAAACCCCATGGCTGAAAATGTGTATTGTAGACAACTACCAAAATGTTTAAGGAAGTCCTCTATTTATCAAAACTGGTGAAATTTAAGACCTCTGTTCAGACCATAATTATATTATATGATATTTAATTTTTTGTCGTAAGAAATTATTATACAGTAAAATATGTATACTATAATTGTATCAATTGGAGTAACTTTGTTAAAGGTACAAAGAAAACCTCTGAATTAATCAAAGACTAAAACACTGTGAGTTTCAGGAGCACTAATTATATCAGTCTGAGTCTGCTGTCAAAGAAAGTAACAGAAGACAACACAAGCTTTAAGAGATTCTTAGTACCTGCTGAAAACTAAATTGATTACTGTTTATATTGGTTCATTTGTTTAGGTAAAAACATAACCCATTTTTAAAGCTTCGTATTTTAGGATTTTATTATTTGTGTAGGTGCATGATGTACCAATAGCATTTTTGATTAAAGGATTATTTTACTTTGCTCTTAAAGTAATGATAAGTGATTGTATGCCGTACCTTCATGAAATTCATCTAAAGCTCTGTAAATCATCAGTATCATTCTCTCCTTCCAAACTCTTGTCTAACAGGGATGGACCTGACCAAAATTCACCCCAAATTGGTCAATTCAGTGGCAATACTGCTTTGGAATCAGTATACAGCACTTCAAATCAAATTCTAATCAAATTCCACAGTGACTTCACAACAAGTGGCTTTTTTGTGCTCAGTTATCATGGTTGGTATTATCTAAGTGTTTTTATTTCATTTGGTACCATTTAAATTGTCCTGGAAAATTGAATGTAATATATCTTTATCCAATGATTGAAAATGTATTAAAATCTGACACTTTGATCATCACTGCATCTTATGCATTTCAAACACATTTACTTGCAAACCATGACCTCCTCTAAGTACTTAGGGATATTAACGTGTGAGCAAATGGCTATAGGAAATAAATCAGTCAGTAATTACCCAGTGGAAAATAATCATTTTGCATGGAAACCAATAAAAGAGAACCAGCTGTTCATATTTTACTGCATGTAATTTGGAGACAGCAATAGATTCTCTGAACAAAAAAAAAAAATGTTTAATCTAGTCAACCTGCTGCGAATATTTCTAAAATTAGCATCTAATATCTTTATGCTCTGGATCACATTACTCATTCATTTAAACTCTTGTTTCAAATCGTATCTGTGCAAGAATCTTACAGTTTTTGCTGGTGATTCCAGATCATTAAGTTCATAGCTTTTATCCCTATGAAGTACTTTAGGAGTTTCAGTTTTATTTGGTTATACAGAATTGTTCTGTGTCCTACCTTCAGAACATTAACTTTGTGAGAAGATATTATATTTTTCACAGAAATCTCCCTTCATATCTGTTTGCTTCAAATTACTTTTATTCATTACAGATAAGGAATGTTTATCTCTTTTCATTCTTAAAAATATTTATTTATTTTTATTTACTTTACATCTGAGCACAGCCACCTTCCCTCCTTTCTTCCCAGTCCAATCTTTACAAAATCCCTACCGCCATTACCTCTCATTCTTCTCAGAGAAGGGGAGCCTCCCACCTTGTGTACCACCTCAGCATAAATCATCTAGTCACAGCAGAGCTAGGTACATCCTCTCCCACTGAGGCTTGACCAGTCAGTCCAATTAATAAGAGAATCTAATGGCAAGGAACAAAGATGGAGACAACCCCCATTTGACTTGTTAGGAAAACCACATAAATGACAAACTGCAATTTTGCAACAGATATGTAGGGAGTCTAGGTCCACCTCCTGATTACTCACTAGTTGGTGGCCTAGGCTATGTGAGCCCTTTATTCCCAGGTTAGTTGACTCTTGAGTATCTTCTTAGGGTATCTTTGACCTAACTTGATCACTTATATTCCCCACTCTTCCAAAAGAATCCCCAGGACTCCAACTGATATTTAGCTCTGAGTCTCTGCATCTGCCACAGTCAACTGATGGATGAGGCCTCTAGAGAGTCAGTTATGCTAGGTTCCTATCTCCAAGCATAGTAGAGTATCATTAATAGTTGCTGCAGACCCTCTGGGCCCCTTTGTCTGCATGGAACAGGTCTCTAGTAGCAGGTGGGCAAAGCAGCGGATGAGTGACAGACAGATGCACACAGGAGAGGTTGTGTAGAATCTGAATGTATTTTGTCAAATCGAGCATCAGACTTTTTATACAGAAGACAATAAGGAAGTTGGGTGACATACCCGCAAGGTACACATGAGGTAACCGGATGCTTAATGACTCTTACACGGAACAGAAGAATGAAAACGCAAAGATCAGAAGGAACTGGGCAATAAAATTAACTGAGACAAAGTCAGCCCTATCTAAGGTCAGCTATAGTCTTAGAAGCCAGGTGTGAGATCTTTTCACTCCTAGGGCAATGGCTTTCACACCCAAGTCATGGTTCTAACTAGGGAGTTCTGTTCTAGCTAACCATCTCATGAATAATGCAATACTCTAAAACCACAGCCCGATCTACTTCCTAAACCATTGTAAATTCCTGTATATGGGAGCGACTTGGCTTTTATTCTAAGTGATAGTGTAATACCAGAGGCTATTCTGAATGTCACTGAATAGCAACATTCTTACTGAATTTCAAGCCCATGGTCTTGTTCAACAACGTTCTAGGACTGTTGGAACACTGACGAAGGGCTTTAGCTATGTCAGAATTCAATCTTAAAAGGCACTTATAATAGGATAACACTAAAAGAGAGCACGTGGATCCAGACACTAGACTAGCGTGGGAATGGAAAATTAATGTATGGGTTAGAGAGAACGCCAGACTCCAGGAGCGAGTTTCTGTGAAACTCTTTTGCCTTGTGAGTAGCTTTCAAGCTTCAGCCTGTCAAGCTGACTTGACCAGAGAGCGTGGCAAGTAGTGTCAACGGTTGGCTCTCTCACATGGGATAATTCTCAAGTTGGGGGAGTCACTGGTTGGCTGTTCCCTCAGTCTATGCGCCATCTTTATCACTGCACATCTTGTGGGAAGACAAATTATGCTTTGAAGGTTTTGTGGGTGGATTGGTGACGCCTCACTCCTCTGGAAGTCCTGCATGGCTAGAGGAGGTGGTTATTTCAGTCTCCATATCCCCCTCTAGTAGGAGTCTAAGCTAGGGTCATCCCCATAACCTCTCCATACCCTCTTCCATCCCAGGCCACCAGCTAGTCACCAGACATGCCCCCAACCTCTCTTTCCCTGTGCTGTTGATTTCTGTTCTCACTCCCAGGCCTCTCTTACCACTCCCATACCTGATTGCCATAATTATGTATTATTATATTCTATGACTCTGGTCCTACTAAAACATCCTGCCTTACATAATGGGAGAGTGATCTAAAATACTTTACAGGACCAATTAATCTCCATAATTAAACCTGTAAATATTTTATAAAAATTGGATAGCAGACAGTACTTTGCCCACTATATTAGTATACTACTTAGTGTGTCATAGTGTAATGCATTGTAATGAAATATTAGATACGATTTGTGCTATGGGAAATACAAATTTATCAAATATGATTTCTTTTAAAACACCTAAATCACACTGACTGGTAAAATTGAGAATCTACTACATGATACTCGAATTCTTTAACTGAACATTTTTATGTCCCAGTTGGATGATATCTAGTCAGTTTCTCCATAGCAACCCTGAACATCAGTTCTGCATGTATATTGTAACATAGCTACTGAGAAAGTGTTATGTTCTCCAGAAACAGTTTCAGGCTTCTTATTTGTTTGGTTTTCTCCCTCTAGTCTGCAAAATTTTTGGGACGAAATAAATTCGGTGTTAACTGCCTTAAACCCCTAAGACAACTCAACAGCCCCATTTTGTAACTTTATTTAATAAACTAAAAGGTAGATGGGTATTTATCTTTTATATTTGTTAATTAAATTGAGTTTTAAAAGATGTCTCGGTGGTTAAGGATATGTATTGTTCTTTCAGGGGACCCATGTTTGATTCTCATAAACCACGTGACAGCTTATAATCATAACTCTAATTTTGAGGGATTGAACATCATTTTCTGACCTGTCCCAGATACCAGGCAGACATGTGGTACACAGACATGCAAACAGTAGTCTTATAAATATAAGTTAGGGGCTGGTGAGATGGCTCAGTGGGTAAGAGCACCCGACTGCTCTTCCGAAGGTCCAGAGTTCAAATCCCAGCAACCACATGGTGGCTCACAACCATCTGTAACAAGATCTGACACCCTCTTCTGGAGTGTCTGAAGACAGCTACAGTGTACTTACATATAATAAATAAATAAACAAACAAACAAACAAATAAATATAAGTTAAAGAAATCTAAAAAATAATTAATATACTTACTTAAATTTAGAGCAGTTTATCATTCCTTTTTATTTAAATTATGTTGATTATAAAAGTGTTAGGTGTTCAGCTTATTAATTTCACAGGTCAAGGTTTTTAATGTGTTTTCTTAAGGTCACACTGATCATTTATGATTTGCTTACTAATATATTTTAGTATCTTAAAATGAATATATGTGTTCTCCCTCGCTATTATGTTCAAGATGAACTCTATCCCAACTCTATGTCTTCTATAAAGCATCACCATCCTAAGGCTTTTTAGATGAAAAATAACAATCATAAAAAGCTTTACAAAACAAAAGTTATGTGTAATGAATAGAATACAAAGGTCACTTTTCCTGAGATATTTCATTTGAGGAAATGTTTTCCCCCTCAATTACTGTAACACAATCCACAACAGTATGAACTTTACTTGGAATATACTACTGGGTCAGACGGAAGTTGGCAGATGATAAAAATTAAAAACATTTGTTATGTAGTGACATGTTGAATATAAACTCATAAACCCCATTGTAAATGGCTGACACTAACTTTGAATATCACCATATTACTAAGAGCCACCATTCACTGAAAGATAATATGCCTTGAGAATAATAGGAGTTGTTATGCATTAGTTATTCCTAGATTACATGGAATCATTATTAGTTCTATTTTAACAATATAAATTATAATTAAAATTTAAACAATCAGGAGTAAAGCATAAAGCAATAAACATGCAGTAGAAATAGACTAGATATAGGACATAGATAGAAATGTGTTTTTCTCTGTCCAAATAATTATTTATTCATGTATTTGCTTGTTTTTTGTTCATTCATTTATATATTTGTTTACTTATTTATTATTTTTCAAGACAGGTTTTGTTGTGTAGCCTTGGCTGTCTTAGAGCTAGCTATAGACCACACTGACCTCAAACTCGCAAAGATCCACCTGCCTCTGTTTCCTGAGTGCTGGGATTAAAGGCATGTGCCACCTCTTCCACCTCAATGATTCATTAAAGAAAACACCAAAAAAAATTTTGTTTTGAGTTCACCTTATTTTTAATAACAAACTTCACTTAATTAACTTGACCTCGAAATGTCTTAGTGTCTCAGTTATTGTGACACACAGGCTGGGATAGTTGGGGGTTGACAGTGCTCTGTGTCTGTTCTGTATGTTTACACAATGTGCTGGCGCACCATAAAAAATGGCTGTGAAGTCTGACTAATGCAGGAGAGACATGGGAAGCACAACACTGAAATCCCGTTCTGTTGATTTGAACATAGGCTATTGGTTTTATGATTTATTCATTTGTTTTCTAGGCTGTCTTTATTTTCTAATACCTGAATATAAAACAATCTTTTTTTTTTTCCTCTCAAAAAGGGGAATCTTATTAAGCACACAATGGTTCCTCCTGATCTGTGGCTGGAATTCCACTGTCTCATGCATCCACAGTCTCTTGTACTCAGTAAATAATAAATGAAAAATCCCCCAAGCCAATCCATAAAACTTAAATAAATTTTAAAATAACTTACAATTATTGAATTTCATAACATTATTTAGTGTTATTTCTTTATTTTTTTGTTTCTAATGTACTCAGTGAGAAATTCAAAAAATCAATCCATAAAAATACACAAATTATGATATAATTATAATGATTAAATTGTATAACATTATCCACTGTTATTTTTGTTCTTAATTCATAAGTTAAATTATTAAGTTAATTGATTAATAAATTAAATTTTATTCATATAAATTTAATTCATAGCTTAAAATTTAAATGTATGCATAGTAAAAGTCTTATTTATAGGGTACAGAGCAAACTGTAGCTTCAAGTAGCAACTGTGATTTAAATATTCCCCCAAGTGATAGAAGAAGACTAGTAATTCTCATTACATATTGTTTTACATAATAAGAATATCTTAAGTAAAGAATAAGTTCATTGTGTAGTAGATAATATATTTATCAGGTCTGTAACATCTTTTATATTAAAAATAGATTTTTTTCATGTAAAATATTCCAAATAAAGTTTCTCCTCCTTCTTCTCCTATAAGATCCTCCCCACTTCTTCTCACACCCAAATCTAATCCCTTCTGTTGATAATTAGGAAATAAACACGCTTCTAAAGGATAATGTAACATAATATAATACATAATATGGATATTATAATATATACTATGAATAACATAATGTAATAATATAATAAAACAAACAGAAAATGAAGAGCTTACCCCATTAAAACACAAGAAGCATATATAAATCCAGATACTGTTTACATTTTTCTTTTATTATCCATTTAGTTCAAGAGACTATGTACACATAATACAGTGGGATTCTAAGCACAGATAAGGAGGGACCACTATGTGTTCAGTAAGATGGTCTTTTATAAAATGATGAGATTCCCTTAGGCTCAGATATTTGAAAATAAAGATGGTCTTAACCACAAACAGAAATGTTCTAAAAACCAATAGCTTTTGTTTAAGTCAACAGTTACATATTTTAGAATACTATCACAACATAAGGTAATAAAACATTATATATATATATATATATATATATATATATATATATATATATATATATATATATATATATACACACACACACATATATATATGATGTAAAGAGTATAAGAAAAAATAAAGTAAAAATTATTTGTGCGTATATGCACATATTAATATATGTATACATACAATCACATACACACACACACACACACACACACACACACACACACACACACTTTTATAGAAAAAGCCATGGCATGGTATTATGAGATAAAAAATCTCCAAAAATTTCGGTTTTTTCATGATTTTGTATTGTCCAGCTACAGCTGGCCATGCAGCCTACCTTTATGAGTAATTTATTTCTTCAGTGAGACTTCATTAGCAAGTAGTGATCAGTGGGTTGTATCTTCTGCATTAAGAATGAGGGTGTGTGAACAGTTTTTCTTTCAGCTCCAGGCCCCATCTCATGTAGATTCAAGCATGCTTTGTCCATACTGCCTCAGTTCCTGTGTGTCAATCATCTTTCTTTAGAGGGTCTTGTTTCCTTGGTGTTTTCTGTCCATCTACCTCTTATTCTTTTTCTTTACTCCCCTTTAATAGAGTTGTCTAAATCCCTTGGGAGTGGGTGGCTATTCATGGAGATATCCTGTTTATGGCTTAGTCTTCCAATGTCTTCTACATACTGAATATTGGCTGGCTGGCTGTGGTTCTCTGTATTTGTTCACATCTGCTGCAGTAAGAAGCTTCCTTGATGGTGGCCGAGCAGGATACTGATCTATGTGTATACCAAAGATACATTAGGAGACAATTTCATGTTACCACCCTTTAGTAGAGCAGTATTTCATTTACCCTTGTTCCCCTTGCTAACTACTTTCAGATTTTTGATCACCCAAATAGCATCGGGTATGAGGTCTGGCTCATGGAATGGGCGTTAAGACAAATAAGATATTGGTTGGTTACTCTTAGATGTGTGATACCATTGCACTAGCATTACATGTACCACTGTAGACCAAGAGTTTTTACCCATGTTGGTGCTTATTTTTCACCGTTGATAGTTTGCAAAATACCTTCAGGTACCAAAAACACCAACTTTTACCAGTGAAGGCTCTATTTCTCCATGTTCTCCATGCTATATAAATGTTGCCTTCAGTGAACTGCAGATTTCAGGGATGCTGTCTGTAATTTCTGTTTGGTCATCTTCTAAAGATATCATTTCTACACAGTTAATGCTGTGTTTGGGAATAACATTTACTATACAAAGTGTTTATTTTATAAGAAGCTTCTGCAGATAAAGACACATTTAGATAATTTAGAATTATTCTTAGGATTATCTTAACTGCATGAGTCCCTTGCATTATAGCCTTATAACAGGTAAAGACATGACCAATGTTCATATAAGAGCTCAAATCAGAGAGAGAGAAAGAGAGAGAGAGAGAGAGAGAGAGAGAACTCCAAACTCAAAAGGTTTCCTATTCAGATGTTCAAAGTGCACGGTGCGTGTGGATATTACAATGGTTTGTGTGCATGTGCTCATGTGCATACACATGTATGTATGTATGTGTATGCGTGTGTATGTATGTGCATGTATGTGTGTAAAATGAAGTTGTAGCTAAATATATAATTCCATAGATGTAATTTAAATAAGTGAAACTTATTTAGATAACTACAAATCAACTCAGTGATTAAATAAATAAGTGTCCAATCAAACATATATGACATTCATCACTGTGGCTTTTATTTTGATTTTGCCATAATGTCTCCTCTAGACAAAGATCATCAGCAGCATAGCTTTTATTAAATAGGAATTAGCTTATTGACTTGCTATAAATAATGAGACAATGCACCAGTGACAGATACTGTGATATCTCAAAAACTATCATAGGGACACATGTGATAGGCTGTGAACTGTCTCAGTGTATAGGAACAATTCAAAAAAGTGTTCTTTTCTGGATTAGATGCTGTTCAAAAAATTAGATTGGTTTATGTCCAGGTATTTTAGACATCTTTCATTTTCCTATATAGAAGGAATGCTCTATATATACATAATTGCTATGGAGATAATATTCCCTCATATTAGTTGATGCAAAATAATCTTGCTGAAATGGAATGGCCTAAATTATGTTCTAGTGCCATAATTCTATTATAGGAAGGTCTTGTTCATATCTTGCTCCAATAGTTCAAATTATTATCTTGTCTGATGTTCACCTTTAGTAAAATTGTTTTCATTTAATATCAGACAAGTTCTAAACTGAAAGAATATATATAGATATATAGATATATAGATACAGGTATAGCTATATAGATACAGATAGGTATAGGTATAGATTGTGTGTGTATTTAGAACTTCAGTTTTGAATATTCACATTGGATTAAAGTGAAAACTAATAATTGGTATAGTATATTACTGCAGAAGCACCACAAGGTGTGGTGATGAATGAACAGGGAGCAGAAATAGAGGCTTACAAATAAAACACTGTCACTGCTAATGCCCTCTGTTACCTGATAATGGGCAAGGATACTCAACCATAAAGAACAGAGGCTTTTGTTCCAGAACTTAATGGACTCAGTGCAGTGCCACAATACCTTCAATTACCCATGTGCATAGGAGGATAACTACTCATGCATCAGACACTGGAATTTTCCTGTAATAACCCTGAGAGCTCCCAATACCTTTCTTTGCAGTGTTTTTTGTTCCTTTACCATGAAGTTAATTAAAGATGCTTACTGTTAAACCTCCTCAGGACACAGATTTTCTTTTCTATACCTTAAAGTCAAGGATTAATATTTGCTATCATTTCTGACACCAATATCTTATCTAGACAGAAAGAAGGTTTTTAATCTCCAATATTCAGTGCAGAAATGACAGTTGTAAGTGACTCAAGCAATACAGAAACATTCCTTTTCATGTTAACTCGTTAGTAGGGTTTCTCTAAAATGTTGTATGTGTATATAAATAGATGCATGTAGGTATACCTATTTTCTATCCTCTTTGTGATTTGATAAACATTTATTAAAGAGCTTTTCACTATGCTTTCAAATGAATCTGTTTAAATTAATTCTAGGTGATATTAAAACAATACTGCTACAGATTCCAAAATCTAGAACATAATTATCAGTGTATCCACCCAGACCTTTCTCATATCTGTGGGCGATCATACTTGACCTAATATGAATCATCTCTGAACTAACCCAGGGCTTAGTTTCTATAATGGAGCAAGATAATTATTTTTATCACCTACAAGGAATAGTATGTCCTTACTTAGCAAAAAGGTTATGTACTTGTGCTTTTTTTTTTTGGTTTGGAGAAAAAAATGGCAATTTGCTGTTTTCTGATTTATTTTTTTTCTAGCAACTTCTAATAGTTCAGTTGAATAGACATAGATAAATGTGGGTATTCTTTTCTGCAATTGGGTTGGATGTGCACTACAAAGAAAATAGGAAATTAAAAATAACCAAAAAAATATGGCTAGAATCAAAGTCTAAAGCGATTGCAAGAAGTATTGGGTCAGGAACCAGATATGCATGCACACTCAAGCAAGGCACTTACTTAAATAATAGCTACCTTCTGAGATAAGGAAATGCTAAATACAACGCCTCCATGTTGTGATTGAATGATATTGTCAAACAAAGTGCTTCCTTGAAAAGAATGGAGATCTAAATCAATTGTGATTTTGAAAACTGTAAAGAAGAACCCATGCATCATTTCTCTTAATATTCATAATTGACGAAGTTCTTAAAGAACACTCCATGAAAATTGTGGACTAAAGTATGTGAACTGAGATACTTAAAATTTAGGTGACATTATTTATACTGATTGCCTCTGCTAGTGACTGAATGTGTTGCTTTGTGTACCACCATTCACTGCTCCAGGCCAACTTCCCCCTTCCACACAGCTCCAAGAGAGAGAGAGAGAGAGAGAGAGAGAGAGAGAGAGAGAGAATGTTGTTTGCACTTTAGAAACAAGTGACTTTTATCCCATGTTATATTGGTGATATTTGTACTTGACCTTCATGTCTTCCTCGGAAGTAACTAGAACATGGATTATGTGAAGGATGATACCATCTTAGTTTGATGTTTAATAGTTAACATTTTCTACATTTTATATAAATTGCAATTAAAAATAATTATATCAGTTCCCTCTTTCTTTCATCTTTCCCTCCACTTACATGTCCCTTCTTTCAAACTCCTTCTCCTATATTCTTCATTCTTCCTCAAATTCATAACACACACACACACACACACACACACACACACACACACACATATGTATGTTTCTATGAATATTATTTCAGGGCTAACCACTTGGTATTGAATAACCAATTATGGTGCAGATTCCTGGGAAAGATTCATTCTCCTTGTCTCAGAAGTCATTAGCTGTCCGTAGCTCTGTGTTAAAGTTGGGGTTCCATGTACTTCTTTTTGTTTTTGTTTTGTGTTTGTTTTTCGAGACAGGGTTTCTCAGTATAGCCCTGGTTGTCTTGGAACTCACTCTGTAGACCAGGCTGGCCTTGAACTCGGAAATCTGCCTGTCTCTGCCTCTGCCTCCCAAGTGCTGGGATTAAAGGCATGCACCACCACTGCCCGGCTATGCACTTCTTTCCTTCTACATCAGCATGTTTCTTGTTATTGTCATTGTCCACATCTTTTTCAGGTAAGGATATTGTTGGTGTATCATAAATAGCTTTATTATTGTTTTTTCCACTTTTCTTTTTATTTATTCTTCTTTCATATGTTATATCCTGACTGCTGCTTCCCCTCCCCAAATTTCTCCTAATTCTCCCTACACCTTCCATCTTCCCAAGTTCCACTGCTCCTGTTTCCTACAGAAAAGAGCAAGCCTCTCAGGCTTATTAACTGACCATGACATAACAAGACACAACAAGACTAGGCATGAACCATAGGCAACCCAAAGGATGGAAAAGGTTGCAAGAGCAGGCAAAAGAGTCAGAGACACTGTCACATCAGTTATTATGAGTGCCACAAAAGCCCCAAGCTTAAAAGTCTGCCCCATATGCAGAGGACAGAGGGCATATCCATGCAGACTCCATGACTGCCATTTCAGTTTTTGTGAACTTCTATGAACCTTGCTTAGTTGGTTGTGTGTGCCATTTTTTTCCTGTTATCCAAGATGTCTCTGGATCTTTCATTCATTTTTCCTCCTTTTCCACAGGGTTCCCTGAGCTCTGCCTAAAGATTGGATGTGGGTGTCTTCATCACTTCCATGAGCTGCTGAAAAAAGTTCTTTTCTGATGATTAGTGGGCTAGGAATTTATCTATAAATATAGGAGAATAGCATTAGGAATTGTTTCACTGACTCCCCCTCCCCCCGCCCCCGGTGTAGTTGTTAGTTGTGTTTGATTCTACCTTCAGGTGTGACATACCTGGATGGCCAGGAACCTGAAGCTGTAGGGACTCATTTTTTTAGTATACACAATCTCACAGCAGACCTGGGCCTCTGACTCATATTCCTTTCTGCCTTCTCCTCTACATTGTACCTGAGCTCTGAGGGTAGGTGTTTGATAAAGACATACTATTGAGGTCTGAGTGTTTCTAAATCTCTCACTCTCTGCACATTGTCCAGTTTTTGATTTCTATGTTAATTCCTATTTCTGAAAGAGGAAGCACTTCTGATGATGGCTTCACCAGTCATCGATCTATGGATATAGCAACCTGTTGTTAATAAGTGTTTTTATTACTTTGTTCCTTTAGAAGAACAATGGAACTTGATTTTCCCCAAGGAATTTTGGCCACTTGATCAGTGTCAGGTATTGGTTCCATCTCAAGGAGTGGTTCTTAAGTCCAATGAGAAAATGCTTAGTTAATCCCACATTTGTCTATCCTTCACTTCATCATATCTTGTAGGCAAGGTACCATGTAGATTATAGATTTTGTAGCTGATTCATTTGTTACCTTTCTTTGCTAGTTAGCAGAGGATCTTCTATTACCATTGACACTTGTCAGTAGGGGGGAAGGCTCTGTGTAGACAATAGCTTGACTTCTCAGTGTTTGGTGAGATATGTAAGCATTGTTGCCAGAAATTGAATACTACCATCGATTTGTGGAAAGTAACAAATAGCCTTTGTGATATCCTGAGCTGATGGGTTGTTTCCATAGAACCCAAGATTTACACTGTTTCAAATATTTCCCAGAAAATTTCATTTATTATATTGATTATTCTCTGATTATATATGCAATACATTTTAACTTGTATTGTATAATTTCTTGACTTTTGTTCTCCCTATATAATGTGTATTAATCCTTTCACAATATGCTGTAAGCAAAGATTCTCTGCCTCTCATGCACTTCTTCAGATGGTGATTGTTTTCTTAACTAGTCTCTGGAGACATTGTAGCTCTCATAATGTCTCAAAAATTAATCCGGGTGGGCATGAAACTTATTTAATGTTTTGAACATTTCTTTTGCTGTGCTGTGCTAGTAGTTGTAGGATCAACAAACACACATTTGCCATAGATATATTGCTAGATTATGTATTCTAGTATATTACAAGTCTATGGGAACCAGTAAGTAATCTCTGTAATTTTAAAGCAAATTGTTCAGTGTAGAACCAGAGTGAATTTATTGCTCTGTTTTTGGAGGTGGTAGGTTTTTTTTTTAATAGTTATGAGGATGGATCCCTAATATAGAATTTACATGCTATAGAATTAAAAAATTACTTCAGTAGTCATACTAATGTTAAAATTCACTAGACAAGGAATACAGAATACATTAAAGTGATGTGTGCCTCTCTCCAGTCTAAGTTTTTAAAGTATTCTAATTCAGTTTCAGTTTCATACCCATTTTATAAATGAGAAAAAAGATACACTTTTTAAATTTTTAATTTATTACTGTTTAAAATATCATATATGTATAGAGTGTATCTTTTTCATATTCATCCTCTCATTCCGTTCTTCCAATCCTCCTGGGCTCCTTACCAATAACAGCTCCCCTAAAATTGTGTGTGTGTTTGTAAGATATGAACCCAATCAGGAAAGTCTGTATATGAATGGTTGAGGGGTCATATGCTATCCACGTATTACCTATGAGTAGCTATCAAACAAACAAAACTGATTCTCTCTCTGGTCACAGCCACCAAATATCATCACAGGACAGTTGGGCCTCCAGAAGCTCTTTCATCATGCTAGAATTTTTAACTAGCTAGATCTTTATACTTGTATGCAGGAGGGTATGCACATGCATAATTTGCTGTTTTTCTTTAAATGATGTTAAACTCAGTCATTAAGAAATTATTTATTACTTATTCATTGAATGTTTGGTGCTCCATTTCAAATACATCACTCTCAAAAAATTAGCAGTATTGCCAAAAGTCTCTCTTTTCATGAGTCTGTATTGAGTGCATAAATGGATATGAAGTCAATAAGTTTCATATTATTAAAGGAATAATAAATCGGAATGGAATATATCACCTTAATATAATATAATCAATGGAAAGACTCTCTGTATTTAAGACAAATTATAAAAGAAAGCAGAACAAGTTCAATGTTAGTTATCTAGAAGTGCTGTTATTTAGAACATGAAGTTTAGACATTTTGTTATCCATACTAAATTATTATTATTATTATTATTATTATTATTATTATGTTTTTTTTTGAGACAGGGTTTGTCTGCGTAGCCCTGGCTGTCCTGGAATTCACTCTGTAGTCCAGGCTGGCCTTGAACTCAGTAATCCGCGTACCTCTGCCTCCCAAGTGCTGGGACTAAAGGTGTGCGCCTCTACTGCCCGGCTAAAAATTTTGTTATCCATTCTGTTTTGGAGCTTTGTTGATTGACCAATAGAGGAACTAGGCCGCTGGTATATATGTTTGTTTGTTTTTCCCCCGCTCTGGTTTCACTTTTACTAAAACAATAATGTTGTTTATTATCTAAGGAGAATATAGCAACCTTTGTGGATGACGTGCTGGTTTACATCTGAGGTTCTTGAGATTAAAATATTCTCAGAAAGTAGCTGTTTCCAGCTAAAGTAGAAGATGGTTCATAGCTTGCATTAGTTTCTTTGTCAGTCTCATTTTCTATTCTTATCCATTACCAGCTGTAGTTATTTTTATTTTCATTCCCATTGTAGTGAGTTTTGGTTAAAATTAAAGAGATTTAGTTAGTCTAGAATTAAACAAAAATTATAGTTCCAAAAATATCGTCTACATACTCTTAAATCATTTATCGCCAAATTATCCCTGTTTTCCCATGTTTGTCTCCCAGAGCTTTCATATACAATCATGTTTTGTTGTTTATGTCTACATATTTTGTCATCTCTGTGAGGTTTGTTCATCTCTGTAGTCGCCTTCTTTCCAAAACACACACCACCAACACCACGACAATCATTCTAATCACGAGACTACTTCTTACTTCAGCTAGTCAAATTCTGCTCACTAGTTTTTTTGATTTACATCTTTCTCATCCATTATTATATCCATTATCAGTCTACATCTGAGAATGATTTTAAGTAAGTGTTTAATTGTAGCTCTAATGCATCATCGCATATGAGAGATAGTAGGAACTCAGTAAGAACTTACTTGATGCACATCTAAAAGAGCCATGGAAAGTGCTGTACAAAATGTAAAGATCTGTCAAATACTCCCATAATAAGCTGTTTATAATGCAAGAACTAATGCATGGAAGAGTAAAGATAGAAGAGTAGACAGTTGTCCAACACTATTCACTATGATTAGAGGCTAACAAAGCTTCCCTCAATGGAGATCTGGGTAAAGAATTGTATGTCAGATAAAAGGTTCCTTAGAGAAAGCATCGGAATTAAGGCAGATTAAAAAAAGAGGGACTGGGGATAGTAAAATTATTAGTGTGCCTGATCTCAGACTATAAAGTCAGGCTGTAGCCCATGGTATCCAATATGTATTCACTGTACGTATAAGGGGAATGAGGAAAAAAAATTACTTCAACTTTTGTTTATTTTCTGTAATTATGTATAAAATTATGATTATGTGAACAGAATAGATTTGATCTTTTACTTTTTCACGTGTGGAAATGTTTATTTTTGTAAATGAATATTACTGCAAGTGTATGCAAGTACTGCATGTGTGTGTGTGTGTTTGTGCGTGTGTGCGTGTGTGAGAGAGAAAGGGAGAGAGAGAGAGAGAGAGAGAGAGAGAGAGAGAGAGAGAGAGAGAGAGAGAGAGAGAGAGAAATTTACAGGTTTGAGTATATGTAGAACCCTGAAGTTTATATTGTATGTCTTTTTTTGACCTGTCTTCAACTTATTTGTTGATGAAAGTTCTCACATGAAATACAGACTTTACCAATTTCCTCTACTTAGTTGGCCAGATATCTCTGTAGATTTGGAGAATTATGGATCTAGTCTTCTTGCTTGAGTAAAAAGGACTTTGAATGGTGTCTAGATTAATCAACAGTTGATATGAAAAAGAGATACAAAACATTAAAAAACACATACACTAAATTCCAGTGTGTGTGTTCCATATTATTCCTAATAATATGGATATTTCAGTTCATAGGATTTCTGGAATACCATGAATAGATTAAAGCAACACATAGTTCTTCCTGTCTTTATTCTTTAATAGATTATTGTCCTAATATGATGCTGGCCTAGACCTTGTTATCTTCACTTTTCAGTCACAAGTGGCAGTGTTATAAATGTTTAGATGTATGACACATCACCTGTTGAATTGATGTAATTAAGTTTAATGATAAGAAAAGCTGTTCCCTGAAGCAGAGACAGGACTCAAAAGTAGTTATTGTGTTTAAACATGTTTCTGCCATCCCAGAATGCTGTATGAGGCCCCTTCTTATCTCCTATCTTCTTGGGATCAGCCATAATAATTGTATTATATTATCAATGTGAATCACTATGATCTCTTCACACCCAAAGTGTGGCCATGTCTCTGTGCGTCTTCATTTCTTTTTATAAGGATAACAGTCACTAAATAAAAGATCCACTCCATTTAAATATTAAGAAAACATAACTATCTATGTCACCAATAACTGTTTCACACAACAATCTGAGATTCAAGAAAGATATCAGTGTAATGAACACCATTCAACATGGCATAGCAGTTGTGAAATGGTGCAAGTATGATATTGACAGCAACAACCTAAAATTCTAGAATTATTTTAAGGAGCAGATAATCAGAAACTGAGAAAACCAAAGGACTTAATACATCCTATTACTTGATGAGTTTTAGTTAGTACTTTGTTTCAATGTTAAAGAACAAACAGATGAAACTAATTTCTTCTATCGTTTCCAAACTTTATTCTTTATGAGACCTCCACACTATTTCGGAACAGCTTTCTAGGCAGATCCTACTTAGGTTCTGTCTCAGATATTTTCTTACTCATCTGTTTTGTCACTTTTTAAAAATTTTAATTCTGGGAAACATTTAAAAAAAGAATAAATGTTTAGAGACCCTTACATCTTTATAAACTAACAACTTGGGATTCACTTAGAACATATTTTTTTGAATGACACACATAATGATAGGTGGCCATTATAGAGTTGCATAAAAGGCAGTTAAGGAAGTATTTTTGCTCAGGTAACTTAAAATCTATTTCAACACTAAAACAATGAGCAATGAGAGAAGTATATAGATAAAAGTGCATTTCACAACTAGCTTTGACGATATGAATTTAAGTTTACACGGAAATAGAGAAACTCAGTGAGGTTCATAGAAGAGATGATTCACTTCTTATTTTTTTAGATTTGACAATTAAGTCATAAAGTCAGAAAAGGAATGAAGCCAAAGGAAACCACCAAAATAGAGGTAGAAAAGCTTTATTCAAAAGAGTTTTGTTCATAATCCACATCTATTAAGCAGATAAAAGTATTATTGTGTTTAGTAGTGTTAAGGACATTAGACCAGAGACTGTACACAGCCACATTGTGATCCTTTAGCTTCTAGGATTGTGGCTTATGAAATTAATGAATTGATGGAAGAAAACTGGAAATAGCAGAAAGCAAAGCAGATGGTTGGTCGTAGCATCCATTTGAGGTTGTGGAAATAATATGATCCTCATCGATAATCATTTACAACTTTTCATCTATTGTGCAATAAAACTGAGTAAGAAAACGAGTTCTTTCCATGTACCATGAATAAGAGAATCTAAGTTTTAATTTATGAATAATGAATTAAAGTGCTATAATTCCTTAAAACAACGAAATAACTAATTATTGCTACATTAATTCAAGATAAATTTACAAAAAGAAGGAAAACCATGTTTTTGTAGGTATGTTCACATTTCTCTATTAGCTGAGTTGATCTCTCTTCTGCATTATGTCCAAATAATATTTTCTCTAAATATGGAAATATAAGTGTTTCTCTGTGTAGTATTTATTTATCTTTATTTTTTAAGTCTTTCAATTACTTCCTTACAGTTACCTCTTATATTTAGAACAGGGTTCATATAAAATTTAAATATAGGAAGTGATTTTTTTAAATTTCTAGTAATTTTTCACTAATCTTAATAAAACCTTGAGTATTAATTTCTACCCTGGGCTTTTTTTGTTAATTATTCTTTGTTTGTTGGTTTGCTTGTTTGCTTGCTTTATTCATTAGTGTCACGTCTTCCCTGTTCTGTAGGGTATTACTCAGAAAAAAGTCACTGACCAACAAGTTATTTTATAAGCATACTGAAGTACAGGCAAGAAGACTTTTAAAGTACATGTAGCAATTTACAGAGGCCAATTCATTATTCTCCATTGAGCCATTCAATCTCTCTCTCTCTCTCTCTCTCTCTCTCTCTCTCTCTCTCTCTCTCTCACATACACACACACACATTTAGATACACACATATGTATATACACACACATATATTATGTGTGTGTGTGTGTGTGTGTGTGTGTCTATTTCAAAATTCTTTCTTTACCAGCTAATTAACCTTTTTAAATGACTTCTGGTTAGATGATAATAAATCACCAAGAATCCATCTCTGAAATTTGTGTGCAACATTTTTTTTCTTTTCTACCCTGAATCTGAAATGGTCTCTGTGTTATAACTATTTAGAGCTAGAAAAACATTGCTTTATCTTAGTTGCAGTAATTTCCTCTTCTAGGAGTCATTCTTAACCTGTCTGGTTGATCTTCCTAAGTTTGACATTAATCTTTGTAATAGGTGAAATATAGCAGATGTAGGCTTTAAAGTAAGAGAACATTAAAACGTGCTCTCACTCTTAGTCATGTCCAATGAATTAGTTTGTTTTTGCTAGAACATTCTCTACCTTTCTTTTCAGCGTAGGTAGCAAAATATAACACATGTAAAACTTTCATTTTCTGCAATTGAAAACGCATTTCTCAATTGAAGAACCATTTCCTATGTTTGAAAAATTCCTAGAGAAAACAAAATGTTAATAAAATATACTTCTATCATTGATTTTTAGGTATCTTTGAATTAGTTTCTAAAAGACTTGGATTCAGAGACTTTGATGGTCTTTAAATAAATCTAATACCATCTTAAATGAGGATTGTTATTTTAAGACCATGATGATAATTGCAAATGCTATATTCCCACACACATATATCTCACAGGTACATTGATGTCCCAGGATGAATTAAAATTCTAAAGTTAGATGCAGTAGGTTCACACTGAGCTCAGCAATTACAGCTTTGTGATTTGGGTACTTTAAGCCTCCTTTCAATATTTTTCTAATTGGTAAAATGGAAATCATCATGGAACTAGTTACATAGATATAAGATAATTTTTTGAAGGTCAACTGAGATTCTATCAGCAAAGTGTTTATAAGTTTGCCAATGAGTTACTAGATGTCAGTAACTTTCCTAAGGACAAGAAGTTCTATGATGGACCTTGAGACTAGACACTATTGAACAAATTAAGACACAAATGCATCTTTCAAAATTGTGATCATTCCAAGAAATAACAACAACAACAACAACAAAAAATCCCAAGGTTTTAAAACCACCTAACATGATTTAGGAGTCATAAATACAGTGTTAGACCCATAGTATTCTAACAACTAAAGAAGTAATTCTTTTCTACTTTGATTATAGGATTTTTTTTAAATGAGTAATTGAATGTTTAAAAGTAAGATCTATTTTTTTTCAAGAAGTTTTGTGTATTTTTTCATGTACATGTATGCTTTGAGCTTTTCAGGAAAGGAATAAAAATAGAGTATTTGTTTTTCTTTTTAGCTTACCAACTGAGAGTGTGCCAACCTCCACCACCTGTCCCTAATGCAGAAATCCTGACAGAAGATGATGAGTTTGAAATAGGTAAAGTCTTTTAAATAACTTGCAAAAATACCCTCATAGCAGAACTATCTTTCTTAGAAATTAATATAAAATGTACAATCGGAGCACCTGTAGGTTGATGGGATTTGTTGAGATTGTGAAGGAAGGAAAATAGTCAAAAGAAGAAAAGGAACACTAAAAACACCTAAGAATGCTGTTTTTCTAGGACATTAAAGTTTTTGTGAGCTTGAAGAAATGGTGTCTCACAATCCATGATAGAAACTTTAGTAATGAACAATAGATGGCAATCTCTAACAATATAAGATCATGCCTATGTAAAACATAGTATTCCCTTCTGGCCAGAGCATCAACGTAGCTGGTATCCATCATGAAACCTGGATCAGTAACTAATGTCTACTTTCATTCATGGTTGGACAGTGCTTTCAAGCCTCATTTGTTCAATGTTCAAAAGTTATTCCTGTTTATAAGTGATGGTGTTTTAAAACTGATTGAAATTGAGTAAATGTAAAGAATTCTGCTCCTAAATTAAAAGAGCTATTGAGCTACACTCTGCTGCAGCTTGTCTGAAGGCTTCCTTCTTTCCTTTTCATTAACAGGCGATATTATCAGATATCAGTGTCTTCCAGGGTTTACACTGGTTGGCAATGCAATTCTGACATGCAGATTGGGAGAGCGACTGCAGATGGATGGGGCACCTCCAGTGTGTCAAGGTACTGATGTTTCACAGATATTTGTTTATGGTCCAGGTTGGACTCATACCGGAGTTTCACCTGCCATTGTCTCATGAGTGTTGGGATTGCACACAAAGCAACACCTAATTTGTGGGAATTGGGTGTTAACATAAACATTTGTTTTGTATTTAAGTCGGAATAGAAAAAAAAAAATAAAAAGAAAACATTTCCAGTAATGATAATGTGACTCTGAGGTATATATTCCAAAAATTTCTTAGATGGGCCAATTAAATAATCTTTCTCTTTTTTTCTGACATTTAATTTTTTATAATTAGCTTAATATCAGCTTAACTTATATAAAGTATTTTTTCTCTAACAAGGTATGAAAGGTAAAGAAAAAGGGGGAAATGTCTAAGAGAAAGCCCAAGGTTATAACTAATTTTATTAGAAAGAAGGTATTCTGACCACTTGTTATAGGACTCCTTATTTGCTACATGTAAGAATATGAAAATGAGGGTTCAGCAGATGGACACACACCAAAATAGCAAGCAAGCAGGAAAGCAAGCAAGCAAATAAACAATCTTTAACCAAGCACACTATATACGCATCACAGTGGAAGGCCAGACCAATCCGCCCAGTGACAGCAAACCATGTTCAGAGTATATCCAGGAACCTGTAAAATAAGGATAAGTAGGTGTGAATCAAACTCAGCAAGGAATCCTGCATTCCAAATGGGCAATGAAAGTTTTATTAGAAAAAGCTTAGCGGAAAATTGTCTGGATGTCTGTAGAACATGAAAGGAGACATATAAGAGAACTGGATATGGATATAAAGGAATTTACTCTGTCACCAAGGCAGTTAAAGATAGGATTTGAAAGACTAGTATACTTAAGATGCTCAAACACCTTTCACTGTTGATTTGTGCTGGCCATAAGTCTACCTCACAATAACTTATGATATATGGTAGCTGAGTTGAATTAAATAGAACTATTTGATTATGTTTATTATTAGAGTTTCTTGGCTCATTCCTTTATTCAATTTTTTTTCTCACACCCAGAAATCTATTTCCTAAACAGTCACTTGTTGCTAGAAAACCTAAAAGAAAAAAAAAATAGTGAGGCCAGTATTTTAACTCATATCTTTTTTCTTAACACTTTAAAGGCAGGAGGTCTACCTACAAATTAGAAGCCAACCTTGAGTATAAACTGGGGTTAAATCCAGACTGAACTATAAAGTGGGGCTATGGCTCAAAAAGGAAAAATAAGTTGATTGTTATTTTAATTAATAGAAGTAGAAATTAATATATGATTTCCTACTTCACTGGAATCCCTATGAAATGGTGATGAGTTTTCAGAGGAGTACATTAAATTAGCAGAAAGAAAGGGAGTTATGAACTAGTCACACTGTGAGAATGTCTCATGACTTTAGTCAGGGTTGCATTGAGCATCGTGAAGTTGCTGAGTATTCATTCTGAGGTCTGTAACTTATATCCACAATGTAGATGTCATTCATTCAAATACGTTCTTCACAGAAGGCTTTTCTGTAACCAATTTAGGATTATATAGAATTCATATTCAGGTAGAGATATAAACAAATGGAGAATTTAGGGTCTCCTGCTCTCAGTGTAGGATATAGGGCATGGAAAAATACTTGTGTAGGCATAGAAGATGTGAACCATCAGGACCATGACACATTTTTTCCCCCTAGGCCAAAGCATACAAGCTAAGTTGCAAACTCTTGGATAGAAAGTCTCCATGTTAAATCCTAATTCAATAGTTCTTACATGAAAGTAAACAAAGGAATCTGCACAATGTTAGTATTTCACAGGCCAGGTTTTCCTTGTTTTCAATGTCTTTGTTCTAAAATCAGAATTTTTTTTACATTAATTACAACAGAGTTCTTCTTAGTTTAATATCTAATCACAGAACACTTTAGAGGCTAAACAGTATATAATTAGTCATCTTTTAGAGTATGTCTATGCTGTTCCTTTAAGAATTAGTTGACAAGTTATTTAAGCAAAAATCTTAAAAGTTTTCAGTTAACTTACTCACGGGAGGAAATACAGAGACAAAATGTAGAACGGAGAATGAAGGAAAGGCCATCCAGAAATTGCCCCACTTGGGTATCTATCTCATATATAGTCACCAAACCCAGACACTACTGTGCTTGCTGACAGGAGCCTGATATAGCTGTCTCCTGAGAGGCTCTGACAGAGCCTGACAAATATAGTTGTATATTCTCAGCCAATCATTGGACTGAGCACAGGGTCCCCAATGGAGGAGTTAGAGAAAGGAAAATCCTTGGGTATATTCTCTAGCTCCTTCATTGGGGATCCTGTGCTCAGTCCAATGGATGGCTGTGAGCATGGGCACAGGGGAAAAATTCCTGAACAGAACACTAATGACTTGTACTGTAAGATCAAGAATCAACAAATGGGACCTCATAAAATTGCAAAGCTTCTGTAAGGCAAAGGACACTGTAAACAAGACAAAAAGGCAACCAATAGATTGGGTTAAGGATTTTTACCAATCATAAATCTGATAGAGGGCTAGTATCCAATATATACAAAGAACTCAAGAAGTTAGACTCCAGAGAATCAAATAACCATATAAAATGAGGTACAGAGCTAAACAAAGAATTCTCAGCTGAGGAATATTGAATGGCTGAGATGCACCTAAACTAATGTTCAACATCCTTAGTCATCAGGAAAATGCAAATCAAAACAACCCTAGGATTACACCTCATACTAGTCAGAATGGCTAAGATCAGAAACTCAGGTGACAGCAGATGCTGGCAAGGATGTTAAGAAGAACACTCCTCCATTGCTGGTGGGATTTTTTTTAAAGGATATTTATTTATTTTTATTTTATATACATTGGTGTTTTGACTACAAGTATGTCTAGATAAGGGTGTTAGACCCCTGGAATAGCAGTTACAAACAGTTGTGAACTGCCAGATGAGTGCTGGGAATTGAACTTGTGTCTTCTGGAAGAGAAACCAGTGCTCTTAACCACTGACCCATCTCTCCAGCCCTCAACCTAAAGTTAAAAGCATTTAACAGTGTTATAAAGGATGCTCACAGCCAACTATTGAACTGATCACTGGGTACCAAATGGAGGAGTTAGAGAAAGGACTGAAGGATCTGAAGGGGATTTCAACCCCATAGGAAGAACACCAATATTAACTAACCAGAGCATCCAGGGTCTAAACCACCAACTAAGGAGTACACAAGGAAGGAACCCATCGCTCCAGCCATATATGTAGCAGAGGATTGCCTTGTCTGGCATCAGTGGGATAAGAGGCCCTTGGTCATATGAAGGCTTGATGCCCCACTGTAGGAAAATACCATGGAGGGAAGGCAAGAGTGGGTGGGTGGGGGCACACACTCATAGAAGCAGGAGAAGGTAGAATTGGATAGGGGATTTCTAGGTGGAGGAAATCAGGAAAGGGGATAACATTTGAAATGTTAAAAAGGCAACCAACAGATTAGGAAAAGATCTTTACCAATTCTAAATCCGATAGAGGGCTAATATTCAATATATACAAAGAACTCAAGAAGTTAGACTCCAGAAAACCAAATAATCCTATTAAAAATGGGTTACAGAGCTAAACAAAGACTTTTCAAGTGATAAATACCTAATGGCTGAGAAGCACCTGAAAAAAATGTTCAATATCCTTTGTCATCAGGGAAATGCAAATCTAAACAACCCTGAGATTCCACCCAACAATAGCTAAATAAAGAATAGCTAAAATAAAAAACTCAGGTGACAGCAGATGTTGGCAAGGATTTGGAGAAAGAGGAACACTCCTCTACTGCTGGTGGGATTGGAAGTTGGTACAACTAATCTGGAAACCAGTTTGGCAGTTCCTCAGATAATTGGACATAATAATACCTAAGGACCGAGCAATACCACTCCTGTGCATATACCCAGAAGATGTTCCAACATGTAATAAAGACACATGCTCCACTATGTTCATAGCAGCTTTATTTATAATATTCAGCAGCTGGGAAGATCCCAGATGTCCCTCAACAGAGAAATGGATACAGAAAATGTGGTGCATGTACATAATGGAGTCCTATGCAGCTAATAAAAACAATGAATTTTTGAAATTCTTAGGCAAATGGATGGATCTGAAGGATATTATCCTGAGTGAGGTAACCCAATCACAAAAGAACACACATGATATACCCTCACAGATAAGTGGATATGGGTCCAGAATCTTGGAATAACCAAGATACAATTTGCAAAAAACATAAAACTCAAGAAGAATGAAGACCAAAGTTTGGATACTTCAGTTCTTCTTAGAAGGGGGAACAAAACCTCCATGGGAGGAGTTACAGAAAGTGTGAAGAAGAGACTAAAGGAATGATCATCCAGAGACTGCCCTACCTGGGGATCCATCCCATAAACAACCACCAAAACCAGACATTATTGGAGATGCCAACAAGAGCTTGCTGACAGAAGCCTGATATAGCTATCTCCTGAGAGGCTCTGCCAGTGCCTGACAAATACAGAAGTGGATGCTCACAGCCATCCACTGGATGAACCACAGGGTCCCCAATGAAGGAGCTAGAGAAAGTACCCAAGGAGCTGAAGCCCCATAGGAGGAACAATATGATCTAACTAGTAACCCCACAGCTCCCTGGGCCTAAACCACCAATCAAAGAAAACACATGAAGGGCCTCATGCCTCTAGCTGCATATGTAGCACAGAGGATGGCCTAGTCAGTCATCAATGGGAGGAGAGGCTCTTGGTCCTGTGAAGGTTCTACATCCCAGCATAGGGGACTGTCAGGGCCAGGAAGCATGGGTGGGGGTGGTTTGGTAAGCATGGAGAGGTAGGAAGGGATAGAGGGTTTTTAGAGAGGAAAGTAGGAAATGGGATAACATTTGAAGTGTAAATAAGGAAAATAGCCAATAAAAAATAAATATTTAAATGAAATAAGTAAAATATCCTGTAAAAACTAAAAAAATAAAATAAAAGATGCTTTGTTATAGTCATGTCCTTCATTTCAATAGAATGTTTGGTTTATGCAAGTTTTAAACATGTTTGATGTATATGGATGCATTTATGAACAATGTGACTTACGGTGAACAATTTTACATGGAAAAACCCTATGCTCTTTTCATGTTATCTTTTTTGATGACATCTTTGGTATAATAAAGTCCTTATAATTTAGATATTCTCTATCTTCAAACCCAAATTAAAATAGATAAATGCATTATTTGTTCTAATATTCAAATAATGTATACACAAGAGTTGGAATAATTAACATTATTGGGGAGTTAATAGACCATAGTTATGTTGCTTTGTTATTTTTGGAATGTCTCATAATGTGCCAGAAGCAATATGAAATAAGAATTTGTGTTTTAGCCAATATATAGGATCTGGAGCCAAAACCAGAGCTTCAGGGTAACCGCTGACTGGAAATTATATAAAGTCTTCATGATTTTAATTACATTCCTGAGAACAAAAATAACTTTGGACAAAATGAATCTTGAGAGAATGCTACTTTATTAATGGCCCATGCACCTGAGTGAATTAAAAGTATAGGAAGAGAAGAAAATTTGTTAAAAATAAGGACAATAATGTATGAGACAACCATGTCGATAAGAGAGACAGAGGGAAATATAAATTAATACAAAAATAATTGGGAAAGTGTGAAGAATTAAAAATGTATTATCTTTTTCACGTAATTATTTCCCATAAGTACATTTTTGATGTAATAAAAAGAAGATATAAATACAATAAATTTTAGGGCTTCGCTTCATATTTTAATTAGTACCTTAATAAAACTGGTATTTAACACAAATTATTATCTTTTTAAATAATAATACAAATCAGTTATTATCTTCTTTGTAGCTAATGAACATATACATTCATTTAGTATTAAAAATATATTTTTTGTGTGTTCCAAAAGACTTGTAATGATGCCTTCTTTTACAGTGCTCTGTCCTGCCAATGAACTACGACTGGATTCTACAGGAGTCATACTGAGTCCTGGATATCCTGACAGTTACCCAAATTTGCAGATGTGTGCGTGGAGCATCTCAGTGGAAAAGGGTTATAACATCAGCATGTTTGTAGAATTCTTCCAGACAGAAAAGGAGTTTGATGTTCTTCAGGTGTATGATGGTAACCATGGGTTATATTTCCTGAATAATCATAAATTTAGTGAAAATACCCAAACCGTACATGTACATGTTCAATACAAACATTTGCTTTTATCCAATAGATATTTTAATAATATAGACTCCATTCTGTATGAATAATATAGTTACCCTGATAATTGTTGTGAATTGATGTTTGAAGAAAACATTAAAATACTGCACATTTTATAATTTATCATTTTGTATTAGTTTTCCCTTATTATTGATAAGGTGCATTGGGTATAAAATGAAACCTTCGATATTTAATACTATAAGAATATAAACATGAGAGATTAATGAGGATATAATCATTTATTTATATCTATATTATATTATTTTTTTCTCTCCAAAGGACCAAATATTCAGAGTCCAGTGCTTATTTCTCTCAGTGGAGATTATTCAGCTGCTTTTAATGTAACAAGCAATGGTCATGAAGTATTTCTTCAATGGTCTGCAGATCATGGCAATAACAAGAAAGGCTTCAGGATAAGATACATTGGTATGTAATGTTTGACTGTGGGAACTATTTCACTTCTATCAACACTGAGATTGTCATTAAAGAATTAAGATGGGGCCAAGAAAGGCTCCGCAGTTAAGAACATGGATAACTAGGATCTGTAATCTTCGTACAAGATGGCTCCTTATTTTCAGTAGTAACTCTTACTGGCAACCTGTCACATCTATTGATCTCCACTTCTGACAAGCATATGTTCTGTGTACATAGATGCATGCCTCAAACATACATAAAAATGAAGATAAACCAAAAATAGACAGAGGAATCTAACTATAAATCTCTTAAATGTTAATAAATTTACAAACTCTCCATTGTTTTTTCTTGAACAATTGGAGGTAATCTCTCTATGCCTCAACTTCATCTGTGATGAAATAATTCCACTCCTTCTTTAATTGGTTTTTGCTCATACTAATAGTCCATAGGGTGTATACAACTTACATCAATTATATAAATGAATTAATTATAAATTAACTGAAACTGGATGTTTGAAAATTTTCAACAGATTTGTTTCCATTAACTCTCTGAAAATAGTAATAGTGTAGTCTATGTATCATCTGATTACTTAAATAACTAACATCAGATGTTTTTAAGCAGAAACAATTATAAATATGTTCTTTCAATTAGTCTCCATCTTTTGTAGTCTTGCTAAAGTATCGTAAGTATTGAAAGACAAATCACAAAACATTTGAAAAACTACAATTAAAAAAAAAACTGACTAGGAGGGGGCAGTGAGAGGGAAATAAAGTGAATATGTAAAATTATTTTAAAAATGTGAATTTGAAAATGTCAATATATATATTTAATATCAAGATGACATCATTTTATATGCCCTCCTTTTCATAGTAAGTTATACTATTTTTAAATTAAAGGTTGCAAGTTGGTGGTGTTTGAATATAAAATGTTCTCCATTATAGGAGGGATGCATTTCTTTTCTGTACTATATAATCCTAGATGACAGTAGAAGCTAGAGGA
This sequence comes from Mus musculus, assembly GCF_000001635.26. Taxonomy (NCBI): domain Eukaryota; kingdom Metazoa; phylum Chordata; class Mammalia; order Rodentia; family Muridae; genus Mus; species Mus musculus. The sequence goes on along the minus strand of NC_000081.6, from coordinate 47,668,114 downwards.
TTATGTCTTTCTTCAGTGTTGAAATTATTCTTTCTAGCATGCTAATCACGGTGAATCCCTTCAACTATAATTTTTTTTTTGTAAATAGCTTTGATACGGTTCTCAATTACAAACAATTTGTGGCTTTCACTGTATAGAGTAGATACTGGCTAACTTATACGAATTTACTTATAAATTGTACACTTAAATAAATATATACATATTTTTACATATAATGTACAAATAAAATGATTATGCCTTGCTACTTTTATTTTAAAAGAATGAGTTGATAATTATAATTAGATTGTAACTGCTTTTTCACATCTTAAATATAAACTGCCACATTATTAACTTGCTTACAAATTGTGTATCCAAACCAATCTGAAGATGAAATAACATTCTTAAAATTATATATATGATCGTTTGCATTTAGTCAATGTTTTATCCACATGAAATTCATCAATTTTATTTTATATTATTATGCCTAAACATTTGAATTTTGTCACATTAAATTTCATTTCACATTATTTTAACAAAATAAAGAGGAAATGTCCAAATTAAACAATTATAAGCAATATATTAATTATGTTGTGAGACAATTTTTATTTTTGCTGACATCCATGGCAAATTTTGATCTATGTTTAAAGAAAACACAAATTTTAGCTATCAAGAACTGTTTGACATGGTAAATATGTACTTTTTCTTGTTGGAAGTGACAGTTACTGACACATATATTCTAAATTATTGATAACTATTTATCTCCCATTTTCTGTGTCCTCAGATGACAATGACATTTCAAAACATAACCATAATATGACAAACTAAATGGTCTCTAAAGTATGTACATATAAAGTCTACAGACATTATCTTTTGTCATTTCAGACTTCACAAAAAAGAAAGTTTTATTTTATTGGCAATATCTATAATGTTTTAAGTAATCCATCATCATATAGGAAACTATAATAGAGTATCGAAGATATTTATGAAATAGCAAAGTCCATTTTAACACTAGTCAAAATGAAATTGATGCAGCACTACTATGATACAAATATCTAAAGACAACTTCACTGTGGTATGCAAACAACAGACTCTACCATATTTCCCAAGCTATGACACTTAGACCCTTCAGAAAACAGGTAATTCAATTTCTTGAATTTCGTGCTATATACCAGAGCTTTTGAACATTCACACGTTACTAAAATCATTTAAAAGCAGGAGACATTTTAGAATATAGTAAAACCTATTAGAGAGTCTAGAGATTGTTAAATACCTTACAAGCCATGAAATTAGAGATTTTAAAAGAAATTAAAACGTACAATTGTCATTGAAATAAAATATCAGCTGATTAATTGCATAATTGTTTACAAAGTTGGATGATAAGGAATGTCTAATTGTTAATTAAGCAGTGATTATTTTTTTCTTTGAAAAGCCTTTTACTGTAGCACACCAGAATCTCCACCTCATGGATACATCATCAGTCAGACAGGGGGACAACTGAACAGTGTGGTTCGTTGGGCCTGTGACCGAGGGTTCCGACTCGTTGGGAAAAGCAGTGCTGTTTGCAGAAAATCATCCTATGGCTATCATTCATGGGATGCACCCGTCCCTGCCTGCCAAGGTGAAGTATCTTATCCCAAAATAGAAACATGCATTAATACAAATTAAACATACATTTTTACATTAATCACAAAATAGACAATATTAAATATACACATTTAAAAGCACATCATAAAAGCATACATGGGCTGGTCCAAGTCTCCCCTCCCCCAGCCCCCATCTGCACATATCTATCAGAAGACTTGTGTGGCCTCAGTGGGAGGCCTAATCTGGTAGACACTTGATGCCCCAGGGAAGGGGAACACAGCTCATATTTGAGGGGGAGGGAAACCCTCTTAGAGGCAAAGGAGAGTGGGGAGAGGGGAATAAATCTGGGAGGGAGACCAGGAGGGAGGGGGATGTTAATAAATAAAATCATTATTTAATTAACTAAAGAAAATATGTTAAAAGAGAAAGCACATCATAAAGCCTTCCCTCGAAATCAGGCATAAAAATGTAAAATCGATTGTGAGACATACAAAATTTGACAACATCTCTTGGTGTTAAATGATCTTTCTGTCACAAATTTATAATTAAATACATATGTTAGCCACCGCTTATGATATCAGTTACTTTGTAGTGATAAAATGATGGAAATTGACTTAATGTATAGAAAGATAGTATTAAGGATGGATAAGATCAACATAGATTTTTAGCACTAAGTATGCAAAATTATTCTCTCAAAGATCAAATTTATGAGAAACATTGTAGCTAATTATCTGGGTTTTTTTTTCTTGTTTTCTAACTCAGCAGGAATTTATTCTGACTCTCATTTGTAATTTTTTTTACAAAGCAAAACAGTCTGTGAACATTGGATCATGTGATAATAAAATGACAAATGAACTTTTGATTAAGATGTCATGTGAAAAGGTAATGACATTCTTGAATTTAGGTAGGATAAACAAGTCAAAGTAAACTTCAACTATACAAAATAATGGCATGAAACTTAAAATTCTCCCCCTCCCAAAGTAAGTTTCTCAGTGTAGTCCTGGCTGTCCTTGAACTCCCTCAGTAGACCAGACTGGCCTTGAACCCTTGAGATCTAACTGCTGCCTCTCAAGTGTTGGGATTAAAGAAGTGTGTCATCAAGTATACCATTGTCCCCTGCTTGATTTAAATTTCTTAAAGTATTTAATTCATCACTTTATTTCTCAACATGAAAATTTCATACACACTCATGTATGTGTGTATGTACACACGTTTGTATGTACAAACATATAATATACATATATACATGTATGCACTATAGATCATCTCCATATGTAAACCAGAATATAAACCATTTATATTCTGCAGTAATGCTGTCATCTCCAAATTTATAAGGAAGAACAGTTTCAGTAAATAAATAATGCTGGAAAGTGTCATCTAATATGACAGAGAGGTCACAGATAAACTAGCTATAAAATTTGTAAGGGAATAGTTGATCTCATGGTATAATTATCATAGGAAGTACACTAAAACAAATATCGTTTAAATGAATATTAAAATACTTTGATATTAAAACTTTGTATTATACTTACTTAAAGATTTGTCATGAGTATATATTTTCATGTATGTATACATACATATATATATATAATCTTTAAATAAACCTTAAATTGAAAAACTTAATATAGTTATATTTTTCATTAGATTTAATAAATTTGTGTGTGTGCGCGCGTGTGTGCGTGTGTGTGTGTGTGTGTGTGTGTGTGCGTGTGTGTGCGTGTTGTGCGCGTGTGTGCATGCATGCGTGCGTGCGTGTGAGCGTGCGTGTGTGTGTGTGTGTGTGTAGGTGAATACAGGTGTTCACAGGTGGTAGCTTTAGATGATGCTGGAACTGGAGTTGCAGGTGGTTGTGGGTGCCTGATTGGGAGATTACTGAATCTCAGAATTTATCTCTAAAAAAAATCCTCATCCTACTGTTTCTGAATGTTTTCAGTTTCTTTCTAGAGTCAATACTATAATTTCACTAATTTTATGTATATACTATCGAATTTACACATGTTGAGTTACATTACTTTTTACATTACTTTTTTATCATTTTTTATTTGACATTTTCTGTTGTTACAATAAACACGCTGGAGTATCATTGTAAAGATATGTATTTGATCTTGTAAAACTATACAATATTTGTAGTTCAAACTGATCTATTGTTTTTATTGAAACATTCATAAAGTATTATTTTGTAAAAATATGTTTGTTGGAGATATGACCTATTTAGGTATTTCCCTGATGTCACTGGGAAGTGCTATTCATATTGCTCAGACCTTTAATGACACTTTTATTTATGTTCTGTAATGAACTATTCTTCTTGTCTGTCAATATCTTAGACATCATGATATTTACTTACTTCAGTATTAGTTAAATAGTATGAGAAGTTATAAATAGAATATTTCCTTAGCTCTCTTTGATTGAGTACCATTAATTATTTTTCTTTTAGAAGATTGCATAGCCACTGATTGACAACCACACATGGACTGCTGTCAGGAAATGAATAACTTCAAACCATTACAAAACTAAGTACTGTTGCTACTCTGAAGAAATAGTGAATTTCCAGTCACTGCCTTGATTTTAAATTCTGTTTTCTTGTCATTCTGTAAAGAAGCAACCATGACAGCCTCTTAGAGATGATTATCCCAAACAAAGTTGTATCCAATATTTTTCTTTCTTGGTCATAGAGGATATATATACATGTACACGTACACGTACACGTACACGTACACGTACACGTACACGTATACGTATACGTATACATATACATATACATATACATATGTGTGTGTGACAAATAAAATATTAAAAAATAAGATACATATTATTTATAAAATACTAAGAATTTTATGCTTACTGTATTAAATTTAGTAGAGTGGGAATCATTAGAATGCATTCATTAGAATAGCTTACATGCTCTGGACCAAATAAACTACTAATGGTTCTCTTCAAATGGAAAGTTCAATAGTTCAGTAAGTATTTAGCCACCAAGGCTAGATATCTCAGTTGGACTTAAATATATGTCAGGAATCCCAAATAAGTAGGTTCTTATTATTAATGAATTGAGAGTGAGAGCAAACAAACAAACAAACAAAAGGAGACTCTGGATCTAGCATGGGCTTTAGAAACCTCAAAACCTATTGCCAGCAACACATCGCCTCCAACAAGGCGACACCTTATCATCCCCCTAAGCCGTTCATCAACTGGGCACTAAGCACACGTATATGAAGCACATTTTTCATTCAAACCACTATATAAGATAAAACGGAGCTATTTGTGAAGAAGACATTTGTACACTCATTTGACTATGGCATTTTATACTACAGCTCTAAAATTTATCCATTTTTCTAAATATGTGTGAAACTCATAACATTTGACTACATTTAGTTTACCATGACTTAGGTTCAATGATGTATGTGTGTCTATGTGTGTGTGTGTGTGTGTGTGTGTGTGTGTGTGTTCATGTATGGCATGTGTACATTCATAAATCCACAAGCATATGTTTGTGCTTGTCAGTATAGGTACTCAGTAAATGCCTGATTGTTGTCAGGGTATATTGGGGAATGAAAAATTAGTAAAAATTATAATCACCCTCATGAATATCAGAAAATATAAGTATTAGTGAAACAGGTATCATGGTACCAATTAATTTTACAACAGCAGTTTAGAGATTTTATAATTAAAAGAAAGGATAACAATATTTTTGAGATTGTTAGTATAATTTTTATTCAAAACCTTTAGGTCATGAAATTACCATAGACCAAACTATTCTGCTGTGTTGCTTCTGGCATTCAGTTTTGCATGGTTTGCATTCATGTGACTAAACTATATTCCATTTTACAATATTTCATTCAAATAGATAAGGAATTTGAACACATGATGGATTTTACAAAATAAAAGGCAACAAGTTTATTTGAAATGAAATATAAACAGAAATGACCTTTATAATATAAATGAAACACATATTTCTCTTTCCGGTAGTTTTGCTATAGTAAAATAAAAAGTAATTCTAGAATCCTTTACATGCTTACTATTTCAGGATCCAAGAACTATTTTGATAGTTTTGGTAATGGATTAAATTAGATATAGCAGATAATACATACTAAATCTGGTTAATAGTGGAGTAATACAATACATAAATATGTTAATATGTTTTGATGGGCATAACAAACACAGGTCATCTTATTTTAACCTTTAATTTAAAATAGTTTTTTTTCACAGATAGCATATCCTGATTCTTGTTTCTCCTACCTTTCCTCCTCCCAGTTTCTCCCTGTATCCCTTTAATCCCTATTCACTCCCTTTCTGTTTCTCAGTAGAAAAAAAGAGGCTTCTAAGAGATAAAAGTTAAATAAAATAAAACAAACACAACTAACACTAGAAAATGCAAATGGTCTACAGGATAGAACATAACAAACAGAAGAAAACAAGCCCAGAAAGAGCACAAGAAACAGTTACCCACTCGGTCACACACTCAGGAATCTCATAAAAAAACACTGAGGAAGTCAAAATGCATACACAAATGACCTGAAAGATAAGCATCAAGAAGATAAAATATATAAATTCAATAAATTAAAAATATTAAGATAGAATCAAAAAGAGAAAAAACTTATAAAAAAATGAGATAAGGAAGTTCCAATGATGCCATTGAGTTCATTTTTTTGTTGGCCATTAACTGCTAGGCACATGGGCTACTGCTATGAGTAGTTTGTTTGCCTAGTGAGAATCCATTGGAGAAAACTAAATTTTCATTTGCAAGTGGTTATCAGTTAGAGTTTCTGGGTCATGGGATCACTTCTTTTAGCTCTGTGACCCTATGTGGTACAGTCCAGTACATGGTCTGTGCATGCTGCGTCCTTCTATGTGAGTTCATATGAGTGTCGTTAGAGAACCTTGTTCCCTTTGTCTTCTCCATCTCTTAAGGCTTTTTCATTCTTTCTGCCTTTTCAGGGTTTCCCTGAACCCTGAGAGAAGGCATTTAATGGAGATATTGAATTTATGGCTTGTTCCAAAGTCTCTCTACTCTACTTAATATCTGGCTGTGGGTCTCTGTACTTGTTGATCACTGCTGCAGGAGAAAGTGCTCTTAATATGACTGTACTTTATTTATTTTATGTATTTATGTATGTATGTATTTATTTATTTATTTATCATTCACTCAGAGAAGTAGTGTAGGTCTCTTGGCTATCTAGTCTCAGGTTCTTGGTTACCCAATCAGACTTGGGTATGGATTCCATCTCACGGAATGGACTTTGCATAGCATCGCATACAGGCCAGTTATTCTCACAGGCTTTGTACTGTCATTATATTAGCATATCTTGCAGGCGGAAAACCACGATAGATCAAACTGTTTCTGGATGGATAAAACAATCTAATTGTATTTATGGTTCCAAATACTGTCAGACATGACTTACAGTAACTATAGGACAGTTAATCATCTGAGAAATGCTGATTGGATAAGTGTTCAGCAAACATGAACAGGAGTCATTATACATAATTTCTATATAGTATTTCAAAATCATATGAAGTGAAATACATATGTAAATATAATTAATTGGGACAATATAAATTCACAGGAACAACATAACAGAAAAAATAATACTCACCTTAATTTAAAATGCCATAGTTTATAACAAAACATCTTAAATGAAACTGTGAGAGAGACACTAGTTAGTTATCTTTGAAAGAATAAATCCTGGCCTAGTATGTATCAAACATTTTCCATGTGCTCAATAGTATCTTTAGTACCTATCACACATTGTGACTGTACCTACGGCAAGAGAAGTGCCTTCAGTAGTATTAGCCTTTTTGGGTTTTTTTGGGGGGGTGGTTTTCTTGGACAAAATATCAATGAGAATTTTATGGTCCTTTAATAATATTTAGTAAGTTGAATAAATCCAATTAGACAGTGTAACTGAGTGTCATGCACTGAACACTAAACACAACGTTGTTTAACTGACTTGGATTCCCACACAGTCTTTATGAATGCTAAGACCAAATACGTGATGACAAAAATCTATGAAAAAAAGCAAGAACAACATGCAGGGTCACCAATTAAATTCTTAGCAGTTTAAAATAAGTTATTCCAAATATACAATTCTTAAAGGTTCTTTTTGTGATGTACTGTAAATTTCTTTTGGAAACAAGGTAGTATGCCAAAAAAATCTCGGGGTTTGGGAGTTAATAGATTTCCTGAAGACATTTTTCTTTTTCTGTTTTCTTAATTGTGTATGTGTATTTCAGCAATTTCTTGTGGAATTCCAAAAGCCCCAACTAATGGAGGAATCCTTACAACGGACTACTTGGTTGGAACTCGAGTTACCTACTTCTGCAATGATGGATACAGACTGTCATCCAAGGAGCTCACCACAGCCACCTGCCAGTCAGATGGGACATGGAGTAATCACAATAAGACCCCTCGCTGTGTTGGTATGTACGCTAATGGAAATTTGTCAGTAGTTTGCAATTAATATGTTCTATGACTTAAAATTTTGTGTACTATTGGCTTTTAAAAGTTATTTTCTGAAATGCCCTAGGATAAAAATAAGAGTTAATTGATCTGCGTTGTGTTATCAAATACTGAAGGACAGGAAACAGGTGTTTTGTTAAATTTTAGAAATTCCAAAATACATAAAGGTCTAAAATGTGATATTTGTATTTTATGTAACTAAGTTTTATTTACTTTGTAAAATAGCATTTCTTAATAAATTTATGGTATAGGAAACCTTTAAACATACGTGCTAATAATTTTCTATTTCAGTAAACCAAGCTCTAATTTTACGACCACACAATGATGCTAATTACCCATAACTTTGACTTTACTTAGTGTCTTTTTTCTTACTTACATTTAGAAATTTTTCACTGCTTTTGTTACAATCATAGCATACTAATAAATATATAATTATAATTGAAAATTATTTTGATGAAAAATTAAGTAATGCTTTATTTCCTCTATTTCAATTTCTTGCCACAATTATTACTAACATTTGAATCTCATTATTTCATTTAAAGTGAGGATTGTTCAATTATGTGTATTCTTTAAAAGATGCCTAATATTGCTTTTATGTATCCTAAGCAACCTTTTAATGAGCAAACATAGCTCTTGTTCACAAAGACCATTCTGATCAAGCACATTTTCTGAAACTAAGTTCTTCAATAAACATTTTAATAATAAGGAACGACAGCGAGCAAAGTAACTGGGATTCTAGCTGGATATATTCACTATTGGAATTGTGAAATAACTCATTAACACAGTAGAGAATTAACTAACTCAATGTCAGCATAAAAGATCAATACATTTTAGCTCTCCTTAGGTACTGGGATGGTACTTGCCTTACTAGCATCTATGTTGTTTGGATTTACACAGTTGTTACATGTCCAAGTATCAATTCCTTTACCTTGGATCATGGAAGATGGAGAATTGTGAATGGCTCACATTATGAATACAAAACTAAGGTGGTTTTCAGCTGTGATCCTGGTTATCATGGACTTGGCCCTGCTTCTATTGAATGCCTTCCTAATGGTACTTGGAGTTGGAGAACTGAAAGACCGTACTGCCAAAGTAAGTACATTGTTTTAGAAACTCTTCTTGGTGATTTCATGTCTTGCATTACTTCTCTTTCTAAACACACCCAAGAAAAAAAAAATGAGAATGTTTTTGTCTACCCATGAGTGTGTTCCTTTGAGATGGGACATTCACAAAATCCTTGACTCAAATGGGCTTCATAGTTTCCAGACTTTAGGTATGAACCATCATTACAAGTGACATAATAGCATTAACAACATTATTCACATTACAGTTTAAAGCTTACTAATTATGTTTAGCAAATACTATAAATTAATTCATGAGATATGGATAAAAAATCTTATTTTAGCAACTAAATTATATTTCTATTGATAGTCTACTTAATGTCATCTCTGTAGTGTTTTCAGTCTTATATATTAAATTTATTGTTTTAAAAATATAACTGATTGATGTGTTAATTATTACAAACAAGCCACAGAGTCTGTAAATACAAAAATGGTCTTTAACTCAGATAATCTAAGCACAATGTTTTCAATAACAGTGCCGTATGAAGCTTATATTTTCTGATCCTCAATTTCCTAAATAAGAAACTCTCATACTCTTATAAAGTTTTTGAGATAATTTTTGTCATGATATATTTGAAGTACCGGCTATATTCAAATTTACATGACACTAAAATATTATTTAATCAAATTGAAAACTATCAGTGTATTTGTATATATTTTTAAAAATGTCTCTGGGTCCAGAAAAAAATCAACCTAACTAAATAAAGGATAGTCAAGTGAAATTCTTCTCAACTTCCTTTACCTATTTGTTATTTTATTCCAGAAGATACATTGATTAAAATTCAACCTTTTATCTTGAATACAAAAGACATTTATGGCATAAAATATAGCACAAGAACTCAGATTTTATAAGTGAATAAACAGTCCAATGAGATTATTATGGGTAATAAATTTAATATTATAGATAACTAGCTATATTATATCTGTCACATATATATAGAGATATCTGTAGGTAACATTTTTAATAATTTTTTAGTAATACGTTTTGGATATAAGTTTTTGGTTAAACAAAGAGATTTTGGTTGACCAGTGACACAAGATAATAAGGTTAAGAAATAATGATAATAAAGCTAGAGTTCTAAATACTATAGTAGCTTCTAAGTTTTCCAAACATAAAGAATAAATATTAATCTATATCGTATCCTTTTTCTTTTCTCTCACATACAATTTATTTTACAAATGCCATTTTTATATTTAAGAAAATCACATCGAAGATAACTGAAAATGTAAACAGCATGCTATTTTTAACAGGTGCATTTAAATAATGTTTCATGCATGTTTATTTTTGTTTATAAGTCATCTCCTGTGGAGAGTTACCAACACCTCCAAATGGAAATAAGATTGGAACTCAAACTTCCTATGGCTCCACAGCCATCTTCACATGTGATTTGGGATTCATGCTTGTGGGCTCTGCTGTACGGGAATGCCTCTCTTCTGGTCTGTGGAGTGGATCAGAAACCAGATGTCTAGGTACAGATTTTAACTCACTTTATCTTTCTTTCCAACCAGCACACACAATAGGAAAGTGACCCTATTCCCTGATATGAGGTGGCAACTTTTATTTACAAAGGGTTAAGAAACAGAAAAAGCTTATTTCTGACATGTCTCATGGTAGAAAACTGATAATCCATGGCATTATTCAGCTAATATTTCTATCAAGAATCTTATTATTATGGAGAGACATTCTTTCTCTGCTGAAAAGAAAACAGTTAAACTAATTACTGAAAATATAGAAACTGGATTAACATCACTCAGCTCATTCTAAGATACAGTCAGCTCTCCACATTTCAGTCTTTCTCCTCTTTTAATTTATAAAATGAAATATGTTTAAAAATAGTATATTAAAACCATTACGCTATAGTTTTTGAAGATGATTTTAGATAACAGGATTTTTTTTCTCATCCTTAGATGTTTCTCAAAAATCTCTTGAGAAACAATCAATCAAACAAACAATCCCTTTCCTTTTATTATGGAAAGAATAATATGGCTTGTACAACACTCCCACTTTGAAAAGCTTCAATAACTTCTTAGATATCAAGAGATTTCTATGATTTATGTTTATTTTATTTATCCAAGATAATTTAAGTGATATTGTTTACTTATTCACCGGTTTTTTACTAATTTCTAAACTGCTTTAGAATTTATACTTTTAAAAAATGTTATTTAAGTATGAATAGTACAAGAGTCTATATTTTGTTACCATACATTGTACTTTTATTAACTTTGAAAAAGTTTACATGAATACATTATTTGAAATATAAAAGATTTAGTTTGAGTAAGAACTTATATTTAACAGCTGTAACTGTAGAATAGTTTTTTTTTATTATATGAGAGGACTCATTCATTAGTGTCATATAAAACCACTACCAAAAATGCAAACAAGTCTAATCTTAGTACACTAATAAGTGATTATGCAAGCAAAATATTTTAATATTTCCCAAAGTACTTTTACTTAATTGATTTGAAGTCCAGAGTCCTTAGTATACTTATAAATTGGAAGGTTTGTATGTAATATATTTATTGTGTTTTATGTTGTATTTTGTGACAGTGTACGGTTTTACCACCACAATACACTAACTATATTCTCCTGGAAAAATGTATTGAAGAAATATCTATGAACAAACCATACTTCAGAGTCTCTGACTACAGTTTCATTGTAGAACTATATATTGTAAAGGCTATATTCTTGGCATTTAGTATAAGCCCAGAATTATGCTGATAAGAGAAGGATTCCAAAAAAATGACCCTACAGTCTTGAGCTAGAAATTGTCCACAAGGATTCATTCACTCTCAGCTTACTTTTCTGACACCTTTGCATAGTTGGGCCAACAGAATGTTCTTCTGATAATTTAATGGGATATAGTGAATTTTATTTCCTACATCTCAGCGACTTTTTTTTTTGTTTCTTAATTGGAAAAGCAATAAACACTGCATGATTACATGTCTCTGATTCATTATAAAACTAACCCTTTGTCAGATTTCCTTACCACATATTCATCTACATTTCATTTTTTATGAAATTATTTTATTTATTTACTTTCCAAATGTTGCCTCCCTTCCTGGTCCCAACTCCCTGAGTTCTCTCCATTTCCCTTCTCCCTTGCTTCTGAGAAGGTGCTCCCCCAGCCATCCACCCCCACTTCACCCCTACCAGCATCCTGGGGCATCAATATTCTGTAGATTAAGCACATCCTTTCTCACTGAGTCCAGACAAGCCAGTTCTCAGCTTCATATATATGTTCCAGGGGCTATAGATCAGCCTGGGTATACTATTTGGTTAGAAGCTTAGTCTCTGGGAGCTCTGAGGGGACTGGGTTAGTTGATATTGTTGTTCTTCCTGTGGAGGTACAATCCCCTTCAACTCCTTCAGACCTTCCCCTAACTCTTCCATAGCAGTCTCTGACCTCAGTACAATGGTTGGCTGTAATTATCTGCATCTGTCTCAGTCATCTGCTGGTAGAGACTCAGAGAATTGCCATGCTAGGCCTCTATGTGTAAGCACAACATGGGACCAGTAATACCTTCAGGGTTTGATGCCTGCACATGGGATGGATCCCAATTTGGGCTGGTCAATGGAAGGCCTTTCCTTTAGTCTCTGCTCCATTTTTGTCCCTGGGTTTCCATGCATGTCCTTTTGGCCCTGGGTTACCTCACTCAGGATGATGTTCTTTTAGTTCCATCCATTTCCGTGCAAATTCATGGTGTCCTCATTTTTAATAACCGAATAGTATTCTATTGTGTAAATAAATGAACCACATTTTCTGTATCCATCCTTTGTTGAGGGACATCTGGGTTATTTCCAGCCTTTGGCTATTAAAAATAAGGCTGCTATGAAAAGAGCATGTGTACTCATAGTATGGTGGAATGGTAAAGCATTCTCTGAGTATATATGCCCAGGAGGGGTATAGCTGGGTCTTCAGGTACAAATCTTTCCAATTTTCTTAGATACCACCAAATTGCTTTCCATAGTGGTTTTACAAGTTTGCACTCCCACCAGCTATAAAGGAGTGTTCCCCTTTCTCCACATCCTTACCAGCATGTGCTGTCACTTGAGTTTTTGATCTTGGCCATTCTGATTCTGATTAAATTGACTTGCAACCATTTGAAGTAACCTGAAAATATATTTCGTCAATGAATATTTAAGTAAAACAAGTAAAGAAACATTAAAAACCTTAGCATCTGTATTATTAGCAAGACATCTGTATTTGTGTATGTTTCTTGCTTTTGTTTTCATTGGCACCTTTTTTTAAATTTTATTTTTGGTCTTGAGATAGAGTTTTTCTATATAAATCCACATGCTTTTGCCTCCAGATTGCCAAGATTAAACAGTGGCACCATTTCTACCTTCAATATTTCCTTCTGTTTTTATTGTGTTGAATTGTGTTTTTCTCTGTTTTCTGATTTTCCTATGTGGTATTGTAGATTATTTTATATTTAATCACATTTTCATATGAGTTACTATTCTTAATCCATTCTGGCTATGATTTTGATCATTGTATTTTATTAGTTTCTCTCCCAGTCTGATTTGTTTCTTCATTTCTTTTTTTTTATTGGATATCATATTTATTTACATTTCAAATTAATCCCCTTTTCCTATTCCTCTCCCAGAACCTCCCTACCCTATCCCCTCTCCTCCTGCTTCTATGAGGGTGTGCCCTCACCCACCCTGCCACTCTTGCCTCCCTGCCCTCACATTCCCATACAGTGGGTCATAAAGCTTTCATGGGACCAAGGGCCTCTTATCCCATTGATGCATGACAAGGCCATCCTCTGCTACATTTATGGCTGAAGCCATGGGTCCCTCCATGTGTACTCCTTTGTTGGTGGTTTAGACCCATGGAGCCCTGGTTGGTTGATACTGTTGTTCTTCCTATGAGGTTGCAAACCCCTTCAGCTCCTTCAGTCCTTTTTCTAACTCCTCCATTGGGGAATGGAACGCATGATCAGTTCAATGGTTGGCTGTGAGCATCCACCTTAGTATACAGCAGTCTCTGGCAGAGCCTCTCAGGAGACAGCTATATCACGTTCCTGTCAGCATGTACTTTTTGGCATCCATGGTAGTATATGGGTTTGGTGATTGTATATGGGATGGATCACCATGTGAGCAGTCTGTGGATGGCCTTTCCTTCAGTCTCTGCTCCACACTTTGTCTCCATATTTGCTCCTGAGAGTATTTTGTTACCCCTTCTAAGAAGGATTGAAGCATACCCACTTTGGTCTTCATTCTTTTTGGGCTTCATGTAGTCTGTGAATTGTATCTTGGGTATTCTGAGCTTTGGGGCTAATATCCACTTACCAGTGAGTGCATGCTCATATCTACATACCAGTGAGTGCATGCCCTGTGTGTTCTTTTGTGAATCGGTTACCTCACTCAGGATATTTTCTAGTTTCATCTATTTGCCTAAGAATTTCATAAAGTCATTGTTTTTAATAGCTGAGTAATACGTCATTGTGTAAATACACCACATTTTCTGAATCCATTTCTCTGTTGAGGAACATCTGAGTTCTTTCCAGCTTCTGGCTATAATAAATAAGGCTGCTATGAACGAAGTGGAGCATGTGTCCTTGTTATATGTTGGAGCGTTTTTTAGCTACATGCCCAGCAGTGGTATAGTTGGGTCCTCAGGTAATACTATGTCCAATTTTCTGAGGAACCTACAGACTAATTTCCAGAATGATTGTACCAGTTTACAATACCACAACAATGGAGCAGTTTCTCTTTCTCCACATCCTCGCCAGCATCTGCTGTCACCTGAACTTTTTATCTTAGCCATTCTGACTGGTATGAGGTTGAATATCCGGGTTGTTTTGATTTGCATTTACCTGCTGACTAAGGATGGTGATTATCTATCTCTATCTCTATCTCTATCTCTATCTCTATCTCGATCTCGACATCGACATCGACATCGACATCGACATCGACATAGACATAGACATAGACATAGATATAGATATAGATATAGATATAGATATAGATATAGATATAGATATTTAGGTGCTTTTTGACCATTCGAGTTTCCTTAGGTGAAAATTCTTTATTTAGCTCTGTATCTAGGGTTATTTGATTGTCTGGGGTATAATTTCTTGAGTTCTTTGTATATATTGGGTATTAGCGCTCTATTGGATATAGGTTGGTAAAGATATTTCCCAATCTGTTGATTGCCATTTTGTCCCATTGACAGTGTCCTTTGCCTTATAGAAGCTTTGCAATTTTGTCCCATTGACAGTATCCTTTGCCTTATAGAAGCTTTGCAATTAAATGAGGCCCCATTTGTCAATTCTTGATCTTAGAGCATAAGCCATTGGTGTTCAGGAAATTTCCCCCTGTGCCCATGTATCAGAGGCTTTCCCCCACTTTCTCTTCTATTAGTTTCTGTGTATCTGGTTTTAGGTGGAGTTCCTTGATGCTTTGGAGCTTTGTACAAGAAGATAAGAATGGATACATGTGCATTCTTCTATATGGTGACTTCCAGTTGAAACATTTGTTGAAAATGCTGTCTTTTTTTCCACTGGATAGTTTTAGCTCCTTTGTCAAAGACAAAGTGACCATAGGTGTTTGGGTTCATTTCTGGATCTTCAATTCTATTCCATTGTTGAGCTCTAGAAAAGTTAGGGGATGACCTAGTTCTCATCAGGGGCTACACTTTACATTCATTTTGTGTGTGTGTCTTTCTGTGTGTTAGGGTTGGGGTGGGGGGAGCTTCAACTTATTTGCTAAGTTTACTGGAATAAATTGAAGTACTTGTTTTTTGTTTGTATTTTTAATTTGCTTTATTATAGCTTTGTTATAAATGTTGCCCACACTCACTGTATACAAAGTACATTTTCAAATATCAGAAACAAAATAAAGAAACACTTAAAAAAATTCTCTTCCATTGATCTTCCTGCCTGTCTCTATACCAATATCACACAGTTTTGTTTGTTTGTTTGTTTTATCGTAATTGCTCTGTAATACAGCTTGAGGCCAGGGATGGTGATTCCACCAGAAGCTCTTCTATTGTTGAGAATAGTTTTCGCTAACCTGGGTTTTTTGTTATTCCAAGTGAATTTGCAAATTGCTCTTTTTAACTCTATGAAGAATTGAGTTGGAATTTTGATGGGGATTACTTTGAATCTGTAGATTGCTTTCAGCAAGATGGCCAAATTTACTTTACTGTATTAATTCTGCCAATCCATGAGCATGGGAGATCTTTCCATCTTCTGCGGTCTTCTTTGATTTGTTTCTTCAGAGACTTGAAGTTCTTGTCCTACAGATCTTTCACTTGCTTGATTACAATCACACCATGGTATTTTTTATTATTTGAGACTATTGTTTCCAGGTCTTGTTTAGACTGCCATATTCTTGAGATTTCATGGGTGTAGTTTCCTCATCATACATAGAAGATGCAGTATCACAGCAATTTTCTAGGTTCTTTGGCTCTTATACTCTTTCTGTCCCTTCATCTGCAATGTTCTCTGAGCCTTGACTGTAGGATTGTTATGTTTATGTACTAACTGGGGCTTGGCAGTACATATAAGCTGTTATCTGGATGTTGCCCTCTTTTTCTCATTGTAATGATCTAGATTTGCTTCAAAAGGAAGGTTGTTTGATGACAGGCAAGAGCTGTGGTTACCTGTGGGTGTTGCAAGTATTTAGAAAACAGTTAGGTATCATACTGGTTTAGGAAAATGTCAGTAGTCATCTCTAAAATCCATAATCTCACTAGACAATGGTAGTTGCTGGGCCTGAAGCTTGGATTTATCTTCATTATTTGGTTGTTTGTTTTCCAATTTTTAGAGTCAATACAAAATAGTAAAACATAATGATTATATAACATTTGATTTCTTT
The DNA here is from genome assembly GCF_000001635.26 of Mus musculus. Lineage (NCBI taxonomy): Eukaryota > Metazoa > Chordata > Mammalia > Rodentia > Muridae > Mus > Mus musculus. The sequence continues at coordinate 47,651,148 of NC_000081.6, read as the reverse complement.
TTTTTTCTTGTTCCTTTTTATTTTATTTGTTTTTATTGGGTATCTATTTCATTTACATTTCCAATGCTCTCCCAAAGTCCCCCACATGCTCCCCCACCCACTCCCCACCCAGTCCCCTTCTTGGCCCTGGCGTTCCCCTGTACTGAGGCATATAAAGTTTGCACGACCAATGGGCCTCTCTTTCCACTGATGGCCGACTAGGCCATCTTCTGATTCATATGCAGCTAGAGATATGAGCTCCGGGGGGTACTGGTTAGTTCATATTGTTGTTCCACCTATAGGGTTGCAGATCCCTTTAGCTCTTTGGGTACTTTCTCTAGCTCCTCCATTGGGGGCCCTGTGATCCATCCAATAGCTGACTATGAGCATCCACTTATGTTTGACAGGCCCCAGCATAGTCTCACAAGAGAACATATAAACTAAACAGGGATTATACTCACTGTAGAGTGGTTAGGATCTACAGGTCATGTATTTAAACACTAATACTACAGAGACCCATTGGGAGAGTTGTGTTAATAAAGTTTCTTCCTAAACACTGTTTTCTTCCTTATTCTTAGAATGAAAGTTTTCTTCTTTATTCATAATATCTATCTCCTGATAGATATTAATTTTTATATACCAAAATACTGTATTTTTAGATCAATTCACTAGGCATTTTTTTTCAATTTTTAATTTCTTGATGTTTTTCAGAATGTGTCTTAGTTACCTGTAAATTCTTTAGTACTTTATGAATATTTAATAATATTTATTTGATAATCTTAATTAACATTTAATATTTGATAACATTAATGTTTAATAAAGCTAATTATGTATACAAATCACAAATAAATACTGTGTACAGGCACTTTATTAAGACTCCTTTTTGACAAATTTCAGCGGGTCACTGTGGAATTCCAGAACTCATTGTGAATGGGCAAGTCATTGGAGAAAATTATGGATATAGAGACACAGTTGTATATCAGTGTAACCCTGGCTTTCGTCTGATTGGTTCTTCTGTGAGGATATGTCAGCAGGATCACAACTGGTCTGGTCAGCTCCCATCCTGTGTGCGTAAGTAAGCATGACAATTGGAATTATGTTCTCCTGTTCTCAAAGAGTCAATCAATCATGGTTTTTACTAAGCAAGATAAATACTTGTTTTGATTAACTATATATAGATGACAATGTAAATTAAATTTCATAATCTATTCACATATACTGCTCATATATTCAGTAATCATTAAGGATCATATAAAATTATGAATGGAGGAAATATTAATTTTGTATTACTTATATTTTTATGAAGACATGTTAACTTCAAACCTCAGTACTTAATGTAAATATTTATAAGTGGACATTTGTGTGTAGATGGCATATTCTCAGCATGTTTTCTATATAAGAATTTAAAGTTGTTGACACTGCTGTGTAACAATGTCAACACTCTTGTAATGTGAGATTACAAAGCTTTTTTTTAGTGTAAATCCTTCTGGTAAAGGTTCTTCAGTAATTAGGATGCTATAGCTAGCTCATCAAAGCATATCCTGATGAAGTGTAATTAGTGGAGAAAATAATCATCAGAAGTCATTTGAAGAGCCATTGTGCTGATGTCATCCACACTGCTAATTATGTCAGATAAGTCAAGTAATTTGCTCCTTCAAAGCTCTATTTCATAAACAGTTAAAAGTGTTTATCAGTATGGTTTTCTTTAGCTTCAGAAAACCTTACATTCTTAAATATATTGATATTGTTTTTATGAAGTATGAGTAATGTGCTTGATAACTGATTAAAGTAGTTTAATCAACATTAGAAGATTTATGATATTCCTATCTACAATTTCTTTAAAAGAAATATAAAATTGTTTGGCTGCACATACTATTAGATATTTACAGTTATGTTTCTATGAAAAGATCTGTCATTTTAATAAAACTTTTGATGAATTCTTGTATGAATTCATACTTTAAGATATGAAGCTAGCTAGGTGTGGTGGCTCATGCCTTTAATCCCAGCTCTCGGGAGGCAGAGGCAGGCGAATTTCTGAGTTCGAGGCCAGCCTGGTCTACAAAGTGAGTTCCAGGACAGCCAGGGCTATACAGAAAAACTCTGTCTCGAAAAACCAAAACCAAAAAAAAAAAAAAAAAAGAAGAAGAAGAAGAAGCTAGAAAGATGCTCCAGTGATCATGAACGCTGGTTTCTCTATTATAGGATGAATGTTTAACTTCCTGCACACACATGGTGGTCTCCCAACCATCTGGAACTCCCAGATTACGGATATTTGAGGCTTTTAGCTTTTGTGGATACTGCTTGCATATGACACAGGTGTGCCCACACATACACACACACACACACACACACACACACACACACACATACACACGCTCAAAACACTGTACCACAGAAAAGTTTTTAAAAAATAATTAAATTAAGTTTGAGACTTTTTTTTACAATTTTATCTTAAATCCTTAAGTAGTTATAGCTGTGTTTTGGAGTTATAAGGAATCTCTTTGCATACATGAAGTATGAATTTAATCACACTACTCTCATTCATTTATTATTGTTTTAACGATGAGAAGGCACACAAACTTTACGACTGGGAAAAGAAGGGAAGGTACACTGTGTGGAACATTTGAGTGGAAAGCAGCTCAGGCCCTCAAAATCAAGAAGTCGTGAGAGTGCCAGGTGACCAGTTGCTGGTCAGGTTGGAGAGGTTTGGTGTGCTGAAACACCATGAATGGGGATAAAAGTTTCCTGCCTGGTAATTGTTTCATGAGCCCTAAACAGATGCTTGACTCTCACAGGCTAGAGCTGTGCCACCTATACCAGAACTGACTTACACTGCACATAATACAACATGTATATGTGTATGCTTTGCGTGTGCATGCATGCATGTGTAGCATTTTGCATGATAGGCAAGTGTTTATACGTGGACTACAAACTTTTCCCATGGACAGAACTTTGATCAATCATCATCTCTAAGTTAGTCAAGGTGAGATGTTAGCTCAGAGAGGCAAAGTGTAGGGTGGAGAGGGAGGTTGTGGGATGTAAGGCTTGTGGAGGAGTAACTGGGAAGTGGAATATCATTTGTGATGTAAATGAATGCAATAATTAATTTAAAAAAAAAGTGAGGGCTTAGGCCTGAATGCTGTGAAGCACAGTATAAAGTGTTCACTGTATATTTATACTTCTGGATAGTTGTTTCATTTTTTTTTTTAATCCAGTCTCTTAGAACTACCTGTGTTTGGGCAAGATCCTGCCCCATGACTTCTGCATCTTTTAAGAAAAAGAGACCTCAGCCAGTTTCAACTCCCTTGATAGATGGTTATTGGAGATGAACTTGAGTACATCAACTATATATAAATATAAATATATACATATATTTTGTTCTCTGGATTTCTATCTTTAAATATTACATATTTATTATAACTGCTACATAAAAAATTATAGCTTAATAAGGATAATTATATTGTATCTTCTTATTATCATTATTCCTCACATGAATATAATGTGATAGGTGATTTATTTTATTTTTACCTTAATTGTATATACACTTTTAAATTTCTCCTAAAAATCCCATCTCCAATTACTTACATTAATATTTTAAAAATAGTTTAGTAAATGGAAATACAGACATTAACATGAGTATGTTATACCACATTTTTCTGCTTGAATAATTAAAACTTTAAATGAGAATAGACCCTCAGGATGAAACTGGTTACTTTATTGAAATATTTCAACAAGAATAAGATGCAATTAAATTTCCAAGTTAGTAGGGTGACATTAACAATACAGCTGAAAAATAACTGCCCCTTTAGAAAGTACTAAAAGTAGCCGTGGTCTTTTCTGTGACTAATTATGAAACATTATTGCTGGGGTTGCTCTGATTAACAGAGTGAGCTGACAGAGTAAAACAGTTCATGGAAATACAATGTTTGGGTTAACCCAGCACCACATAAAATAAATTCAAGGACTATAACATAAAAAAGGATCTAAATAATTCTAATGAGCCTGTGATTTCCAAGTAAGCATGTTAAATTATAAATAAAATATATCCAGTAAGACGGATTGGAATGGAGCATATTAGCAAGGTTTATTTCAAAACATGGTTGGAGTTTTTAGGATAGCTTCATATGATATGATCTTTTTATATATTAACTAGACTTATTAAGATTACAGCACTTTACACTATCCATTTTAATGATTTATTTCCCAAATAATATCAAAAGGGCTATTTTGAAATTATATTGAAATATGAATATGAAATCTCAGTCCTTAAAAATACCTGTTAAAGTTAAAGTTTGTCATTTGATATATGTTATAGGCATCTGGAGAGGAAAACTACTGTCATAGCGTGTTTTTGCTTTTGTTTTGTTTTCTTTTTGTATTTCAGTATGATTTCAGGATATACAAACATAAACAGAAGAGCAATATCAAAAACTTATATAGAACAAAGTCAGAATATGAGACATTAAGCATATAGCACTTTATTGGAACTGTTATAATTTAGTGGCTGGAGAGATGCTTCATGGTTAAAATGCTTGTGGCACAACCCTGAAGAACTGAGCTCTAGTCCCTTATACTCATGTAGCTAGTAAGGAATGGTTTACCTTGAGTCTGTAACCAGAGGTTTATGCAGAGACAGAAGGTTTCCTGAGAATAGCAGACTGTCTGCCTGGTGGAAACACAGGCAATATGGTGAAGAGTGACAGAGGATGACACCCAATATCCTGTCTGGCCTCTATGCATATACCTACACATATATGTGCAAATACATCACATATACATATTACACTCACACACACACACACACACACACACACACACACACACGCACACATACATGTATACCCAGACTAGGAAAGCAGTGTCTTAAAATCACACGATCTTTTTATTTATTTGTTTAGTTTTTAATTAATTATTTAATTTCTTTATATTCCCAAATGTTGCTACACTCCTAGTCCCTACTCCCAGAATTTTATTACATTCCTCTGACCTCTTTCCCCTCCTCTATGGAATCCTCCTTCCCTGGGGCATCATGTCTCTACAGGATTAGGTGCATCCTCTCCCACTGAGGCCAGAAAAGATAGTCCTCTGCTACATGGGGGCGGGGGTGGGGGGCGCAGACCAGGACCAGACCATGTATGCTCTTTAGTTGATGGGTTAGTCTCTGAGAGCTCCCAGCAGTCCAGGTTAGTTGATGCTGTTGATCTTCCTATGGAGTTACAATCTTCTTCAGCTCCTTCAACTCCTCCCCTAACTCTCTCATAGAAGTCTGCATGACCTCAGTCCAATGCTTGGGTGTGAGTATCTGCTTCTGTCTCAGTTAGCTGCTGGTCGAGCCTCTCAGAGGACAGCCATGCTAGGTTCCTATCTGCAAGCACAGCACAGTATCAGTAATATTGTCAGGGAAAACACACATTATCTTAAATAGTTTTTGCTTCTTAATATATTATTTTACTGATTTTTAAAAATCTCTGTTAGTGAAAAGTACTTTGTGTATATCCACATATCAAGTTGTTTTTTCTACTTTGTATTGACTAAAGATAATTGTTATGTGATAATTAATATTCTTTGTTGTTTTCTCCTTTCACCAATGATTTAGCTGTTAGCTGTGGTCACCCTGGTAGTCCAATTTATGGAAGAACAAGTGGAAATGGGTTCAACTTTAATGATGTGGTAACATTCTCTTGCAATATTGGGTATCTTATGCAAGGACCAACAAAGGCACAGTGTCAGGCTAACAGGCAGTGGAGCCATCCTCCACCAGTGTGCAAAGGTAACCAGCTCACATTAATACAACTGGGTTTATGGCAGCAATATGTCCGTAATGGCATAGGTGATAAATATGAAGAGCTCGGGCAGAAGAGTAGGAAATTACTAATTAATAAAATAAAAGGTATAATAGTGGTGGGATCTCATTCAATGTTTTCAAATGTTATTTTTCTCAATTTTATTTTTACTCATTTCCAACTGTAATTGCATCATTTCTGCTCTGCACTTCCCTTGCTCCAGAACTTTTCATACTGTGCCATGTCCTCTCTCCACTCTCAATTTAGGAATATTTTTTCTTTTCTACACATATGTAAATACACCTGGAAGAATCTGTTTATGGTGTTTGTGTATATGTGGCTTACTAATCTATCATTCTGCATTGCTTAATAAATTAGGGGTCTCATCAATGACCTCACTCAGTAGCTATTAGTTGCCCATAGTTCTTTGTCTACATGTGAGACTTGTGAAGTGTCGCCCCTCTCACATTAGCATGTCTAAAATTATAAGGCTTTCTTTCTGCCTGATATTAGGTCACAGCTATTTTGGAGAACATATGTATAGTTCTTAGGATAGATTTCAATTGCATTACTATTTATGATTACTGAGATGTGTTTTTGATATTTATTTCTTTGTACTTTTACAAAATATCCCTGGATTACAATGCTGTTTGTATACATTCTTTTCATTGTTTGCCTAATAGTTACAGATTAAAGAGAATTCTTTATTGATTTCTTAATTTTCAATTTAATATGATAAATTTCATTTTTCTAAAAGTAATAATTTTCTCCAAAATTTTAATGTGATTAACAAAAATAACTCAAATGGGATCTTTATTCAATCTATATTTAGCACAATTTTTAGGAGTTATTATGATCTCCAAAAATTACTTTAATTTATTTGTGTTTCCATCTACACAGATATCAGACTATTATGCCAAAAGTTCTGGGATTTCTGGAGTATTTGGTTTATTTGACTAAATTCACTTCTGAAATGAAGGTTTCTTTAAAATTCAAAGATTTATACCTAGGTAATTTATATTATTCCTAAAGTACCTCTTATCTTTTTCTTTTCTTTAGTGGTGAACTGTTCTGATCCTGGAATTCCAGCCAATTCCAAAAGAGAAAGCAAAATAGAACATGGAAATTTTACCTATGGCACTGTGGTATTCTATGACTGCAACCCAGGCTATTTTTTATTTGGCTCTTCAGTTTTGATATGTCAGCCAAATGGACAATGGGACAAACCTTTACCAGAATGTATCAGTAAGTAGATAATATGAATTGTTCCTACAAAAATATGTCATGGAAACAACATTCATGTTTATTGCCATATCTCAAACTATACACAGGAAGAAATTACCTTGACTTAATTGATCAGTTTCAAGATCACATATTCACATATTTCATTAATTCATTGACTTAATTGTTTTTCAGTAATATCACTTTACTTTTTAAAATGTAAACATTCTTCTATTATAGCTATAATACTATGGCTATTCCTAGAGATGATGGAAAGGACATCTACTTCTCCCAGATAAAGAATCCACAAATCATGGCAAGAACCCATGGGGTTATGTACAAGAAGTTGAATGAAAGGTTAAAGCAAGAATGACTAATAGACAGGTGGTTCACTCTAAGTCCACCATGCGTGTCAGTTCAAGAAAGCTAAAAACCCAGAGTGTACTGCACAACTTACTTAAGCTTAGACAATTATAGGCTGTCACTTTTAGGCAGCTTAGATGGTAGGAACCTCTTATAGTTCTCTGCATCTTTCAGTTGCTTGGCTGATGTGAACCTCTTTATCTCTTTGACAGTGTCTCTTGGCAGTCTTTAACTGCTCCTATTTACTCGGGAAGAGGGAGGTGTATAGAATCTGGTCATTTTCAGTTTTTGATTCCTCAGCAAAAGGAACTTCCATGATAAATAAAATGTGACTCAATAAGTTTCACTCCAAGATGCAGGTTTTAATTTAACACAAGAAATACTAATATGCCATAATATCATTCTTTGGCTATGGATGAAGGCAGCAGATAATGAGACACAAGTACAACAGTAATTTTTTAAACAATATTATTGTTTTAGAGACAAAAATATTTATATTTTGTATCAACTTTAAACTATTGTTTGATATACCTTATTGTTGATGTGAGCAACTATTGTTTCTTCAGATTATGTGATTTAAAGAGCTCCATTTCTTTTTTTTAAATGTTACATTTTTTCTTTTTTCAATTTATTTGTTTGTTTATTGTAAACTCTATATTTTATAACCCCCAACCCCTGTCCACTCTCCTACTGCTCCACATCCCATATTTCCTCCCCACTCCTCTGTCTCCACGGGGATGTCCCTACCCCCAACACCACCTGATCTCTAAATTCCCTGGGGCCTCCAGTCTTTTGCGCATAAGGTGCATCTCTACTGTCTGTGTGTTGGTGGCCTAATATCAGCTGTTGTATGCTGCCTGTTTTGTGGTTCAGGGTTTCAGAGATCTCAGGGGTACAGATTAACTGTGACTGCTGATCCACCTATAGCGTCTCCTCCTCAGCTTCTTTCAATCTTTCCCTAATTCAACAACAGGGGTCAGCTGCTTCTGTCCTTTGATTGGGTGCAGGTATCTGCATCTGACTCTCAGCTGCTCTCAGGTCCCTTCATTCCTCCACACTTGTGATTGCTTTCATCTCTCTTCCAGTGGGACTGAGGCATCCTCACTTGGGCCCTTCAGCTTGTTGAACTTTTGGAGTTGTGTGGACTGTATCTTGGGTATTCTGTACATTTTTTTCTGGCTAATGTCCACTTATTAGTGAGTAGATATCATGCATGTCCTGTTCAGTCTGAGTTACCTCACCCAGGATGATATTTTCTAGTTCTATCCATTCGCCTGCAAAACTCAGGGTGTGCTCATTCTCAAAAGCTGAGTAGTATTCCATTGTGTAAACAAACCACATTTTTGTATTCATTCTTCTGTCATATGTATCTAGGTTGTTTCCAGCTTCTGGCTATCACAAATAAGGCTGCTATGAACATAGTGCAACACGTGCCCATTTGGCATGGTGGGGAATCTTTTGGGTATATTCCCAAAAGTGGTATTGCTGGGTATTCAGGTAGATCTATTTCCAATTATTTGAGGAACCTCCAGATTGATTTCCAGAATGGTTGTGCCAGTTTGCAATCACACCAAAAATGGAGGAGTGTTCCTATTTTACCACATCCTCTCTAACATGTGTTGTTACCTGAAGTTTTGATCTTAGCCATTCTGATTGATCTAAGGTAGAATCTTAGGGTCATTCTGATTCTCAGCTATTTGAGATTCCACAGTTGTGAAATCTCGGTTTAATTCTATACTTCATTTTTTGATTGCATTGTTTGGGGTTTTGTTTGTTTGTTTGTTTTGGTTTTTTTGTTGTTGTTGTTGGTTTTTTTTTTGTTTTTTTGTTTTTTGTTTTTTGGTGACTAACTTCTTGAGTTCTTTCTATATTTTGGATATTAGCCCTCTATCACATGTGGGTTTAGTGAAGGTTTGTTCCCCAATCTGTAGGTTGTTGATTTGTCTCATTGACTATGTTCTTTGCCTTACAGAAGCTTTCCAGTTTCATGATTTATCACTTTTCCTATTTATCACTTCTTGATCTTAGAGCATGAGCAATTGGAGTTTTGTTTAGAAAATTTCTCCCAGTGCCAATGAGTTCAAGGCTCTTTCCTACTTTCTCTACTATTAGATTCAATGTATGTGCTTTTATGTTGATGTATCTGCTTTTATGTTGAGGTCTTTGATCCACTTGGACTTGAGCTTTGTGCAAGGTGACAAATATGGGTCTATTTTCATTCTTCTGCATACGACAGCACCATTTATTGAAGATGCTTTCTTTTATCCATTGTATATTTTTGGCGTCTTTGTCAAAGATCAAGAGATGGTAAGTGTGTGATTTTATTTCTGGGTCTTCAGTTCTATTCTATTGGTCAACTTGTCTGTCTCTGTACCAATGCAAAAATCACTATTGCCAGGTAGTAAAGCTTGAGGTCAGGGACCATGATTCCCCCAGCTGTTCTTGGATTTTTAAGAATTGTTTTCAGTATTCTGTTTTTGGTTTTTGGTTTTGGTTTTGGTTTTTTTTTTTTTTTTTTTTTTTTTTTTTTTTTTTTTTGCCTTTCCAGATGAATTTGAGAATTGCTCTTTCAATGTCTTTGAACAATTGTGTTGGGATTTTGATGGGGATCGAATTGAATCTGTAGATTGCCTTTGGTAGGATGGTCACTTTTACTATGTTAATTCTACTAATACATGAGCATGGTCGATCTCTCCATTTTCGAGATCTTCTTCAATTTCTTTCTTGAGAGACTTGAAGTTATTGTCATACATATCTTTCACTTGTTTGATTAGAGTTACCACAAGATATTTTATATTATTTGTGGCTATTGTGAAAGAAGTTGTTTATCTAATTTCTTTCTCAGCCTGTTTATCATTTGTGTAAAAAAGGCTATATTTTTATTTGAGTTAATTTTATATCTGGCAACTTTGCTGAATTTATTTATCAGCTGGAGAAGTTCTCTGGTAGAATTTTTGGGGTTGCTTACGTTTACTATCATATCATCTCCAAATAGTGATACCTTTTTTTATTCTTTGCCAATTTATATTTCCTTGATATATTTTTATTGTCTTATTGTTTTCATGAACACTTTGAGTACTATATTGAATAGATATGTGGAGAGTGGGCTTCCTTGTCCATGATTTCAATGGGATTGCTTCAAATATGTCTCCATTTAATTTGATATTGGCTGTTGGTTTGCAGTAAATTGCTTTTATTATGTTTAGGTATGGGCCTTGAATTCCTGATCTCTCCAATACTTTTAACATGAAGGGGTGTTGGTTTTTGTCAAATGCTTTTTCATCATCTAAGGAGATGATCAAGTAAGGTGTGTGTGTGTGTGTGTGTGTGTTTCTATAGTGGATTAAGTTAATGGATTTCCATATATTAAAACAACTTTGCATCCCTGGGATGAAGCCTAATTGATTGGAATTAATGATGGTTTTGATGTGTTCTTGGATTTGGTTTGCAAGAGTTTTATTGAGTTTTTTTGCATCAATGTTTATAAGCGAGACTATTTTAGGTTGGGTCCTTATGTGGTTTAGTTATCAAGTAATTGTGGATTCATACAACAGGTTAGGTAGTGTTTCTTCTCTTTGTATTTTATGGAATAGTTTGAGGAAAATTGGCATCAAGTCTTCTTTGAAGGTCTGGAAGAATTCTGCCCTAAATCCATCTGGCCCTGGGCTTTTTTTGGTTGGGAGGTTTATAATGACTTCTATTTCCTTGTGAGATATCAGCCTCTTTAGGTAGTTTACCTGCTCTTGATTTAACTTTAGTATGTGGCATCTGTCTAGAAAACCATCCATTTCATCTAGATTTTCCACTTTTGTTGAGTATAGGCTTTTATAGTAGGATATGGTGATTTTTTTTTTTTTATTTCCTTGCTTTCTGTTGTCTCCCTTTTCATTTCTGATGTTCTTAATTTGGATACTGCCTCTCGGCACTTTAGTTAGGTTGGCTAGGGGTTTATCTATCTTGTTTTCAAAGAACCAGCTTCTGATTTTGTTGATTCTTTATATTGTTTTCTTTGTTTCTATTTGGTTGATTTTGGCCCTGAGCTTGACTATTTCTCCCTTCTAATCCTCTTTGGTGAGTTTGCTTCCTTTTGTTCTAGAGCTCTCAGGTGTGCTGTTAAGTTGTTAGTGTAAGATCTCTTCAGTTTCTTTACCAGGGCATTTAGTCCTATGAAATTTTCTCTTAGCACTGCTTTCATTGTGTCCCATAATTTTGGGTATGATGTGTCAAATTTGTCATTAAATTCCAGGAAGTCTTCAATTTTTTTCTATATTTCTTCTCTGACCAAGTTATCATTGAGTAAAGATTTGTATAGTTTTCATCTGTATTTGGGCTTTCTATAGTTTTTGCTGTTTTTGAAGACTACCCTCAGGCTATGATGATTCTGATAAGATGCATGGTATTATTTCAGTCTTTTTGTACTGGTTGAGGGTTGTTTTATGACCAATTATATGGTCGATTTTGGAGTAGGTACTGTGAGCTGCTGAGTAGAAGGTGTATGATTTGGTTTTAGGGAGAAATGTTCTGTAGATATCTGTTAAATCCATTTGGTTTATAACCTCTCTTAGTTTCATTGTGTCTCTGTTTAGTTTCTGTATCAATGATTGGTCCAATAGTGACAGTGGGGTGTTGAAATCTCCCAGTATTATTTTGTGGGGTTCAATATGTGTTTTAAGCTTTAGTAATGTTTCTTTTATGAATGTAGATGTGTTTGCATTTGGGGCATAGATGTTCAGAGTTGAGACTTTTTCTTGGTGGATTTTCCCCTTGATGAAGTGTTCTTCTTCATCATGCTTGATAACTTTTGGTTGAAAGTCTATGTTTTTGGATACAATTAGATAGGGGACTAATATCCAATATATATAAAGAACTCAAGAAGGTAGACTCCAGAAAATCAAATAACCCCATTAAAAAATGGGGCTCAGAGCTGAACAAAGAATTCTCACCTGAGGAACACCGAATGGCTGAGATGCACCTGAAAAAATGTTCAGCATCCTTAATCATCAGAGAAATGCAAATCAAACAACGCTAAGATTACACCTCACACCAGTCAGAATGGCTAAGATCAAAAATTCAGGTGACAGCAGATGCTGGCAAAGATGTGGAGAAAGAGGAACGCTCCTCCATTGTTGGTGGGATTGCAAGCTTGTACAACCACTCTGGAAATCAGTCTGGCGGTTCCTCAGAAAATTGAATATAGTACTACTGGAGGATCCTGCAATACCTCTCCTGGACATATATCTAGAAGATGTTCCAACCGGTAAGAAGGACACATGCTCCACTATGTTCATAGCAGCCTTATTTATAATAGCCAGAAGCTGGAAAGAACCCAGATGTCCCTCAACAGAGGAATGTATACAGAAATTGTGGTACATTTACACAATGGAGTACTACTCAGCTATTAAAAAGAATGAATTTATGAAATTCCTAGGCAAATGGATGGACCTGGAGGGTATCATCCTAAGTGAGGTAACCCAATCACAAAGGAACTCACACAATATATACTCACTGATAAGTGGATATTAGCCCAGAAACTTAGGATACCCAAGATATAAGATACAATTTGCTAAACGCATGAAACTGAAGAAGAACGAAGACCAAAGTGTGGACACTTTGCCCCTTCTTAGAATTGGGAACAAAACAACCATGGAAGGAGTTACAGAGACAAAGCTTGGAGCTGTGTCAAAAGGATGGACCATCTAGAGCCCTCCATATCCAGGGTTCCATCCCATAATCAGCTTCCAAATGCTGACACCATTGCATATACTAGCAAAATTTTGCTGAAAGGACCCAGTTATAGCTCTCTCTTGTGAGACTATGCCGGGGCCTAGCAAACACAGAAGTGGATGCTCACAATCAGCTATTGGATGGATCACAGGGCCCCCAATGGAGGAGCTAGAGAAAGTACCCAAGGAGCTAAAGGGATCTGCAACCCTATAGGTGGAACAACATTATGAACTAACCAGTACCCTGGAGCTCTTGACTCTAGCTGCATATGTATCAAACGATGGCCTAGTTGGCCATTACTGGAAAGAGAGGCCCATTGGACTTGCAAACTTTTTATGCCCCAGTACAGGGGAAAGCCAGGGCCAAAAAATGGGAGTGGGTGAGTAGGGGAGTGGGTAGGAGGGTATGGGGGACTTTTGGGATGACATTGGAAATGTAAATGAGAAAAATACCTAATAAAAAGTATATTAAAAAAGAAAATATCTAATAAATAAATAAATAAATACAAAAAACCTTTAAATCCTTTAGGTTTATTTTAATTTTTATTAATGATAGGCCTTTGACTTTATTGATTAATATGTGTCCTTGAGAAAGTTTTCTAAATGTCAAAGTCATCTTTGAAATTCATGTCTCATATTGCACATTTTATTTGTTTAGAAATGGGTATCTTTGGAACTTTCTATAAGCTTAATTTAATAGTGAACATACATTAATTTTCAAAGTTTCTGCAATATTTGAATTTTTGATTTTTCTATGCATAGAAACATTTTGAGTGTCAAGAAGTACCTGAATCTTTTCTTTGTTTAACATCTAGAATGAATTGGTACCATTCTTGGAAGTAGATTGTGAATCACAAAACTTTTCTCTATCTCTTTAGTCTCAAAATTCTTCCCTTTTAATTTTGGTAGAGTCCAACTTTTAATCAAACTGAGCTTCCTTATGTTTTCATTTAGTCGACCTACCTCAGTCTTCTAAATAACTTTTACATCCTCCTCCAATTATATACGTATTTAAACCAACTGTTCAAAGCCATGACTGAATATGGGTATGTTCAGTAGTAACATACTTTGTTAGTGTAAAACAAACATGGTTGTATATATTTATCTTACACATTCCTATTAAACTCACCCTCCAGATCAATGACCTGACCCAATAGTTCCCATAATTAAGACATTCATTTTATGTTTAAGATGCTAAATTTTATAAAGTAGCTATATATTTTTTCTAGAGTCTTTAATATCACGAATGTGTTCATTTTAGTAATATTTAAATTAACCTTTTGACATTGCAACCTAATCTGCCATCTACAAAGTTGTTGGTTGAGTACTGAACATTTTTACATAATGAAAAAGTAAATAAAATATCAGAATAATTTAAATGAATTCATGATTTTGTGTTCATTTTTCAGATATTCAGATATTTCAGATATTCAGACTTTGGTCACATGTGGTTTTCAGAGTACTGCCTGGAAAATGCTTTGATATGTCAAAATAGAAAATTTACTTTTTTTTTGTAAAGATGATTCAAGTTGTTCGATAGGAGATATAAAAAAATTTTATATTCAAAATTTATGTATTGTAGTGATTGACTGTGGACACCCTGGCATTCCTCCTAATGCTGTCCTGTCTGGAGAGAAGTATACTTTTGGGTCAACAGTTCACTATTCCTGCACAGGAAAGCGTTCTCTTCTAGGCCAGGCATCCAGGACTTGCCAGTTAAATGGACATTGGAGTGGATCTCAACCTCATTGTTCAGGTACCAGTGGAGTGGAAGTTTGTATGACAAAAATTTACTATGATTACTATTCTGTACAATATCCTCTAAGGACATCAACATCCCTCTTAAAAACTTTATCAATGAAGACTGAAAAATATTTCTTTGAATGCTTGTAAGGGAATGTGAATTGAAAGGCAAAAGAATGCTAATTTTCTAGATCAATGGTTCTCAGTTTCCTAATGTAATGACCGATTAACCTGGTTTCTCATTTTGTGGTCACCCCCAGCCATAAAATTATTTTTGTTGCTAATTCCTAACTGTAATTTTGTTACTGTTATGAATTGTAAGATAAATATTTTATATAGAGGATAGCTAGTAAGTGATCTCTTCCAAAGGGTCGTTCGACTTTGCAAAGGGCTCATGAGCTACATGTTGAGAAACATGGTTCTGTATGCTAATTCTCAGGTGTGTGTTTTGGATTGTGCCTGTGCCCTATGTAAAAAACTAAGAGATTTCAGGATATGTTTCAGTATGCATTCATAATGACTATATAGATATTCTATTTTAATACATATCAAGTTTGAAAAGATATAGGGTGAATGTTTATCAGAATTCATTTCTCTTCTATTTCTTTTTTGTATTTTTTATTAGCTATTTTCTTCATTTACATTTCAAATGCTATCTCCTTCCCTAGTTTCCTCTCTAAAAGTCCCCTATACCATCTCCCCACCCTTCTCTTTATTTTTAAGGAATGCTTACTTAGTGGTGACTTAAAAACTAATTCTAAATACTTTAAATTGAAATGACCTAAAAAGTCTTATGATAGCTATTTATCATTATCAAACTTTTTCATTATTAATATATTTATTCATTATAACTCTAGCAGTTGTCTTTAAATTAATGGGTATAAAATGTAGGTGTTATTAATAACCAATTGATAGAGTATTTACAATGATGTGCAACCTATTTTTTCTTTAGAAATTTCATAAGATTGTTAAATATAGAGTAGATCTCTGATCAGTACTATTTATGTTCATCGATTATTTAGATATGATATGCTTTTTCTACAATTCTCTAATTTTACATAATAATCAATCCTTTTAACATAATTTAATTTGTGAGGACTATATAGATAATTTCAGGAATAGTTTTACATTGTTTTCTTTTTAGAATTGAAAAAGGTGAAGCAATTGAGTTTAAATCTTCTTAATCATGGTAGTGATTGTTCAGGGCTTCAAATTTAACCTACAAATTTGCGTAATCTAAAACTTTCTTCCATGATAGTTACTCTTATCTTTAACTCACTCATAAGTAAGTTTCTAAAAGACCAACCATACAAACATCCTACTTCCTTTTATGCAGTATATTAAATAGCTAGTGTTGAAGTGAAGAATAAACTGCTGCATATGTTAGACAGTAAATGCATGTAGTAATTAGCATTACAACATAGGTTTAAAAAACAGAAGTTTATAGAAAGACTCTACTTAGAACATATATGAAAGTACATCTAGAAATTGTTTTAAGAGCAATCACAGCCAACTCATCTCTTCTCTCTCTCTCTCTCTCTCTCTCTGCATGTGTGTGTGTGTGTGTGTGTGCTTGTGTGTGTTTGTTTTATGACTATGTATACTATAATTGGAAATACTGATGTAGTGTGGAGAGTGAGAAAGAACTAATACAGAAAGCAAAAAACAAGAACCTTGTGATGACAGGATAACAGTGATGAGGGAAATCCTATTTGAAATTGATTCCCAGGTTTTAATTCAAGGTTGTTTTCAATCTATTTCTATGTTTTCATAGAGGAAAATAATCTGTTAGTTAATATCTCTTTGTTGACAGCCATTGCAAGAGGAAATTTAAAAGGAGTAAAATGTAATTCATAGGAATAATTCTATTATGTTGTTTACATCGTCCTAGCTCACAGCAATTCCAGAAGTGCTAAAAGATTATTACTTATGATTCAGAGAATGAATTGTGTAATCACTGAATCTGATTTTTAAAATTTTATATAAATACATTTTCCATTGAGTATATATGTTGTCATTTATACAATTTTTCCATTCTATTTTTAACTATATTGTGGAAATAATAATGAAATATCAGTAACTCTTCAATTATGTCTACTTTTTTTGTTTTGTTTTTGTTTTTGTTTTTTCGAGACACGGTTTACTGTGTAGCCCTGGCTGTCCTGGAACTCACTCTGTAGACCATGCTGGCCTCAAACTCAGAAATCCACTTGTCTCTGCCTCCCAAGTGCAGGGATTAAAGACATGCACTACCACTGCCCGGCTATAAATCTTAAATGATGAAAATAACAAAATAGTCAGAAAGGATTATCTTATTTGTGCTTTTTCTTTATATGAGTATAGTCAGATGGGAAATATGAGATACATTTCTATTCAGTCAAATTATGTGAAAATAGCATGTATATAACAAATTGACCATTGGCCAAAATATTGAGCATTATAAATGCATATCATAATGAATTAATTTGAACTTTTTTGCATACAGGTGATACTACTGGTACATGTGGGGATCCAGGTACACCTGGTCATGGCTCCAGACAGGAAAGTGATTTCAGAACTAAAAGCACTGTACGTTTTGCCTGTGATACTGGATACATTCTTTATGGCTCAGAAGAAAGAACATGTTTATCCAATGGCAGTTGGACTGGAAGACAGCCAGAGTGCAAAGGTAATCTCAAGTCAGAGTTGAATATACTGAGAGCATATACAGTACTTCAGTCTGATTATTATCGGCGTTGGAGGGGGATAACGACTGGACTGTAAAAATAATAATAATAATAATAAACTTATCTGAATGTGTCAATGAGGCTATTTCCTGTGACTATAGTAGATCATGAAAGCTCTGATCCCTGCGGTTGTATTATGAAGCCACTAATAAAAGTTTGAGTAGACTATTGAGAGATGGCAGAATTATACGAATGAGCCTAGTTCTAAGATGTAGGTATGCAGGTGCGTAAACCTAAAGTGGGAATATTGGCTCTCCTCCTCCTCTCTCCCTCCTTGTCACCTACAAGGAAATATGTTTGCTCTGTCTGTCCCACTCACTACGAAGGTAGTATCATTTATCACAATTATCTAATAATGGAATCATCTGGCATTATCCTAAAACCACTAGCCCTGTGAGCCAAAGCAAATCCTTCCTACTTTAAGTTGGCTATGTCAGGTACTTTCACAGAAATGAAGGCTGAGCGTTATAATTTGAAGTCTATTCAAATTCACATGGATAATAGTAAAATTATTATGTTTTAGATCCCCATTCTAAATATATCAATATTTTATTGACACTTCTCTGTAAGAGAAATATGGGAAATAATAATTCCATTGAAACCTCTTTTATCATTAATTTAAAACCAATAATAAAATTGCAAACATTTTGACTGAAAAAAATATAGCCAGAAACTTCTTTTGACCATATTTATTTGTGATATAGACAGCAGAAAAATAAAACTTCTCACATTAACCTTCTATCATTATATTTTATCTTCCAAGATTGTATGTAAGGAATAGAAATACTTAAATCAAGTTACCATTTATAGAATACAACTTATTAAGTTAAGGTACTACCAAAATGCATAATTCTTCATGAATAATGTAAACGATTATTTTTTCTGTGAAGCAAAATATTGTATAGATGTAGCAAAGACATATTAATATTGTTTTCTTGAATATATACATGGATAACATATAGTAATTAGAATTTCTACAAAAATTATTAATTTAAATTACCAAAAATACTTAGTAGAATAAAAATAATATGAAAAAACATTTGATATTTTTTACTGTTATATTTGAGAGTGATATGACAAAATATTTACATATTTATTATATCTATCATCTGATATATTACTTTACTTATGAGGATTATTTTACTAAATTGAGTGATGTTATTAAAGAAGTGATTAAAATGATATTTTGTAATTTTTACCTACCAGAAATTGAAAAAATATCTTACTACAAAAGCATTATTCTTAATATATATTTTAGCTAATATAGAATTACATTATTTTTTCATTTATTTGATTTCCTCCTGCTCTTTGCAGACACTCTCACTCCAACTCCACTGAAGTACCTACCTCTCAAACTGATCAGATTTTTTTCTTTAACTATTTCACCACAAACGTTCATGTACATATGTGTATGTATGCATAAGTGTGCATAAATATAAGTATAAAGGCAACCAGTTTAGTCAGTTTCTATTGTTGATGTGTATATGTTTTCAGAACTGACCATATTGTGTTAGATAACCAGTAAGGGTCTCATCCCTAGTACAGGTTAGTTCTCCCTCTCCCAGCAGTCATTAGTTGCCTATAGTTCTTTCTTAGGGGTGGAACTCTGTGAGACTCTCCTGCCACTTAGCTTTCATATTAACATGTCTATTGATATTGTCATTGTTCTGGCCTGATTCAGGTAACTATTTTCATGAGAAAAATTTATTACAGCTGGATTTCTGGTATTCTGGCTCTTAGAATCTTTCTGTCACAATTTTGGTGATGGTCCTTGAGCTGTAGATGAACTGTGATGTAAATATATCTATTGGTGTTGGCTTTCTGATGATCAGCTGGTCTCTCCATTGTGTCCATTTGTGGTTTTCTGTAGTGTTATCTATTTGTTGTAACAAACAAGCTTTGCTAATGAAGAATGGTAGCCACATGTATCTGAGAATATAAGAATAAGATGTAGACTCTGGTAGAGAAGATATGGGAAATTGGTCCTGACCTCATTAAATTGTTTTATAATGTTCATGAACTCACAAGCCTCAGGACATTGTCCATATTTCTAGCACCAGATATTATTTACTTCCTGATGGAAGCCTTAGTTCCAGTAAGAAAGCTGTTAGTTACCACCAAGATGTGAGTACTACATATTATACTATTGCAGATTATCTGGCAAAATGCATGAACTGATGAAATATTGAAATCTAGTCATTGTTGTGCTATGAGAAAATGAACATTATTTGAACATTCATCCTGGTCCTCAGCCTCCTCCCTTCATTCTGATAGCTTATCAATGATGTTATATAAGCCTTACAAGTAGGTTTTCCATTGTCTGTTGTACATATGTCAATGGGGGCTTGGAATCCCACAATAATTTATTCTCTGCAGTATGATCAGTCATGTTGTCTATAAAAGTCTGGCTCTACCTGTTGTTAGAAAAAACATTCTTGTTTTTTTTGTTTTTTGTTTTTGATTTTTGTTGTTGTTGATAGGTGGTAACTACAATTATGTGTGGTTATAAGGCTAAGGAGCAGTTAGAAATTATACCGCTTTAGTGAAATAGTTCTCTTTATAGGTCCATGGCCTCACCAACCACATAATAGGGTAGATTTACAACACCAATTATGAATTTCCTCTTACAGAGTTGGCCTTAAGTACAATTAGATGGCAGTGGATTGCCCATAGGATGGATATGGTGCTGATTCACCTTTCAGTGTATCTTGTCATTCTAGTTATTGATTTTTTTGTTTTCCTTGACAGCTTGCATAGCTTTTTCTGCTTCTATAAGAGGGAGTCTTCGGGCAGGAGACTTCTGGGTCTTTTCCAGTTGGCTTCCTTTATGTTACATGTTCACAACATGTATTATCTTCAGCAATATGTTCTTACCCTCAATTCCTGGGAGGAAAACAAGATCATTAGCAATGGCATATATTGACTGGGGTCTTTTGAAACCCTCTGGCCAACAATCCAAAAGGAGATTCGCTATGCCTGGCATTGGGAATTTTGTTCACGTAATTGGTGGCTCTTGGTCATCACAAATCATTCATATCAATCATCTATCTATCTATCTATCTATCTATCTAAAATGTTCAATTTTAAATAAACACATAGTTTCTGGTGTTTCTTTCAAACATCCCACCTTGGTCATTCTCCCTCTGTTTTTTCCTCTCTAGGTAAATCTCCACTTCAACACATTCCATTTCCACTTTATAGCATCTGTAAAATACTATTCTCTTTAAGAACTCCCCCAGTATTATGTTTTCTGGTGAAATATCATGTGATGTACTCAGATCTAGAGATTTTGAGGGTAGGATTTACAAGTAAGCCAGGACCTCTAGTGTTTGGCATCCTGAGGCAAGGTTGAGTCATGTCATGCAATATAATATTTTCTAGTTACAAAGATTTATCTGTAAGGGTCATATGTTTTACTTCTTTACTATGAATATTATTCCATTATGAACATATACCAAGTTTTCATTATCCACTCATCAGTTGAATGACATTTAGTGTTTTCATGTTCTAGTTTTTTTGTAAATAAAGTAGCAATGAACATGGCTAAGTATCTCTGGAATAGGATCTTAAGTTCTTTAGGCTTATTCTGAGGAGTGTTATAGCTGAGTCATGTAGTGTATATATTTTTATCATCTCTTTACTTTTTAAAGCTATTGCAACATGTGATTCTTTATTAGACACTTAATTATTAGAGCTTAATTGCTTTCTATTTACACTGATCTTTTGATGTGCTCATTTGCCTAAACAGAAATGGTAACACTGTAAATTTTATATATTTTATACAAGAGATATATGGTTATATACAATATTTAATTTTATGTATAAAAATAAAGATATTTTGTAATGAAGAATTACAAACATAATAGATTCTTATTCTTTATGAATTGGTTATTAGGCAAAATAAATTTTTCTTGATGTTTGGAGGAAACTCTCTTTAAACAATTCCTTTACAACAGGCATAATAAAAATTCTAACACTGCTAACAACTTAAAAATATAATTTTGATTTGAAATCTAGTAAGTAAGCCAGAAAAATCAACACAGATTCATCTTGAGTTTCAACTTCTTATCAAGGTGTTTCACTGCTAAATTTGGAGAAGTTTTAGTATTTGATAAAGAGACATGAGTCATTGAGACTTGGTGGAAGGATTTTTATTTGCATTACTTTTAAACATACTCCTTCACTTTTTGTTTCATAGCTGTGCAATGTGGTAATCCAGGAACAACAGCCAATGGGAAAGTCTTTCGAATTGATGGTACAACATTTTCCAGTTCTGTCATCTATTCTTGCCTGGAAGGCTATATCCTTTCAGGACCCTCTGTTAGACAGTGCACTGCCAACGGAACATGGTCTGGAAGTCTGCCCAACTGTACAAGTAAGTTTTTCTTAATATTAAAAATTCTTCTAAAGTGAAAATATATAAAACTGTGTTAAGTTTTTTTAAAATGTTAACTCTTTGCGATTAAAAGACTATGTGTGTTTATGATTAAATTATACACTGATGATTTCAAGAATTCGAAGCCCTACCAAGGTGTTATATCGGCTGGATGAGGAAAAAGGAATCAAAGAAAACTAGTCATATTTTTTATATCATTTGATACCACTTTGTGAATAATTATTATATACCAGTTCATCAGATTACATTATAATGGATTCAATTTTCCTTTCCATTCTCTCTAAAACCAATATTCATTTTGGTGCTTAAAAAGCATAGTCACGACTATACAGAGAAACCCTGTCTCAAAAAAACAAAAACAAAACAAAACAAAACAAAACAAAAAAAGCATAGTCATTATTTGTGAGTACTCACCTTGATACAGAAAGATCTTGTAGGTGTCTTCATATAGCTCAGTTGTATAGTTCTTGCCGTACCCATATGAAACCTTGAGTTTATTCACAAACAATGGGAAGCCAAGATCAAATAAAGAAAGCAAGAATGAGAAAATGAAGCCAGGAAGGTAAGATAAAGGGAAGTCTGAATAGAAAGATAGTGGGAGGATACACATTTAGTGAATATCATATTTGTCTAAACATTTTATTTGTTCTTCTTCATGGTTTCTCAGAAAAAGTAGGCCCATGACCAGCAGTAGGTGAGCTATAGAATCAAATTCAAAGGCATTTTTGGAGATTCCTCTATCTCATAACATTGTGTCAGAGTCTCTCTGTCTCTCTGTCTCTGTCTCTCTCAGTCTTTCTCTCTCTGTTTCTTTCTGTGTGTCTCTGTCTCTCTCTCTGTCTTTCTGCCTGTCTCTCTCTCTGTCTATATCTCTGTCTCTATCTCCTATAGGCATTTTCACATATACTATGGCTTCATTTTTTTGTGGTTTTTGGGACTCCTCAGTTTGTCTCTATGTCTATAACTGTCTCTTATGTGTTTTCTTGAGCTGACTTCCTTATGTTTGCTTTGTCTTATTCCAATTTATTTGATTTTTTTGTTGTTTTATTTTTATCTTATTATACTTTATTTTATTATTTTACCTTAGATGCCTGTTTTCACTTCTAAGAAGATACAGAAAGTAGATGGATCTGGATGGGAGTAGGTGGGGAGAACTGTAATGAGTAGAGGGAGGAGAATTATTGAAAATAACCAATTAGGATTCATGAAGTTGAAACTACAAAATGCATTGCTTTATATTAATACTTTAAAGAGAAAATCAGGCTGAACAATGTAACTCAACTATCAATTTTACTAAGCCTGGGAATTTGCTACAGGTTGACCATTGTATTTGGCAAAATTATGTCTAATTCAGTCATAATAACTTAAGCTATGAATAGAAAAACTTTATCTCTAAGAAAGGAGCAAGGGGATTCCAGTGAAAAATACCAAGCAGAGACTGAAGGAAAGGCCATCCAGAGACTGTCCCACCTGGGGATACATCCCATATTCAGTTGCCAAACCCAGACACTATTGTGGATGCCAAGAAATGCTTGCTGACAGGAGCCTGATTTATCTGTCTCCTGAGAGGCTCTGCCAGAGCCTTACATATACAGATATGGATGCTCACAGCCAACCATTGGACTTGAGCACAGGGTCCCCAGTGGAGGAGTTAGAAAAAGGCCTGAAGGAGCCGAATGGGTTTGCAACCCCATAGGAGGGACAATATCAATCAACCAGACCCCATAGAGCGCCCAGGAACTAAACCACCAACCAAAGTGTATACATGGAGGGACCCATGGCTCCAGACACTTATGTAGCAGAAGATGCCGGACATCAATGGGAAGAGAGGCCCTTGGTCCTGTGAAGGATCAGTGCTCCAGTATAGGGGAATTCCAGGACTGTGAAGCAAGGAGTGAGTGGGTGGGTGCGGGAACAACCTCATAGAAGCAGGGGATGGCAGGATGGAATAGGGAGTTTTCAGAGGGGAAACCAGAAATGGGGATTGCGTTTGAAATGTAAATAAAGAAAATATCTAATAAAAATTTTCAAAAAAAATAAAAAGTAAGAAAGAAGAAAAAAGAAATTTGCACTCTAAAATTCTACAATAAAACAATGAAGGAACTGATAGTATTTCAATATGGATATGTAATTGAATTAACATCCATGCTTTACATTTCTTCTTATTCAAGGAAGTGACCCCTGTGTAGAGTCTTGTAACGTTCTACATTGTTCTAGACTTGTATTGCATAGGTCAAAAGCAGAGAAATGGCAGCATTCGAGGACTTCCTGACTATGTAGAACTCAGTGCTACACAATAATTAGTTTATTAATTAAGTATTTATTGATATTCCAAATGTTGATTCCCTTCCTGGCATCCCTTGAGAAGTTCTTCACCCTTTCCTCCTAAGAGGGTGCTCCCGCACCCAACCTCCCCCACTTTATCCTGCTCTATCCCCCTTTCCAGGGGCATCAAGTGTTTTGGAATCACTGGCCAATGAGAATGAAAGACACAAGATGCTTTAAAAGCACAATCAAAACGATTTCTAAGGAGATTGGTTATACCTAGGACATAGAAGTCTGATGTATCACTAGGATTCATGTGACAGAGCTTTACTATTATAGAACTAATTATTCTCTTTCTCCATCTCTCTGTCTGTCTCTGTCTCCCTCTCTTTCTTTAATTCCCTCCCTCCCTCCCTCCCTCCCTCCCTCCCTCGCTCCCTCCCTCCCTCCCTCTTTTGTGAACTAAGATTTCCACTTATAACATGACATATACCCAGTGCCATACACCTGGGAGGTCTTATTCATCTGAGACAGAGACAGTCCATTTAACAAATCAAGTTGACTGATAAGGATTCTAAGACTTTTATTCCTAGCAGTCAGCAGGAAAATGACCCTTGCTGCTGGATCTTGATCACCAACAGAGAATAATGAACCTTTCAGAGGTTTGGGGTTTTTGTCTTGTTTTGTTTTCTTCTTCTTCTTCTTCTTCTTCTTCTTCTTCTTCTTCTTCTTCTTCTTCTTCTTCTTCTTCTTCTTCTTCTTCTTCTTCTTTCCCTTCCCCTTCCCTTCCCCTCCTCCTCCCCCTCCCCCTCCTCCTCCTCCCTCCTCCTCCCCCTCCTCCTCCTCCCTCCTCCTCCTCCTCCCCCCCTCCTCCTCCCCCCTCCTCCTCCTCCTCCTCCTCCTCCTCCTCCTCCTCCTCCTTCTTCTTCTTCTTCTTCTTCTTCTTCTTCTTCTTCTTCTTCTTCTTCCAACAGATACACAGGGCTAATCTGCCAAGAAGGGAATAAATGATGAATAACCATAAAGCAGAGTGAATGGATACTAAGATATTATCTAATCCCTTTGAAGGAGGGGGTATTAGTTCTCAGTACTTTCATTCTTGGCCTTAGCCAGTTTTACTTCCTAGAGCACACTTGTCAAAGTCAGGACACATATTTAGTGATTAGTCCTCAAAATAAGCCCTGTTTTGGAAGAAAGCATGTAATTATTAGACACTTTCAGAATATTCCAAATACATAAAACCCATCACCACAGTCAGGAATTATCTGAAACAATATATTAATAGTGCAAATTTTGAGATTAAGCTATTGTCTCTTTGTAAGATTTGAAAAGGATACTGAAATTCAAATTGAGAGAATATATAAATTTGGAAACTTTACATAACAGAAGTTTTAACATCATTTTCTTGATACAGTAGTATTATGTTCTCATGTTGACAAAACACTTACGTATTTGACATGCCAACAAACACTTCTTGCTGCACTGTTTATAACAGTGAAGAAGAAATAACACAAAAAATTGTTTGGTTGTACAAAATAAATTGAATGTATATCTGAATAAGGAAATATAAAATATTAAAATGAAGTATGTGGGCCTGTGGATTAAACATGTATAATATCCATTGAATATTCTGTAAAAGTTAACTACATGAAACTTATGAAGCATGTGATATTATATGTCAAAGTACACATTTATATGTGCACAAAAGAAGTAAAACAAAAATAGATCTAATGTGGCAAAATTGAATAAACTACAACATTTATACTTTATTTGTTGTGTAGAGATCATGTGTTCTAGACTTATTATAAATAGTAACAAATGAGCATCAATTGAATAAAAAGGAATGAGACTAATTCCACAAAATTAATTGAATTGTTTAAAACAATGTGATTTGGTTGGTTTCATCTTAGACTGGCAATTCAATAACTTCTTTTAAACTCATGAATGCTTAAATTCCATAAACAAATATTTAATCTCTAATGGTGATACATGCACTATACTATTCTCTGAGAACACAAGAAGATAGAAATGTCAGTCTTGTTATCAATTAGTATATGTGCACATTTAGGGGTTTGAGTAGTTACTGAAGACTTTCTATAGAAAACCCATATCATTCACTGTGGCTTATTGATCTCTCTAATTTTAGGGAAAAGCCTCTTTTGGTAGTTGCAAACAAGCTGCTAGAGAATGAATTGCCTTGCCAAGCAGGTGCTGTTTAGCAAGACTGTTGCTAATGGATACTCACTCTTCCACTGGCCTTTGCTTTGTTAGGAAGTCAGGGAACAAACCCTTCTGAAGCTTCTATTGTCAGATGTTCATTAATGCTGCTTCTGCAGTGCTCAGAGGTCCTTCTCACCGTTAGGTAAAAACAACCGCCCTGTCTTCTCCTGTGGTGGATGCATCTAAGCTTATGTGCCTTCCTTACTCCATGCTTGTTCCTTCTGTCTAAGATTCTAATTCAATCTGTTAAAGGCCCTGTCCAAAAAACAAGACTCTGTGATGATTCTGTTAGTCCCCATTAAAAATCTGGAGTAAAACTATGAAATAACCTAAAGGAAAATTAAATATGTTTAAAGTCTGTTGCCATTTTTATATGACAGTAAATTTGGAAGGTATAAAAAGAATGATTTTTTTGTAATGTTCAGCATTATTTGTTGTTTTATCCAAATCTGTTTTGTCTTTTTAACATATTATTTTTTATTGATATTATATATGGGATTATATATGGGATGTCTTAAATACTATTTTTCAGATTAAATGTCAATATTCATACTCTAAAAACTCTGTAGGCACAAAAGAATATCATTATATGAAAAACTTAACATTAGTTAATCTTAATAAAAAACGATAAATATAATTTAATCACAGTGTCATGGTGTTTTATTTCTCAATTCAATCTAGGTAAGTAACTTGAATCGTCAAATCCTAGGCAAATTTAATTTGAAAAGAATGAAAGAGATAGAAGAGGGTAGCCTTCGGGCAAATATTTACCTGTGGAGTTATTGATCCTATTAAGAAGAGAAGTACAGTAATCAGGATGAACCATACTGGGTGATATTTTGTTCCCACAAACTCCTCAGCATAACTTACATTTTACTTTCTCTTAGCTGCCCCAAATCTATCAACTAATTCATTTCTCAAATTATTTTTAAGACTTCAAACAATTTGTACTTTTACGACATCGTAATACCTATTATTATGTTTTTTTCTGAATTACATTCTGTGTGATCTCAGCTTCTAAAGTGTTTGTCAAAGCCTTTCTAGTAACTGTTTAAATAAATTATTGTATATGCATATAGCATGGCTAATACCTCACTGCAGTGGATACAAAGCCCATGTTGAATAAGGATTCTGTACTTAGAATTCAGTCCTCATCAATGGCAATAACAGTTCTCTGTTCAATTTTTGTCTCTTGTAACTAAAGCCCACTGATACAATGTGCAGGAGCAAAGGACTATGACCCATGACCTAGATAGTGTTCTAGTCTGTCAGATACTCCTTGCTCTGTCTGGGTTTCCTAGTTCCATTCCTAGGATGAGGTCTGAATAAGAATGGGCACTTTTGTCACTATATATAGAGGTCCTCACCACATTCTTGTCCACTTTGAATGCAGAAGTGAGTACAAACGTGGAAAGCCAGAAATAATACAATAACCAAGGTTCAAGTCACAGCAAAGTAATGTCTCACTTTACTAGATTTCAATACCATAGAGTCTTTTGCCTATATGGAATGGAGGTTAGCTTGGTGTTTTTGTGAGACTCCTAACAGTAGAAGTGGGTGTGTCTCTGACTCTTTCCTGCTCTTGGGACTTTTTATTCCTATTGGGTGGCTTTGTCCAGTCTCCAGATGATGGCTTTTGCTGTGTCTTATTGTATCTTGTTTTAGTCCTGTTTGGTGTTGTCTCTTGGAAGCCTGCTGATTTCAGAAGAGAAAATGGAGAGGGAGCGGACCTGTGGGAGAGTGGAGCTAGGAGAAGTGGACTAAGGAGAAAATGTGGTTGTAGTTGTCATGCATTATATGAGGGAATACTCTATTTTTAATTAAAAAATTAAATAAAAGTTTGGGATTCACAAGGCCAATTTGTAATACCCCTAGCACATTCATTCTAAGATGGGGACTGCAAATTCTTTTTTAAAAATTAATTATCTTATGTATTTATATCCCAAGCAATGCCCTCCCTGCCGGTACCTCCTCCCAGAGTTCTTCTTCCCACGGAAAGGGTGCTCCTCACCCTCTGGGGCATCCTCCTTTCCTAAGCATTAAGTCTCTACAGAATTAGGCGCATCTTCTCCCACTGAGGCCAGACAAGGGAAACCTCTGTTGCCAGCAGCCACATACAATGTATGCTGTTTGGTTGGTGGCTTAGACTCTAGGAGAACCCAGGGGTCCAGGTTAGTTGACACTGTTGTTTTTCCTCTGGGATTGCCATCTGCTTCAGCTCCTTCAATTCTTCCTCTACTCTTCCTTGGGGGTCCTCCACCTCAGTCCAATGTTTGGTTGTGCATATCTGCATTTGTCTCAGTCACCTGCTGGTAGAACCTCTCAGAAGACAGCCATACTAGGCTCCTGCCTGCAGACACAAGATATCATCAGGAATAGTGTCAGGGTTTGGAATCCTCCCATGAGATGGATCCCAAGTTGGGCTAGTCACTGTACTGCTCTTCAGTCTGCTTCATTTTTGTCATTGCATTTCTTTTAGAGAGAAATATGTTTGGGTCAAGACTTTGGAAGGTGGGTTGATGACTCCATCCCTCCACTGGGGGCCCTGTTTATCTACTGGAGGTGGTCTCTTCGGGTTGCATTTTCCCACTGTTGGGTATTTTGGCTAAGGTCATCTCCATTGGGGACGGCAAATTCTTTTTCTTTTAAATTTTTTATTTTATTTATTTACATTTAAAATGTTATCCCCCTTTCCGGTTTCCCCCCCTGAAAAGCCCCTATTCCACCCTCTCCCTGTTTCTATAAAAGTGTTCCCCCACTCACTGGCTGGCACTAGCATTCCCCTATGCTGGGGCCTCGAGCCTTCACAGAAACAAAGGTCTCCCCTCCCATTAATGCCAGATAAGGCCATCCTCTGCTACATATGCAGCTGGAGCCCTGGGTCCCTCTATGTGTATTCTTTGGTCTCACCCTAAGTTGATAATGAGCTGTTTGTTATGAGAAATTTGGCCATGAAGAGTAACATAGATATCATATGTCTTTAGTATCTGATTTTATCTTGATATTTTTAAAAAATATATATTTATTTATGTATATATACGGTCTAAACAGCAATTTTTAAACCACACACACATCTGTAATAAGTCTTTTTTATTAAAATTAAGACCTGCCAATGTGTTCTTTAAATGTGCATATGCTTATGTCTTATGGCTAAAAGTGAGCATGGTAATTAGTTTCCCTCCATAGATGCTAGAGGTATCTTATGCTCAGTAGTGGGAGTTAAATACGGGCCTTGTTAACCGTCTGTCCTTCTCGTTTGGTATTGATAGTCATCAGTTGTGGAGACCCAGGTATACCAGCCAATGGATTGAGATATGGAGATGATTTTGTGGTTGGGCAAAATGTTTCTTACATGTGCCAGCCAGGCTATACCATAGAGTTAAATGGATCCAGAGTTAGAACATGTACAACTAATGGCACATGGAGTGGAGTCATGCCAACATGTAGAGGTATGTAAATAGTTCTTTCAACATTGCCTATTTATAGCCATTACTTACTTTCCTTATTTTATGCATATTTAAGTATATAGATATTCTGCCCCCGCTTTTATTTTTCTGATACCAACATGTTGGGTAGTTTATTTTAAAGTCCTAAGGTAACATGTAGATATGTTAAAATTGTATCTTTATCAAACTTATTTTTATTTTGAGTAGTGATGATGAGGTGTAGCAAAACAAAGCACAACACTGTCTGGTACATGCTCAACACTAATGCTTACACCAGGTGAGATTTGTAAAATACTGTCACCTGAGCAAATTGTAACTTTAATCTTCTCAGCTATTTAAGGCCATCCTTTTACAGATGTTTAAAAAAAGCCTTGATTTAGAAAAAGCTAGTGTCAATTAAGGAAACCTTATATAGCATAACGAAGTTTTATGATAGCTTTATTTTTAATAATTGGTGTTTCCTATTCATGTATCCCTTTGTGTCTAATAGTTGATGAGTTCAGGTATACAGAACTTGTATTTTCACAAATGTAATGGTTGCAATTTGTTTCCATTTCATTAGCATTACATTATTTATGTAAAATCAGAAATAGTTTCATTTTATTGTGTGCATATTAATACTAATGTATATGTGGTTCATCATAATGATCCACACATAAGCATTTATATCGAAAATTGACATATTAGCACACTCAAAAATATCTTTGTCCCCATTGTTAGTCATCAATTACAGAATCTTCTCATTTCCATTCTTAGAAGGTTGTTATCTCTTTTTCTTATATTTCACACTTTTGAACATTACTCTGTCTGGGAATTTCACCAGCTAAACAAACTTAAATTTTAAAATTAATTATGTGTTTACAAATATGATAGGCTTGAAAATATGAAATTGTATTTTTTCAGTATGTATACTGGATACTGTAACCAGAAAAAAAGTTTGTCTATATTTGAAAAACAAGAATTTTTTAAATTGCTTTAAAAAATCCCCAGGTTCAATGCTGAATCTAAATTCAGCCAAGGACTCCGCTCATCAGCCTCTTTCAGGGTCCTTGGGAAATAAAATTATAGAAGATAAAAAACTTGTCATCAGTTGCAGTATAGCCGATGGAAGAGCACCCTCTCTGCCCCCACCTTCATTTATCAGGAAGCTTGCAATCTTGTAAAAATAACTAGTAGCCATTATGTTACATCTTCCTCCAAAGTTAAATTTTAGTGATCTTGCAAGAAAACTAACAGGAGAATAAAACATGCCACACTGTATTGTCCTCCAAAAGGTTAAATAGCACATATGCTGCTCTTAATGATAATTATTTATTTATTTCACACTGAGGGTATTTCAACAGCTGTGTCTAATTACTTTTAATGTAATTGCAGCTGTTACCTGCTCAACTCCTCCCCAGATCTCTAATGGAAGGCTGGAAGGAACAAATTTCGACTGGGGCTTTAGTATTAGCTACATCTGTTCTGCAGGATATGAGCTGTCCTTTCCTGCCGTTCTGACCTGTGTAGGCAATGGTACCTGGAGTGGAGAGGTCCCGCAGTGCTTACGTAAGTAATAACATTTCAATAATATCCATAATGTTTTACAGTAACATTTGTTTCTTAAACCTTTCAAATTTGCTAGGCTGTACCCAAGGAGATTAAGCTCCCTATAAGTACATAATTAGGATTTAAATTTAAAAAGCCAATTTTCATTAATGTAGCTATTTTTTCATTTATTCTAGTCATTTATGTTCTTCCAGTTTGGCTCAAATAATTTGAACCAAAGTGCTTTACTTTAGTAAAAATTTTTCTAAGTTATTCTTATTTTATAAAATTCCTTCAAAATAGAAACCATCTTAAGAAACATTACTAAATTATCAAATTGAAAATCTTAATTATATTTATTATGGCATTCAGTTAGGCATGGACTAATATTGCATTCAAAGAAACCCTCTCTAGATAGTATTTCTAGTCCACCTCAGTGTTGATAGAAGACACGTTAGCCCCTGAGACTCTTTCTATAGTGAGGATTGTCTTGGAAGACACCAATGTGTTTAAATGGCTTAGAGGTACTTCTAGACAGTCAGAGTTAAGAGTTGTACAAAAAAATTATATGTTTTAATGTGAATGAAAAATTTCTATCTAGCAGTTTACTAACCTGAGTAGGTGCCACTTTGTCTCAGAGTATGTAAAGTCCATGAAAGAAGGAAGCTTGCCCTCTCTGCCTGCTTGTTCCAACTCTTACTGTCAAGTCTATTCTTTCACTGGTATTCTAGCCTAATTCTTTAGGATTCTGATAAATACTGAAAACCCCTTGAGCCACCCAGCCTTATAAAGTGAAAAGCTACTGGATTGTGTAGATGGACCACAGCCTATGTTCACTCATTAGATACGATATGACTTTTGGCATATGTACTATAGAGGAGAGAGAAGCTTACCAAGATGTCAAGTCTTCATTTTCCCCATAGGACTTCAGCCTTCCTGGAAAAACTGGCACCAAGCTAGCTCACTCCAGTTACTTTATTCAAATGTTTTAAGTTTCTAAATACCAACGTTATCTTGCCCTTGCTGCCTATGAGAACAGACAACCCACACAAATCTCAGCCCCTTTAAATTATGGCTAGGCATAGTCAAAAGTAACAACTACAGGTTTTCCAGGAGTGTATTAGGACCAGTATCCAGGAGTACCTGGAAGTTCTCATATAGCACCAAGTGCAAACTTTCCAGGGAGACAACATTTGATTCAAAGGTCAAACAGTCTCAAAACAATTTCTTACCATCTACTGGTTAACCCAACCGTAGAAAAGACATTGTTGAAACATGTCATTCAAATTTGAACACAGAGGGTTTACAATGTATACTTTTCCCAAAAAGCTATAAATAAAGGCTTTAATTTACATATTTATAGTTGTGTCTATAGATGTCTATTTAAGGACAAATAGATTCATACTAGAATTCATGCTTATCTAAAGAACCATGACTAATCAGAATTTGGTATCAAGTGTGGTCCTAGAGTAACAGAAGTATAAGCATGAATTCTTTTTAAGTATCTTCAATAGGTTTTCCAGTTTTCCAACAATTCCTATAATTACTGAAGCCCCTCAAGTTACTGAAACTTTTCCTTGAAGCTTGAAAGTACAGATAGCTCTTGATATGAGTTATTTATTTTACAAAATCAAAGAGCCAAATGCATATGACTGTCCTAATTCATCAATTGTTGACTTGGTGGCTTTATATAAAGCTGTTGACTAATTGTGAAAAATAAGAAAAAATGACGATATTGGTTGGTTGGTCCTAGCATCTCTAGATAAACTGATGAGAGAACAAAATATTCTCCACGATAAAACTAAACAACTTCTAGCATGAGCATATGGTGAAGGAAACAGTAAACTCATTGATAAAACTGACCAGATCCAGACACAGATAAAACATTTCAAAGTTTCTAAGTGTACTCTGAAGTACTGGTCTTCTCTTGAGCAGCTCAAATAAGACCCAACCCCTTATTATAAGACTGGATGAATAATAAAATAAATTCAACTCCAAGTCTCAGAAAGTGTTGGCAGTTAAATTAAAGATTTAATTGTTAAGGAATGGATTCTGTAACGTGGGGTAGAGATGTGAGGGAAGACCTTATTGAGGCTGAGAAATTTGAGCCCTAGATTCTCAAGGTTTTACCTTACTTGATGAAGTAGTCTCTACTCCCTCATCAGAAGATATAATCGCACTCCCCCTCCTGAAATATTGCCCTTTTCTGCATTTTACTGAGGAGAATAATCCTTCATTGTCTGCTAGACCAGCAGTGACTTTACCTGACAGAGTTGTCAAGCAAGGATCTACTGATGTTTCTAATATCCCAACAATATCTGTCTCTAGACATGTAACCACAAGGAAGGCTAAGCAGCATCCTAGATTGGAGACGAAAAAACGCATCCAAGAGGAGGTGTGCTACACTACTAAATAGCTTAACAAGTTTGCTAATTCATTCAAGCAGTTTTCTGGGAAATATTCATAGAAATGGATTTTAAAACTGGAAGATAATAATGGAAGGAACATAAAACTGGATCAGTATGAGTTTACTGATACAATTCCCTTGAGTGGGGATTCTAAGGTTAATATGCTGGCTTGCACAGTTAGAAAAGTTATCAAAAGTTTATTTGAATTATTGATTGAATCATTTGTTAAGAGATGTTCTTCTTAAAAGGCATTGAAAGTGCTTGATATTCCTCAGCTTAGTGATGATGAGGGATTTTTTTTAAGGATTAGGGAAGTTGCAATGCAAAAATGGGTACCCTATACACCCAGAGTGGGAAGGCCTAAAAGGCATGCCCTTCACTAATCCTGCAAAATGTTGAGAGGGGTACTACCATATGTCAAGTTATTTTTGGTTGTTTATTTTTTATTTTTTATTTTTGTCATCTTTCTCTTGTGGCAGACCTTAGGGTCAGAGGTGCCCCTGTTCAGTTGGATGAATTAAATGTAATGGGTTTAATAGGGCCCCAAATTAGCATGGGCCAGGTGGCAACACTGAATCACCAGGCAAGATTATCATAATCGGCAGCACAGATAAGCCAATGTCAAGAAATAGCCTGACTCATATTGGAAAGGACAGAAAAAGTGATTTTTATGGTTGCATGACTCATTGGTACAGCTAATCAATTGGGAGAATTACACTCAAAGAGAAACAAGTAATTGCCCTTTTATAGAACTTTATAGATGGAAAATATGGCTTTCTGGAGAGAAAGAAAATGGCACAAGCAATCAAACATAGTAGGCTTGAGACCCCTAAGTGGTTTTACAGTGCTAAGTATTTGGACCTAAGGTCCTATACATACAAGTAATACTAAACAAACTTAGAAGATTGCATGTATGTTTATTTGCATTTTGTGAAAACTGTTCTCAACTGTCAACATGGTGGCCAAAGTGTTTGGGTACTCATATGAGAGACGTTTTAAATTAAATTTTTTGAAGTGGGAACACCCAATTTTAATCTAGATATCTTTAGGCATGAAGATATTGTTTAATCCAGATATCTTTAGGCGTGAGGATATTGTTTAATCCAGATATCTTTAGGTGTGAAGATATTGTTTACTCTGGGCAATGCCTCCTGGTTGCAGCTTATAGAAAGAACATGGAGGGAGAAGATTTCCCTCACTGCTTGCTTGCTCTCAATCTCACTGGCAAATCCATTACTTTACCAGCATTAGATTCTACTTCTTTATGATACCGATACATACTGAAGACCAGCTGAGACATTCAATTTTGTGTTTGGACCCTATGTTGATAAAGAGCCATTGTTTGATTAGCTGAACCACAGCTTGTAATTAATTCTAATATATACCCAGAATATGGAATATTTTTACATGTATAAAATATATAAATATGAAGATAGAATGTATAGTATATGTAAAACCAATACCCCATATTCTATTATATATTCTATTATATGGGGTATTGATTTTATATATACTATACACACACATACAAATATATATATATAATATTTGTATGTGTGTGTGTAAATTCTGTAAATTTTGTTCATCTAAGGAGCTAGCTTACTTTTCTCTTAAATATTTTGTCAGTATTTTGAACAAGAAGCCATTAAAATATTTGTATACTTAGGTATACTTACAAGTGTTCCTATCATTAATCAATTTTGGGTCAGGGAGGGGATTTATAGCACATTTTGAAATTTTGTCTATTGTCTGATTCCAGAGAGGGCATAGTCATGTTATCAGTTTTGTACCTTTGTAAACTATTAGGGATTGAAGAATAGTTCCAAACCTATTGTTACACAGTAAATTCTGGTAAATTCAGCTTAAGAACATATTATATTCCAGCCAATCAACCAATACATCAACAAATATAAACATGAAAATAGGTAAGGGATCTGTAACCCTATAGGTGGAACAACATTATGAACTAACCAGTACCCCAGAGCTCTTGACTCTAGCTGCATATGTATCAAAAGATGGCCTAGTCCGCCATCACTGGAAAGAGAGGCCCATTGGACTTGCAAACTTTATATGACCCAGTACAGGGGAATGCCAGGGCCAAAAAGTGGGAGTGGGTGGGTAGGGGAGTGGGGGGGGCAGGGTATGGGGGACTTCTGGGATAGCATTGGAAATGTAAATGAGGAAAATACCCAATAAAAATATTTTTTAAAAAAGAAAGTAGTAATTGGGGTAAGAGAGAGACTAGAGAGGTTGGAGGTCACAGTTCTCATGATATACTTAATGCATATATTAAAATTTCAAAGAGGAAATTCTATAAAAGATATTAAAATAAATGTAAATAAAAGAAAACTATAAAAAAATCTACTCCCAAGTGAAAAACTGATTGCATAAAATTAGATGAATATGTGAATTACAATAACAATTAACGATATTTGAACATCACAAGTACAGCACATTAAAAATCCTGGTGAATATATGGGTAGTATGAAAGAATCAGTCATAAAAATATTTTAAATTTACCTTAAATTTAAATTAATTTTTAAAACATATTAGTATACACATTTCAGTGCTCAGAATACAATAAGCAGATACAATACATATGTCCTTATATTTGTGTGTACTTGTGTTTGGACATGTGTGTATGATTATGCATATATGTATGTGTATGCATGAACGAATAAATGTACGTGTGCTTGTACACAAAAGCATATTTGAAAAATAGTGCAGGCTTTATTATGCCTTAAATATAACAGCTTATTATTAACAGTGCTTTCTTTGAGTCACATCATATTTCAAGAGTAGATTACAGTTTTGACATATGTAACTAGAGTTCTATTATTTGATTTTGATTTATTTAAATTAAAAATGTAAAGCATTTGACATTTACTATCATGCTAAACAGAGCAAACACATCAGACTAATTATTTAAATTCTATATGTTCTTTAAACATTATAATTTATATATAAACTAGAAAGAAGTTGCAAATTTTCCCTGGGATAGGTTATCATAGATATTAGGTTAGTGCAATATCCCAGTTAATTTTCATGATTTTATAAAGTGTTTACTGTATCTATTATGTTTGTGACAAATATCTCCATTTTGACTTCTAGCAAAGTTTTGTGGTGATCCTGGTATACCTTCCCAAGGAAAACGAGAAGGCAAAAGCTTTATATATCAGTCTGAGGTTTCATTCAGCTGCAATTCTCCCTTCATACTAGTGGGATCAAGCACGAGGTTATGCCAAACTGATGGCACTTGGAGTGGCTCATCACCTCACTGCATAGGTAATACTCATAAAGGCTGGTTATACTCTGTAATTGCACAATCATATCTTTGAAGAACATGTAATGCTTCTCTTACCATGTAAAAGGTATAGGTGGTTAAATATGTATAAAAATATAGAACTTTTTAGAAAGTACTAGGAATGTATACTAGTGGACTATTTTATTTTTATCATTTTAAACTTCCAGAAGACTTAACTCAAATGATTTTGTCATCTATAAGTTTAATGAAAAAGAAAAGCATGTCAGAGCAGTCGTATTATTAAGTAATATTATTTTAAAATATTTTAATTTTATAAAACACATTTATATGAAATGAGAATAGCTCCAAAACATAGAGATATTTGAAGGGCTATACATATATATCAGTGATTCTAACACAGAATGCTGCACTTAAGAAATCCAAGTAGCCTCCATGCAAACAGTCAGCTGACAGAGGACTAGCCCTACCATTCCTAGGAATGAAAGTCCTACAAGTATCCGGACACTCCAAATTATCAACCCTGTTTCCATGAATAATTTTTCATTTTTTCAGGAAAATATAGCCCTATCATATCTCAAACATTTAATACACATGGATTTCTTGAATAGCTATTGTTTTCTTTAACTTTTCATTTACAGAGTGGGTTTGATATCAAGTCATTTTTTTTTTTCTGACAAAAGTTTTAAAGTTCAAGAGCTACATAAGGCATATAAATGAAGTCAAGTTGAATTTCCTCTTTTAAAGATATATTTTTAAATATTTGTATGTGTGGGTGTCTATCTGTATGTGGGTATGTCTGTGTGATTGCAGACTAGCAGAGATCACAATTGTCTGATATTTCAAGAGCTGGAATTACAGGCTGTTGTGAGAGGCTGGATATTTATGGTAGTCACTGAATCAGGCCCTACATAAGCTAATGCAGTCTCTTAGTCACTGAGCTGTCTCTCCAGCCTCAACCTGAAATTCTTGCTTCAAGATTAGGAAGCTTCTGCTGACTGGGAGGTACTGTTAGTATTATGTTCGATATTCTTACCAAGAGTATATTTGCCAAGTCCAAGATTATTTAAGATTGATATGCATTGGAGAAGTATACATGGTTACATAAATCCCCTTCCTTCCTTCCTTCCTTCCTTCCTTCCTTCCTTCCTTCCTTCCTTCCTTCCTTCCTCCCTCCCTCCCTCCCTCCCTCCCTCCCTCCCTCCCTCCCTCCCTCCCTCCCCCCTCTTGCTTTGCTTTCTTGCTTCCTTTGAGTTTAGTACCAGTATATTAATTGCTGTTCCATTGCTCTGTGTATAAATACAATGTTCAAGGCAACTTATAGAAGAAAGAGCCTAAGTGGAATTATAGTTGGGAAGAAATAAGTGTACACCTTGGAGGCAGAATAGTTTAGGGCACCAAATGGCAGGCATGCTCTGTAGAGCAGAAGTTCCTATCTTGAATTACAAGAGTAAAGCAGAGACAGTGAACAAGAAAGGGTTTGAATCTTTAAACTTTCAAGGCAACACCCCCAGTGACATACCTCCTCCACCAAAGCCTCCCTTGCTAAATATCCCAAGCATTACCACAAACTCTGAACCAACGGTTAAATCCATAATATTATAATCCAATGTCTGGCTGGGCAGTAGTGGCGCATGCCTTTTATCCCAGCACTTGGGAGGCAGAGGCAGGCAGATTTCTGAGTTCCAGGCCAGCCTGATCTACACAGAGAAACCCTGTCTCAAAAAACAAAAAACAAAACAAAACAAAACAACAAAACAAAACAAAAACAAAAAAAGAGAGAGAGAGAGATAGAGAGAAATGGCATTGTCATCCAAACTACTTACTTCAGTGTATTTTGAACATATTCACCTCCTTAACTCATCCTAGATCTAACACCCCTTCTGTACCCATACAACTTTGTGTCATTTTTCAAATGACATTTTGTGACCAACTTCTACTGCTCCAGTTTTCTTGGAAGTGTGGTTTCAGTGGAGATTGGCTGATATGCCAGGAGCTATTCTCCTAGAAAAAACTGTCACACAGTCTATAAATTGATAATGACTTCCAATTGCTATATTGCTAAGGTTGGGATTGTGTCCCCAACTTCCATCTCTATGATCAGATTTTGTTTGACTAGATCTCACACAAGTTTAATACACTTGGTTTCAACTATTGTGAATTCATCAATGAGTGTTAATCTTTTTAATTGTTTACTTCAGAACCTACCAGAACGTCCTGTGAAAACCCTGGAGTACCAAGGCATGGATCTCAAAACAACACATTTGGATTTCAAGTAGGTATTATTGTATTATTAGGTTCTATTTAGTATAGCATGAAATATATTTTAATTTGATATTTTAATACATATATTATTGCAATGTATGATTATGCCCAGATCCTACTCTACTTCCTGTCCCCAATAACAAAAAAGAAAGACTTCTTGTCGCTTCCCTTCCTTCTCCCCAAGTAGATTACAGTTTATGATTTCATAACGTGTAGTTTATCTCTCTCACTATATATGCACACTATAATTTTATACTCTACATATGAAAGAAAACATGCATTGTTTGTCAGAGTTGGACTTCTCTTAGCATAATGATCTCTGATTTGATTCATTTTGCTTCAAAATGTCATAGTTTCATTCTTCTTTACCTCTGAATGAGCTAATAAATAGATGATTCTCAATGCGAGAAATACAAATGGCCAATCAATATGTGAAAAGTGGTTAGTATTCTTCTCCAGCATGGAAATTGAAATTACAACTGCTTTAAGCTTGTATTTTACCTGACTCAGATTTGCTATCATCAAAGAAAAAATGTTTCAGAGAAAATTTAAGTGCCTATACTTTTCTCATGTGTTTTGTTCGGTTTTCTTTTTCTTTTTTCTTTTCTTTTCATTTTGTTCTGTCTTCTTCCCTCCATCCCTTCCTTCCATCCTTTCTCTCCTTTTTTTCTTGAGACTACATTTTACTATACATTCTACATCAGCCTCAAAGTCATGTTTCTATTAACTTAGCCTTCCATGTATGCAATTGTAGGTATTGCTATCATGCTGAATTCCACTGAGGAATTTAAGTAGATATAACCATTTCTTTGTGAAAGTTGGCCAAAACTTAGTCATATTTGCTTCATGAGTTTATATACTTCTGTTGTCATACATCAAAAACAATGGCAAACTCATATTTTCATTCAAGAACACATGAATGCAGCTATCCTGTAAGAAAGGGGTTATGGGTAGAGAAACTGAAAATGTATTTCGAGAAAACATTCAAATTGAACTGGCCAGTAAGACAAGTAGAAAGCTGGTAGCAGTGAGCACTAGGAAAGCCTTAAGCAGGACACATAGAGTGAGGAGTTACAAAAGTGAGCAAGGAGATTTTACAGGAAGATGTGGGAGCTGGGAGGAAAAGTGAAACAAGAGTCTAAAGAAGAAATACAGAAAGCATTCCCAGTTGTGGAAAAACTGCTTATTTAATCTGTCAATCATTGATATGGTAAATTTCAAAAAAACCAATCTCTTCCTAACCCTATATTTTAAAATTCATAGTTGGGTTTATTTATGGGAATCATTCAGCATGCCCATTCATATGTGATTTACTTTTTTCTCCTTTTTTTCAAATTTAGATCTCATGTATAGATTCAGCAAGTTTTCCCTCACAAGGGTCAAAGGGAAGCCAAAACACATGCTGATTCTAGAAGGAAATAGACCATTTACACATTACCCAATTGCTTTCTGTGGCAGACTTTTCTAAATTGTGTTATGCTGAGGAAAATTCAGTGTGAACCTGAAAAATGTCCATTTCTTAAGGAAGGGCTCATCTAAAGTGCTATATTTTTGTTGCTAAAAATAGTTTCCACTTATCTACTTTTAAGGCACAGTATGAACATTGATTTCAGAGTGTTTTCAATTCTTCAGGTTTGCTTCAGTATGGCTCAGATAATACCAAACTGTAAAAGCATGCGTCTGTCTTTGTAACATAGGTATTTTAGAGAACTTAGCCATATGTCTCTAGAAAAGGCTGTTATCATTTGATCTAATTGCACATAAAAGTTTACTTGTTAAACAGCATTAGTTCTCAGCGCAAGGACGAAAGAAAATGATGCTAGCCAAGCATATAGCTGTCTCTCATGGTTGCACTATGTAATCCTGGCTGGACTAAGTGACAGGCCAAAGTGGTAGGTATGTCTCCTAGGTGGTAGGCTTAAAAAGCGTTCATAACCAGAATAGCCATGAAATTTTAACACATTATTAATTTGTGGGTTGTAGGCTATCAGGCACAATTCTGAAGATCAGAGGATAATTTGCAAGTGTCAGTTCTCTCCTAATGCAATATGAGTCCTGGGGATTGAACTCAAGTCATCAGGCTTGCCAGCAAAACCATTATTCACGGAGTCATCTTGCCAGTCTTGAAACATTAATATTAGTGACTGCATTAAATGCACTTGACTCTCTAAAAACTATAAGTCAATTTCCATACATCATTTGAGGTCATGGAAAAGGAATATTTGAGTTTGGAATAGCAAAATAACAAAGGAACGGGAACACCAACTTTGATTTTTTTTTGTTTTATTTTTATCATCACTGAAAAATATTATTTAGTATAACCTTGATATCTTTTATGTAGAGTTATACATAAATTTTATTTTTTTATAGTCTACCTAGATACATGTAAGTTTTTAAATAATATTATTTTTATATCAGTGTTTATTAAAATTAAAACATACTGAGAAAGCTAAATTAAGGGTGTGAACTTTCTTACCAGGATATGGTCAATGTGTATGAACATAAGCATATGCATACTAAATATATTTACTAAGTCTATATAGAATAGCACAATGCAAAGTTATATAAGTTTATTGGTAATTTATTGGAGGACAACAATAAGTATTTTTCATATGTAAATCTTACATTTCTGAGTTGAGAAAAGAAATCCCTGCTTGAGAATAGCAAAAACCTCACAATGGTAAGACACTATAAATCATTTGTTGGTATATGCAAGTTACCAATAGAGAATGAACTAATCTAAGCATAGAATCTAGGCATTGGACAAGAGCATATAGTTTCTTTATTCTATTCTATGCCTGTATAATAATATTCATATCGCTGCATTGGGCATGTTTGCGGGAAGATGTCTTCTCTGTATAAATATAAATATAAATAAAATATAAATATATAAATATATATTTATTTTGATATAAATCAAAACCTCATACATAAAATATTTGTCTTAGAAAAAGCAGTCTGAGGTACAGCTCAGTGACAGAACTTTCTTCTGACATACATGAAGCCCTAGGCTCATCCCCACACACTGGGATAACAAACAAACAAACAAACAAACAACAAAAACAAACCAAAAACACATTTCCAGATTCTCACAGTCCAATCTAGCCTTTCTATGCACCTTGGTTTGACAGGTATCTCATTGTGAGGAAGTAAATTTATACTCATAGAAAACTAATTACAGAGAAATGGAAGACAAAGTTAAGAATAGCTGAGCTAGCCTAGATAATTTTATTTTTATTTCAGTATTCTTGAATTCACTATTTTGCATATGTAGGATTATAAAGTAGATTTGAGGATATAGCTTTTATTATTAACATTTAGAGTATGTCACCTACTGATTCAGATAATGAAATACTCATCTGAAAATAACTGTGTCCAATTTATTGTTTTCTTCTCAGAACAGTACAAAAGAGAATAAATTAATTTTGAATAGTTACCAGGAGACTGGGAAATAACAGCTGCCAAAATGATTGATAAATCATGGAGATCAATTATGGATTAAGAGCCCTGAACACATTTTTCATTAACTGATGTATAACTGTCTTGACATAGGAAGATATATTATTGAGATTCAGTGTTTATTTCATAAAGTAATTATAGCTATGGAATATTTTCAATTTGACTCTTTAGATATTTAATCCCAAGATATTCTATCAAATAATGATGATGATGTCCAGTTCACAGTTGAAATTAATATCTTTGTATATTGAGGGAAACATATTCAGTCAAATTTTAGTACCTGAAATAATGAATATGCTAATATAAGTTATAAAACATATACATGTATTTCAATTAAAAATATTATTATTCATTCTTTAAACCAAGAATTTCAGGACTAAAATTGATATTAGTAATAGATAGGAAAAAGCAGGGACTAAATGATAATTTCTAAACCACTGACTGAGTTTTGTTAGGTTATTTTTTAAGGACTCTAAAGAGACAAACACTAAGTACCACTTTTCTGGTCATCTACTACTAATCTTTTGAAAAACCTTATTAATTTTTCTTGCAATATTTTAGGAGTTAATGACTTGTTTGCTAGTTTCTCTGCCACAGAGCAATTTAGTATGTTTACATTAAAAATCTAAAAGATAGTTGCCAGCTTACAACTAGAATTAAAGCTCTTTATTACTCTTCCTTGCCCTCTGAGACACTTTAGAACTAATTCTCTTAACAACCTACTCTCCAATCAGTTCTACTGCTTCCTGTTGTATAAATCTTCCCCTGACACTGTTTCTTACTTATTTGAATTATCCACAGCAATCAATTAAGTGTACTCTCCACCATGCCATAAAACAGATGATGTATTCATTTTTGCAAGCTTTTCATGTTTTTTTTTATCATTTTTATTTGTTTTCAGAAAAGTGTCTTATAAAGTCTAGGCTGACCTTGAACTCCACATGTGATTAAAGATAGTCCTCAACCCTCACTAACCCTCCTCAGCGCTTAGACTTTGGTCTGTCCTGTACAGTGCCCTTGTAGACTCATGATCTCTGTTGAAATTCCAACTGAGTGATTTATAGATGCTCACACAACAAGCATTCTTTAAATTCTGTCTTACAAATTTCTTCTGAAACTA
Organism: Mus musculus; assembly: GCF_000001635.26. Classification (NCBI taxonomy): domain Eukaryota; kingdom Metazoa; phylum Chordata; class Mammalia; order Rodentia; family Muridae; genus Mus; species Mus musculus. The sequence continues at coordinate 47,607,242 of NC_000081.6, read as the reverse complement.
TTTTTTGTTCACATATTTTTCTATTTAGTGCTAGTTTTGGAATTATATTTTTACTTTTATGTCATTTACTATAGGTAGGAAGTGTTGTGCAGTTCCACTGCAAAAAGGGACACCTGCTTCAAGGATCTACAACAAGAACTTGCCTTCCTGACCTGACATGGAGTGGAATTCAACCTGAGTGCATACGTAAGGATTGTACACTTATATGGCATGGATCATGGGTCTGAGTTCATAGACACATTTTTCTTACAACATGGAAATGAGTTTGTGTCTGTAGAAGATACATATAAAATTATTTTAGATTAGTGCAAAACATATTTCATTTTTATAATTTTAGTATTGTATCTAAACCCCATGGTCATTGAAGCCAGAACTCAGGAGGAACAATTTTGTTCTTTTGACAAAAATTCTTACAGTGGTGTGAGTTTGGTCATCTTGTGTTTTAAGTAATGGTTACTTTCTTGATTCCTGGATTTGTACTCAAAATTGAAATACTATTAAATAAAGGATATTATGAATTAGTGAATCATAGTGACTTTTAATCACATGTGAAGAGGTTTTCAGAGAATATGAGACAACTACAACAACTAGTTTGAAATGAATGAAATGAAAAAACTTTTCAGAATCATCTAACCAGTTTTAGAGTCACTAAGTGATGTTTGGATGTACAATTTGAAATAAATTAAGCTACTTAGATGCTTGTAGTTCATTTTTCCTAATATTCTCTTTTCTTTCCCATGTTTTAAGTTCTAAATCTCATGCAAAGAATAACAACAAAAATATAAAGTATATGAAAATGCCAATACTCATCAGTATTGTTTCAATTACAAAGTTAGGTTTTAATCAAACATACTCTGGGGTTCCTGGATTGGCTTATATCTAATTATGGCAAAATTCTTCATAATCAAAATTTCAGTGATACATCTCAAAAAAATTAACATTTTTCTTTGCTCTTAATATAGCTCACAGTTGTAAACAACCAGAAAGTCCTGCTCATGCAAACGTAGTAGGAATGGACCTTCCCTCCCATGGGTACACACTCATCTATACATGTCAGCCTGGCTTCTTCTTAGCAGGGGGAACTGAGCATAGAGTATGCAGATCTGATAATACCTGGACTGGAAAAGTTCCTGTCTGTGAAGGTAATGTTTCTTTTCAGATGTTTTAACATATTAGGATGTGCTGTTTACATCTTTGTGGAACAAAGAATATTTGTCGGCCAAGTCCAAAATTTGAAGCTTTGTAGGCATTTTTGATTCCAGAAAAATGGACACTCAGACCATTTTCTGGCATCTTTCAATGCTAACTTGATTCCATTTCTCATTCTGCCCTTTCACATTCTCTTTCTAAATAGGTTTATTAGTGGATTCATTTTCTAAGTTTGTCATAACATGTTAGCTACATGTGGGTGACTTCACGTGATAGAAATTTATTCTTTCATATGTATTAAGTATGAAAGTCCAAAATAAAGAGTGAACAGGCCTTGGTGTGTTCTACCATTCCCAGAGACAGAGCCTTTCCCTACCCTATGCCATCTCTGGGCAATTACTAGCATTTTTTGACTCTTAACCTTCCAGTGAATTCTGACTCTGTCTTCATATATGATACTTCTCTTTCTATGCTCATGACATTTCTTATGAGGAAACTTGTTCTATATAGGACCTAGTTTAAATTCAGTGTTGTTATCTTGATAGTAACAGTTAATTACAACTACAATTTACTTCTACAACTTATAGTTACAACTACAATGTAGTGTGGGTTTTCTAAAAGATATTATTTGATCCAATATGGTAGGTGACATTTTTTCAATGTATCTTATTTCATAGCTTTCTCTTAGAGTTCGTATAATTTTTTTCACCGAGTTTGGTTTGGAAGTCATAAGTAAGATCTCTAATGTTCACAATTTTGAACGGAGTCAGTGTAGCATGACAATTTAAGTAGATCTAGGTAGATTGTACACTTGTTGCTGCTTCACCAGGAATAAATATTATTTAGTCCTGATATGCTGAATTTACCAGAGGAACACACACACTTCTCATATGAGGCAATGAAGGATATTTTCTATGTCAACACAAACAGTTTCTTTACGTCTGTTGAACTTTCCTCTCAGACTGTCCTGTGTTTGATGGCTTAAAGTAGGTCCAAATTTTATCACTGTTTTGACTGTTTTCATTCCCTCTTTGCCAGAATGCAATCCTGTGGTTTCCTCCCGCCTTCTCCACCCCCCCCCATTTTTTTAATTGGGATTTATTTCATTTACATTTCCAATGCTATCCCAAAAGTCCCCCACATGCTCCCACCCCCACTCCCCCACCTACCCACTCCCACTTCTTGGCCCTGTTGTTCCCCTGTACTGAGGCATATTCCTCCCGCCTTCTTAAAATACCCACCATATAACAAATTTCTTTTTCTTTATTATGCCTGTTGCTATTATTCACTTCTCCTCTTCTATCTATGTGACCTCCAAATGGCCTTTAATATCAGTAAACAAAATCCTTAAAATGTTCTGAAAGTGTAAATTTTTGTATTCTAATACTCTTCTAGGTCAGTACTTAATAACATTATCCAGTTTTTGTTTTCATTATGAATTTATTTCATAAAGAACTCATTTCACTTGGGATTTTCTAAAGATTTAGAATTCATTTGTCCTCTCTATTATCTTCTCTATGTAGTCCTTCGGGATCTTCTTTATATCAGTGCTTTCTTCTATGGAAATCACTTCCATGTTAGCATTACTATAACATTCTCCTTTGTTTAGCCTTAGACTCGCACATTCATGTTTGTACTTGACATGTCTGCTTAAATCCCTCAAAGACAATTCTGTCGAAATATCTCTATAAGCGTACAACTGCATTAATATAATTGTCTAGATTAGTAGGTTTATTGTTGTGTTCCCTGTGATATGTCTATCATAGAGTTTCATATTTTACAAAATTATTAAACAGATTGATAGTATCCTACTGAAACCCACTGCAGTACTATAGGTTTATCAGCAATCATTTTGTTGTCATTATTATTGTTTTATCAACATTAATATGATAGTAGAGTTCTGTTTTCCTGTGGGACTGCAGTTCTAACTTCTTCTGTTAATATTCTTTCAAAAACTGTGTCCCATTAATGTTCTTAAGGACATGGCAGGATTCCTTGGGCACAGACTGTGCAAAAGAGTGTATTTCACAGCTCCTACCCTTTCTGTAGTCTCTAGCCCCACATGTGATTTGGGGATACATGTACATTCTTTGCTATGTCTCAGAGCTTTAGCTTTTGATCTTACCCAATTTCTGGTACACAATGTAATATTTTGGCAACTTATGAATTTTAAATATAAACCCCGTTTTGTTGTTGTTTTCTACAAGAACAAAAAATCCTCGGTGTCTGTGATGGCATCGACTGTTTCATTTTAGTTTTTGCCTTTAATCAAAGATCAACTGCCTGTGAGGATTAAATGAAACTTTTTTCCGCAACCGCCTGTGATGAGAATAATTCCTAAAGCTGTTAATTAGAAGGTACTTTGATTGACATGGAATGGACGAAGAATTTTTAAGAAAATTAGGTAATATTTCAGACTGAAAATGAAAGTGTGGCACACTGTGTATAGTATACTGACTTGTAAAAATGCTGTTTTGTTTCCACAGCTGGTTCCAAAATATTAGTGAAAGATCCTCGACCTGCATTAGGAACACCTAGTCCGAAGCTAAGTGGTAAGTAATTGATCTGAAAGTCATAATCTCTAAAATTGATCTATAATTTTTTTCCTTTCTTATGTAAAATAATAAAATTTATATGTCAAAATGGTTTTGCTATGTGATTTATGATTATTATATTATATAATATTAACTTATTGCATGAAATATTTTAATTTATTTCAACATTATTAAATATAATTATTCCTGTCAAAAACATTACTTATGCATCTATCTGATTTTTGTTTTAAGTCTTTTTACAATAATAATGTCAATGAATGATTTTTATATATAAAATTAAGAGAGAAGACAAGACTTAATTTAAAAGATATATACCTATACAGAGGTATATATTTCAATATATTTGGTAGAAGATAAAGTCACTCACTTCTAGAATTTAAAGAGTTCATTTGTAATCATTTGATTTAAAAATTCAATATTAATCATATGACCTAGTCATTAATAACCTACAATAAAATTCCTATAACCTTGATGTAATTCTAATCCTAAAATTATTTACTATATCTGATATTCATCAGAATAAAGCATGAGGTATGCAGTATATAATAAGGAAATCTATTTGTCCCAACTATATCTTTTACATTATTAAGGATTATATTTGTGTTGAGTACATTTTTATCTTCAGTCCAACTTAAGAACTTAAACCAAAGTAAAGTTATAAAGGCTATATATAGACTCAAATACTTATATTAGAAGAGAATAAATCCCCAGAGTTGATGTTGTATCTCTCTTAAAAACCTGTAAGGATTATAACAGTCAAAATAAATACAAAGATAAAACAAAATTGTAGATGACAAAACAGAAAAATTTCTAATGAAAAAAACAATTTTGAAAGATTTTTTAATAAAAGAAATATGAATATGACAGATAACAAGTTAAATACATTAAAAAGTTTGGGAAAATATCAATAACTGTCAATGTTTATAAATTATTACAAAATTATATCTTAATTTTAATAGATTATATTGAAATAGCTTAATAATCATGTACCAGCATAATGGTTATAATATTTCCAAAGAGATACCAATCCCATATTGCTCTACTGATGAAGACTGCCAAATTTTAAAAGGAACACGTTGGACATCCAAGTCGCAAAGAAATTACACAAACACTGTACTCATTGTATATGCCCCATATAATTAAAAGTACAATCAAAGACATCATGTGAGGAAGAATATTGGACCTATTGGACTTATGGATATGGATAGAATTTGAATTTGAAATTTTAATGAATCAAACATAACATTATGGTAAAACACAACAGCTTTGAGTCATATTTATCATTGGCATATTTTATTTTACATATCCTTTAAAAGTAATGAATCATATTATGAGATTAAAGTGCAAATTTTATTATCATTATATAATTTGTTAAATAAATATTTAATATAATTCAATACCAATTCATCATCTTAAAAGATTCTCAACCTATTAGAAGGAAAAGAACTTCAAACACAGTAAAATCGACAAAAATTTAGGTTAATCACTGCGAAAATAAGAACACACTAAGTTGCATTATTTTCATAAGCATAAACAAGACACAGTGAATAGGTGTCAATAGAATGAAAAATTAGCAGTAGGATCAAGTTAAAACCAGGGTCTAATGCCATGCTATTTCATAACATGTTATAACAATGTTATAAAGCCTGGATACAGAATTTTAAATCAATGCATACTTTTAATAAAAGGGCAGTAGGTAAGGGCAAGACATTTTAATTTATTATAGGACATTGCTGGGGCAGGGAGTGTCGGGGAATAAAAGGGAGTGGGAGAAAACCTGTGTCTTGCCAGAGTTCTGGTGCTCTGGGTGGGCAGACGCGGAAGGACTGCCACACTCTTTCCACACAGCCCTGGGTGGGTGTCTGGCTGTGGGAAGCCAAGGACTCCAGCTAGGCAGGTGGTGGACAAGGGGCAGTCCTAAGTAACAGGTTCTCAGCATGGGGCATCCCAGACACCACTGGATATGCGGAATAGCTGAGAACAAAATGGGGGCACCAGGGGCAGCTTGGTCAGCCCCAGGGCTGAAGGAAGGAGAGGGCAGGGAGAGAGGGGAGCACTAGGTGGTTCCCACGTGGGCGAGAGTACTTGGTCCTGTCAGTGGCTGGAGAGCAGCAAAGCTTTCCTGCAGGAGGTTAGAAGCTGCTCATTAAGGGAAAGCCTATCCCATCATTCAAGCATGGTGGGCCTTGATGGGCTGAGACAGTCTATAGTTTTAGAACTTTATCTTAGAAAGGCAGGGAGAAAGAGACAAGGTAGAAAGAGAGAGACTGGCCATGGCCACATAAAGAAAAGGGGGGAGGGAGAGAGAGAAGGAGGGCTAGAGAGGAGTATAAGAAAGGTGAGCACTAAAGAGAGAGAGGAGGGGCCAAGAAGCTCCTTTTATAGTGGGCTGGGCTATCAGGAAACTGTGGGGAGGAGCATACCTGGCTATAGTCAGGTAACTGTGGGGGTGGCATCTAGCCAGAATGCCAGGAGCTTGGGACATTGTCTGCGTGACTGATAGTCACACACCTCTCGTGTGGAGGCTATGGAGGCAGTAACTTCGACAGGAGCCAGGGGTCCAGGAGACATGATCAAACAACTCGGTCCCATGTAGGTGGAAATCACCATCCATTGGGTCCCCCCCGAATTCAAGACCTCTGTTTGACTGGAGACCAGGATGTCTGTGTGTGCAGCCCCCGTCCCACAAATCCCCCTTTTCTTTTTATAAGGGCGAGGTGTCACCAGAATAACTGTCTCCTATGTCGGGAACAGTTTGATACTGAACCAAGACCTGATTAGTAGTGATTTTTGCAATATTACTCATATGTTGCTTTAGAAAGTGAATGAGACAGGGTGCCAAGTGAAACAGGGCTCCAAGGGCTAGTATGAGGCCAAGGGGAAGAACTCAGGCTACTAAGGGGTTAGAGTACCAAGGGGTAGGGGTGTTGGGAGTATCATAAGAAAACATATAGGCTAGAGGAGTAGCACAACTAAGTCAGAGTAGTAAGGAGGGTTAAGGGCAAGGGTTGGGAAGGCAAGAGATTATAGAATCAATTAGTTGTTTTATGGATAGTACAATTTGAGGGTAATAACATCAGTTTTGAACATCGGTTAATTAATCTAGATAGACATTATGTTTTCCTTACTATCATGTAACTTCCCCCAAGTTCAGCAGCCGTTTGGCTTTCGCAAGAGAGTTCATCTGTAGCTGGAAGTTCCCAAGTCTGTCTTCTGTGGGCTTCAGCACATGTCTCAGGTTATCAGCGCACGTCTCAGGAGTCTTCAGTCAGACGAGGTTTTTGGACAAAGGCAGCTTTGTTGTCTATAGGCCTCAGGAGATGGCGCTATCTAAGATGGATCTGCTGCGGTAGCAGGCATCATGTGGAGATAGACCTGTAGAGTAATTGTAGCAGTGGATGTCTGCATAGGGTAGATAGCAAATGTTATGTCTACAATGGTTTGCTTAGGAGCACGTCATGGATCCTTGTTAGAATCTTAGAAAAGTTAGGGTGTTTAAGGAATTTAGTCCTGGAAGGCATCCTTTAAGTCTGCTTTGGATGGCTGAGGAAGAAAATATCATGTTTATTGTGTATCTGGGGTAGGCAGTAACAGTTTGTCTGTACAAGGAAACTGTTTGTTAATTAAGGATTGGATGATGGTAATCAGCCCAGTTGATTTGACCTGTGGAAGTAGATTAGATGATGTTTGAACCTTAAAGGAAATCTTGAACAAGTTGAAAGATTGTTTTTGGACATATATCATGAATGCTAGAGAGAAAATAAGCATTTAAATAAAGAAGCAAGAAAATTTTGGGTAGAAAAGCACGATTTTGTTCCTACAGGGGTAGCAAAGACTCAGGTTCATCTTTGGTGGGCTTAGCTGGATGGGGGAAGGGGAATGCCACCATGCGGTCGTAGTGTGCTCTAGCAGACAGGTCACTTTGCTTTCACCCCCCCCCCCATTTTTTTTCTTGGAAAGTAGAAGGAGACGAAATTCTAATATTAAAGAAAAGATAATCATAGAGGGTTGAGTGAAAGGCTTTTAGCCAAGGCGGCTGTAGCCTGTTGACCAATGTGAGAGCACGAATTTTGTGCTCTAGCCTGCTTAGACTTCAGGGAACAGCTCAGAGCAAACATTGCCATCAGAGGAGGCTGAGAGTTTAGAGCAGGCGCTGCTGAGCTGGGTTATTTCCGTTCCATAGTGATTGTGAACGAACAGCAATTAACATGGCTGAGCAAGTCTGGGGAGTAGGATACTGAGCTCTTTGGGCATATGTCAAGGAGTGGTATAGCCAGGTCATATTGTAGATTTATTTTTAGATCTTTCAGAATTCTCCACATTGATTTCCATAGTGGCTACATCAGTTTGTCATCACCCTCCCAACAATATATGAGGGTTTCCTTCCCCCCAACTTTCCCTCATACATTTATTAGCACTTGTTCTAGTCTTCTACAGGAAAATATACAAATTGGTTATTCAGCCCCAAATGCTCAAGCCTTGAAAACATATATAAGGTAACATATGCACACAACTGATTATATTTAGAAATATATATGTATATACAAATACATTGGTGTATATAATAGCAATCACTAAATAGTAAAGGCTATGAATTTAGAGGAAAGTGTGCAGTAATATATGGGATAGTACAGAGGGAAGAAATGGAAGTGAGAAGCAGTATAATTAAATTATAGTCTTGCAAAAACACATCACTAAGAAGACTTGTAGTGATTACTTACTCCTGTTACTTTCTTGTTGATTTCCGCATCAGCCTTGGTCAGATAAAACTTCAGAATTTTCAAAGGACTCTCAAATAACTACTTATTTTTAATTTTGAGAAAGCCTAAAAGGTAGAAAGAAGTGTTACCACCTCATAAGCTAGCATAAGGGAGAAACCATTCCGAGGTTCTCTTCTCCTCACCTGATTTACAGGTAGGTACAGGGAATGAGAAGAATTTTGGTAGAATGTTGAACTCAACAGAGGAGTCTCACTGCATTCTACTCGGTTCTATTTATGCTCATTGAAAACCTGACATCTGCTACTGAGGAAATTGTTCTACCAAATGAAGTAGCCATTACTACAAATTATTTGCCTTAATAAACAGCTATTTAACATTTTATGTCACAGTGATTATTCATCTTGATATAACTGATATTTCTAGAATGGCTATATACCTTTTCTAAGAATTTACTAATATCTTCTCAAAATGAGGAGTTTTCATTTATATATATATATTAACTAAGGGTCTTAGTTTATCTAAGTTTCATGAATCATTAAATCATTAAATGACAGTTGATTTTTATTAAAGGTATGGAGGTAGACAAGAATCATCACAATTAAGTCCCGGAGAAATAAGCAATGTAAAAAAATAGCAATTACTGATTTTTAACCACTTACCAGAAATATCCTGTAGGACTTTTTTTTTTCTTTTTCTCCTCAAATCTTCTCATTCTGTTGCCCCATGCGAATGAGCTTTCTAAGGCAGATGATTTTGCTGATTACTCCTTCATACAGTTTGTAAGTACACTGTTGTTATCCAAAAAGCTATGAAATCTTTCTTATCATATGTCACAGAAGATCATTGAGTACATAACAGGACACCTTGATAGTTAGTGATACAGTGTAAGTAGATGGATGACTTGACAAAGGCTTAAGAGGAAAAGCTATAGATAATTCATGATGGCAAATACTCAGTTGCTGCCTCTCCTTGCACATTGCAACTATTTGGTAAGCTGTTTGATCTGAATCACAGGCTCCTATTTTATGTGAATCACAACAAAGCACTAGGTAACAATTAGCTATACATTTTACTTATATTATCTAAGATTCCAAATCATATATATACTATTCTCATGTAAATCACAAGGGAATCAAGGTTTATAACGAAGAAATTTATACAAAATGACAGAGTTTATCAATTTGGAAGAGGGCATTAGATACTAGCAATATAACTCTAGGGTTGACTTGCATGTAACTTGTACTTTATTCTACCAAAATTTGTTCTGTCCCATAAGAATGGGGCAATCCCAATGACATTTCTTTTATTTCTAAAAATACGTGTAAACCTCAAGCTGTCAATAAAGTGAAGCCCTGCTCTCCTTCTATTTTTGGAATAACTAAACTCAGCACTTTGTAAAAGGGACAAAGAGCCATTAACTTCAGGCCGCCTCCAGGGCCATTTGAAAGAGCAGGACAGGTTTACATTCTCTCCATTGAATCTGTCTAGAACACCAGGAAAAAAAGAAGGTCTCTGGAGACATACTCATGGTTTTGAAGGCTCATAAAAATTTTTTCATTTTCGTTTTGAAAGAAGAAAAAAATTATGTTAGAGAAGAGAAATCATTAGTAAAGCATGTGTTTCCCCAATTCTAACTACAATCCTCATATCTTTCCTTGGTAGGAGTCTGGCTTTTCTATTAATGATTACTGAACAATCTTTGGCTTTAAAATTGTGGTTTATTCTTAGAACTTTATAATCAAATGAAGACTATTTTAAATTGTACTCAGATGACTTATGTTTAGAGATAGATCATATCTTCAATAGACTAAAGGATTGAATCTAGTATGGGATGATCATATTTACAGAGCATTGTGAAATTAAAATGTGCCATTTGTTTAATCTATTCACAGTTCCTGATGATGTGTTTGCCCAGAATTATATATGGAAAGGCTCTTATAATTTCAAAGGAAGGAAACAGCCCATGACCTTGACAGTCACTAGCTTCAATGCCTCTACTGGCAGAGTCAATGCGACACTGAGCAACAGCGACATGGAGTTGCTGCTTTCAGGTATCAGATTCAAATTTAGCAGAAGTTAAGCATCCTGGCTTTCACTTGATCATGGCCTACTACTGTGAGATATTTCTTATATTCAATTTTAAGGAAAGCTATAATTTATTAAGAAACAAGAATTTTGAAGGTTTAGATTGGTGAGTGGATATTGCTAAATAATTATAAACCTAAAATTGTGAATTTAAGTGACTTTAAGACTATTTCCATGTAGAGATAATTACGGATCCTCTTCTGAACTGGTACGCTCATTTGTTGAAACAGATTTATGGTATTGTAAGTAAGAGATATATATTGTAATTTCTTTTAGTATATAGCATTCTTATGAAATTATTTCTAATAAATTAATTTGTGGTATAAGTAAATAATCTTATTAAACTTGAAAATAGTTTATGAAACACTGCATATTATTTTGTATTGTTATAGAATCCCATAAAGTGAATTTATCAGAATTTAGAATACATTACATTTTTAAATATGGAATAAATTTGAAAATCTTAATTTGAATGAGAGATGTATTTACATTCAATTAATGATTAATTTAGCTAGCAAGTACTTAACAGTTTTTTCCAAGTTAGCAAAAATATATCTTATATATCTTTGTTTCTTAGTAAGTTCTCCAAATAAATCCCACTAAATTAAAAACTGTGTGAAATTTTATAATAATTTCATTAGCTTTCACTCATTATATTGAACAATTATAAACATTTCGTACAAATATTAAATTTTAGTATCCTTATGGGTTTTTTTATTGTACTCTACTTTAGATCAAATTTTCTATTTCCTTACCTTAATATTCTCAGCACAGTCTTAAGATCCTTCACTAATAAGTAAGGCAGTATGCAAGTCAACAATAGTCAAACTTTAATCAATAGTCAATCATAAAAGGATTGTTCACTTTATTACTTATCATGTCCTTAACACTAGCCTATTCCAACTCTCAGAAGATCCAGTTAAAATAAAAATTGTAGGTCTTTTTGTTTCTTGAATTTATATCATTCCCATGTTTATTTACCATCTTGAGCTAAATTCTTAAATTTAAAGGTAGAGCTCACATGCTTTTTTACTAAATAGATACTCTCTGATAGGCACAGAGTGAAACAACTCTTCTATTCCAGCGAAAAACTTATCACATTTCATCATATATTTTACTTACTTGTGTATCATATGAGCAACTTCTAATCTATTTAAAAAGTTTAAGCATAGAAACCACATATAATTATTTTTGTGGCCTTCTGGTCTGTGCCAGTTTATCCTGGATGTCAATTCCACAACCAGTCCCACAACACCCAGAGGAAGCTCCAATCCCAGGTGCTCTAACACAACAAGGATTATAGAGTCTAGGTGAGGAGGACACACCATCTGTACCAACACCACTAGGAGTAACTGAGACCAGCAGGCTCAAGCAACACAGAAACCCTTACTGAAATGACTCGGGTTCTGTCTGATCTGCACCGGTTTACATTGGACGCAAAACTCTGCAGCCAGTCCCACAACACCTAGAGGAAGCTCCACTCCAAGGCACTCTAACACAACCAGAATCAGAGAATCCCAGGATCCCGGGATCCCGTGATCCCAGGATCACAGGAGCTTGGATACACCAGGATCTCAGGGTCCCAGAGGCAGCTTGACTCCCAGGAACTCTGACACACCCAGAATCTCGGGAATCACAGGATCACAGAGACAGCAGGACTCTGAGGAGTTCTGACAGAATCAGGATCCCAAGAAGAACAGGTTCCAGTCAGATATAGCAAAGGAAAGTAGCACTAGAGATAATCAGATGGCAGGAGGCAAGCATAAAAACATAAGCAACAGAAACCAAAGATACTTGGCATCATCAGACCTCAATTCTCCTACCATAGCAAGTCCTGGATACACCATCACACTGGTAAAGCAAGACTCAGATATAAAATCACTTCTCATGACTATGATAGAAGACTTTAAGGACATAAATAACTACTTTGAAGAAATACAAGAGAACACAGGTAGAAGCCTTTAAAGAGGAAACACAAAAAAATCCTTTAAAGAATTACAGTAAAACACAATCAATTAGGCGAAGGAAATGAACAAAACCATCCAAGATCTAAAAATGGAAGTAGAAACAATAAAGAAATCACAAAGGGAGACAACACTGGAGATACAAAACCTAGGAAAGAGGTCAGAAGTTATAGATGCAAGTGTCACCAACAGAATACAAGAGATAGAAGAGACAATCTCGGGGCAGAGGATACCATAAAAAAAACATTGACACAACAGTCAAAAAAAAAAAAAGTGAAATGCAAAAAGATCCTAATCCAAAACATTCAGGAAATCCAGGACACAATATGAAGACCAAACCTATGGATAATAGGTATAGAAGAGACTAAAGATTCCCAACTTAAAGGGCCAATAAATATAATCAACAAAATTATAGAAGAAAACTTCACTAACATAAAGAAAGAGATGCTCATGAACATACAAGAAGCCTACAGAACTCCAAATAGTTTGAACCAGAAAAGAAATTTCTGATTTTGATAATAATCAAAACACCAAATGCACAAAACAAAGAAAGAATATTAAAAGCAGTAAGGGAAAAGGGTCAAGTAACATATAAAGGCAGACCTATTGGAATTGCACCCAACTTCTCACCCAAAACTATGAAAGCCAGAGGATCCCAGGCAGATATCATCCAGACCCTAGGAGAATATAAATGCCAGCCCAGGATACTATACCCTGCAAAACTCTCAATTACCATAGATGGAGAAACCAAGACATTCCATCACAAAACCAAATTTACACAATATCTTTCCACAAGTCCAGCCCTTCAAAAGATAATAGATGGAAAACACCAAAACAAGGAGGGAAACTACAACCTAGTAAAAGCAAGAAAGTAATCTTCTTTCAAAAAACCCAAAAGCCAATAGCCACACAAACATAATTCTACTTCTAACAACAAAAATAACAGTAAGTAACAATAACTTTTCTTTAATAACTCTTAACATCAATGGACTCAATTCCCCAATAAAAAACATAGACTAACAGCCTAGATACATAAACAGCACCCAGCATTTTGCTGCACACAGGACACACACTTCAAAGACAAAGACAGCCACTACCTCAGAGTAAAAGGATGAAAAACAATTTTCCAAGCAAATAGTCCCAAGAATCAAGCTGGAGTTGCTACTATAATATTGAATAATATCTACTTTCAACCAAAAGTTATCAAAAAGGTGAAGGAATGACACTTCATATTAGTTAAAGGAAAAAAACAAATCTACCAAGATGAACTCTCAATTTTTGAACATCTATGCTCCAAATGCAAGGGTAACCATATTCATAGAAGAAACTTTACTAAAGGTCAAAGCACACATTGTACCCCACACAATAGTAGTGAGAGATGTCAACACCCTACTCTCAGCAATGATCAGATCATAGAAACAGAAACTAACAGAGACACAGTGAAACTAAGAGAAGTTATGAACCAAATGGATTTAACAAATATCTATAGTGTTTTACCCTAAAGAAAAAAATATACTTTCTTCTCACCACCTCATGCTACTGTCTGCAAAACTGACCATATAATTGGTCACAAAACAGGTCTCAACAGGTAAAAGAAGACTGAAATAATCCCATGCACTCTAACTTATCAGTATGGACTAAGTCTGGTCTTAAATTCCAACAAAAAGAAATGGAAAAAACACATACACATGGAAGCTAAACAGTGCTCTACTCAATGATAAATTGGTCAAGGAAGAAGTAAAGAAAGAAATTAAAGACTTTTTAGAATTTAATGAAAATGAAGGAACAATGTACCCAAACTTATGGAACATAATGAAAGCAGTTCTAAGAGGAAAACACATAGCTTTGAGTGCCTCCAAAAAGAAACTGGAAAAAGCATACACTAGCAGCTTAAAAGCACACCTGAAAGCTCTAGAAGAAAAACAAACAAATACAACATGAGTAAATGGCAGGAAGTAATTACACTCAGGATTGAAATCAACCAAATAGAATCAAAAAGAACTATACAAAGAATCAACAAAACCAGGTCTTGGTTCTTTGAGAAAAATCAACAACATAGATAAACCCTTAGCCAGACTAACCAGAGGGCACAAAGATAATATCCAAATTAATAAAATCAGAAATGAAATGGGAGACATAACAACAGAAACTGTGGAAATCCAAAAAAATCTTTAGATCCTACTACAAAAGTTTATACTCAACAAAGTTGAAAAATCTGGGTGAAATGTACAATTTTCTAGACACATAACAGGTGACTAAGTTAAAACAGGATCAGATAAACAATATAAACATTCCCATAACCCCTAAAGAAATAGAAGCTGTCATTAATAGTCTCCCAACCAAAAAAAAAAAAAAAAAAAAAGCCCAGGACCAGATGGGTTTAGTGGAGAATTCTATCAGACCTTTAAAGACCCTATACCAATACTCTTCAAACTACTCCACAAAATAGAAACAGAAGGAACACTATTCAATTCGTTCTATGAAGCCACAATTACATTCATACCTAAACCACACAAATACCAAAAGAGAAAGAGAACTTCAGACCAATCTCCTTTATGTACATTGATGCAAAAAGTACTCAATAAAGTTCTTGCCAACTGAATCCAAGAACACATCAAAACAATCATTCACTATGATCAAGTAGGCTGCACCCCAAGGATGAAGGGATGGTTCAATATATGGAAATCCATCAATTTAATCCACTATGTAAACAAATTCAAAGAAAAAAAAAACACATGATCATTTTATTAGATGCTAAAAAAGCATGACAAAATTCAGCATCCCTTCATGTTAAAAATCTTGGAAAGATCAGGAATTCAGGAATTTCCTACCTAATCATAGTAAAAGCATAGTAAAAACAAACCAGTAGCCAATATCAAATTAAATGGAGAGAAATTTAAAGCAATCCCCCTAAAATCAGACAAGGCTGCTCACTCTCTCCCTATCTACTCAATATAGTACTTGAAGTTCTAGCTGGAGCAATTAACAAAAGGAGGTCAAAGAGATACAAATTGGAAAGAAAGAAGTAAAAATATTACTGTTTGCAGATGATAAGATTGTATACTAAGTGACCTCAGAAATTCCAAGACAGAACTTCTAAAGTTGATAAACAGCTTTAGCAGAGTGTCTGGATTTTAAAATTAACTCATCAATGGCCCTCCTCTACTCAAAGAATAAACAAGCTGAGAAAGAAATTAGGGAAATGATACCCTTCACAATAGTCACAAATAATGTTACATATCTTGGTGTGACTCTAATCAAGCAAGTGAAAGATCTGTATGACAAGAACTTCAAGTCTCTGAAGAAAGAAAGAAAGATCTCAAAAGATTGGATTGGCAGGATTAATATAGTAAAAATAACTATCTTGCCAAAAGCAATATACAGATTCGATGCAATCCCCATCAAAATTCCAACTCAATTCTTAATGGGTCAGAAAGAGCAATTTGCAAATTCATCTGGATTCCAGGAATACCCTCATAAAAGGAGCAGGAATGGGAATAGGATAGGGGTTTCTGGGGGTTGAGGGAGACTCAGAAAGGGGATAACATTTGAAATGTAAATAAAGAAAATATCCAATAAAAATGAAAAAAAATATTCTTTGACTCTTGCAATACCCAAGACAAAAAATTAGCATCTAATTGATTGTTACGGAATACATCAAGAATTTAAACTCCTAGTTTGTATCTTTTAATTTGCAGGTCTGGGTACAGGAAGAAGTCATTTAGTTGGCACTAGCATTTAGGGAAGTTAAATATTCAGATAAAATTTCATTTGTCACTTCCGATGAGCAACCGGTGCATATTGCAGTCATATGCACTATGTGCAGACACTGATGACTTGAGGTTTACCTTATTTCTCTGCATTTCATAATATAGCTAATAAGTTATTGGTAGTAAGATAAATTATAACTATTTACAAACTTAGATAGATGGTTTTGTATTTTTCAGGGGTCTACAAAAGCCAGGAAGCCCGCCTAATGTTACATATATATCTTATTAAAGTGCCAGCACATGCTTCTGTGAAGAAAATGAAGGAAGAAAATTGGGCCATGGATGGATTTGTAAGTGCGGTTCCTTAAAATCATCCTGCTGATCTTGATGGCAAATTTATAGATTTTTTTTTTTCAGAAAAAGAGTTTTTCCCAATTTAGCTAATTTGAACATATATTTATTCATATAATCTCACATATATAACACTATCAACTTAAAATAAGCTCAGCACTTACTAAATTTTATTACAGTATTCTTCTTTCTGTGGTATGACTAGTCATGTAATTATTTGTGTTTGTATGGTTTTGTTTGTATGCCATGCCTTTCATTTCATCACATGTATGTTTATCATCAATGGTGATAAAAATGTGGATGAAGAACAATTTAAGGTCAAGTGTGTTACATTTACAATCTTACCACTCACAAAGCAGAAAGGTCATAGTCCAAGATAAACCTGTGATTTATAATGAATTCCTTTCTCTAAATCATTGTGTGTGTGTGTGTGTGTGTGTGTGTGTGTGTGTGTGTGTGTGTGTGTGTGTATGTGTGTGTGTGTGTGTGTGTGTGTGTGTGTGTGTTTGTGTTTGAGTATGTCCAATTTTGATAGGACCCAATATTTAATGCATATACAACAAATTTAAAACTGGATCAAAAATTTAAAATTAATGGTGTCCATTAATTGAAGTATTGATTTAGAATATATTTTTTAAAATATAACACTCCCATTCTGTAGTAGTTGACACTGTAAACTACATAAGCCCCTATTCCTAAATCCTTATTGGTGGAAAAATGTAGCTCTAACTTGGCACAGATGTTTCTGTTTTTCTTTTCTTTTTCATTCTTTAATCTTTTTTTGCAGTACAGATTTTATCCCCTTCACAGTCCACCCTCTGACTGTTCCACATCAGAGGCCTCCTGACCCAGTCTCCAAAAGATGTCCCAACACCCCACACTCCCACCCCACCAAACCTTCCCACTCCCTGGAACCTCAAGTCTCTTGAGGGTTAGGTGTATCTTCTCTGACTCAGTCTAGACCCGGAAGTCCTCTGCTGTTTATGTGCTGCAGGTCTCATATCAGCTTGTGTATGCTGTCTTGTTGGTGGCTCAGTGTCTAAGAGATCTCAGGGTTCCAGATTGAGACTGCTGGTCTTCCTATGGGGTTGCCCTTCTCCTCAGCTTCCAGTTTTCCCCTAATTCAGCTACAGGGGTCATCAGTTTCTGTTCATTTATTGGGTGTAAATATCATCATCTGACTCTTTCAGCTGCTTGTTGGAGGAGGTCAGTCATGATAGGCCAGTCATAATGTTTGTAAGCACACTATAGCATCAACAATACTGTCAGACCTTGGGCCCTCCACTTGAGCTGGTTCCCAGTTTGGGCCTGTCATTGGGCCTCCTTTTCCTCAGATTCTTCATTTTTGTTCCTGCAGTTCTTTCAGATAGGAACAATTCTGTGTCAGAGTTTCTGACTATGGGATCGCAGGTCAATAACATTCTGGCTCACAGTGTGGAGGT
The DNA here is from genome assembly GCF_000001635.26 of Mus musculus. Taxonomy (NCBI): domain Eukaryota; kingdom Metazoa; phylum Chordata; class Mammalia; order Rodentia; family Muridae; genus Mus; species Mus musculus. The sequence continues at coordinate 47,589,265 of NC_000081.6, read as the reverse complement.
GGGTGCAAAGTTGTCTAAAGAGGATTTATCTGAGATGCTTCCATTGTAAAGACAGCCACTACATCTTTACAATATACCATCTGTCTTATTTAATCACTGACAATAATGGAGTTTTCTAAAAATATTATTTTCATCAATAAGCCTTAATCTTAAAATTCAGGTCATTGAGTCTTTGCAAAAGACAAATATGTGAGATCATATTTTAAAGTCTCTAATATTATACTGATAGGAGTTTATGACAAAAGATACTCCTTAGTAGAGTTAAAAAGAGTGGTTTTTCAAGAAAACACTGTCCATCCAGGTTTTAGGTTTTTTTTTTGTTTTGTACTATATTGTTTGTATTCTCTATATTTGCAGAGTTGGGAAGTTATAAGTCATCATTTTACTTAGGTTGTTGAATTATATTAAAATGAGGCTCATTCATTCATTTTGTGGTGAATATATAATATTTTTAAAATAAATACTACAATCCTAATTAGCATACTATGCCAGTAGTATAATCAGATATATTGACCTGATCTCTATGCTACAATTTATAAGTTATTTCTTTTCTTTTTTATTAGCTATTTTATTTATTTATTTATTTATTTACATTTCAAATGTCCCCTTTCCTGGTTTCCCTTCTGGAAAGCTCCTATCTCATCCCCCCTCATCCTGTTTCTATGAGGGTACCCACCCACCTACCCACTCCTACCTAACTGCCCTGGCATTGCCTACACTGGAGCATTGAGCCTTCACAGGACCAAGGGCCCCTCTCCCCATGAGTTTTACAACTTATTGTCAGTTATTATTTCAAGTTCAGAAATAAATTCATGTGACCCATTAATTACTGAATAACTAAACTGCATCATTTCCTATTTTATGTATTCAGGGAAAGGCCAAAACGTATTTGCATCTGTTAAAACATGATTATGAGTATATACATATAAAGCATAGATGTTAGACAGCTTATAAAGAACATTAAGAATAACCAATAGAACCCAGGCTACAAGAAAATTCTTTCTCCTGGTGGGAGTTAGGTGAGGGATATCTGCCTGAGGTCAGCTCTACTCTGGGTCTGGGGGTGAAGGAGCAGGTACTGCCTGGAAGCCAAAGATTTCACGGATCAGAACACTGCAGTGCTCTCAAATATACTGATGTATGTTGGTGCTTCTATTTCTCCTTGCTTGGAGTTAGCTTCACACTTGCACTTATCAGTTCTCAGCTTCACAAGTTGGTGTTATAGGTGTTTGTTACTATGTCCCATTAGTAGGGGCCATTTTTAACAGCTCAAATTTTAACATTTTAACCTATTCTACAATTAATCAAGTTTTGAATATACATTGGTGAGATTGATTATATGTCCAGATAGCTATAACTAGAAAACTCACTTTAGAATAATTTCTTCACTTCAAGTAGGTATCTCCCTACTATATGAGCCTATAGTTCTCATTTATTTCTCTCAGCATTCATTCCTGCCTTAGACTTAAGCAGCCAATAATCTATTTTCCATCTCTGTAGATTTACATAGATTAATTTTTATGAGTGAAATGATATTGTATATGTCTTTTGCTAAGTAGTTTCTTACATTTAATCTAATGGGAAATATGATATTTACATCATAGTATTTTATTAGCCAATTATCAGCCTCACTATGGCTCTAAGCGAGGCTAGGAAAAAACCCAGTCAGATGAATAAAACCATCTTCTTTCTGGCATCTCTGAAGTGGAGGAAGGGCTAATATAATTGGGTACCTAATTTATGTTTTATTTTCATTTACTTGTATCAATGTATGCCTGAGAATATGTATGCACACCACATGCAAGCTGCTTCTTACAGAGATGTAATAATGATGTTGAATCTCCCAGAGCTTTGAGGCACAGGTAGTTGTAAACTTCCTACTATGGGTACTGAGAACTGAATCCAGGTCCACTGGAAGGGCAGCTCTTAAATGCTGAGTCATATCTCCAAACTCTGATTCAATTTCTAAGTGATATTATACTTTGAACAATGTACTCTTACCCTATAAGAGCTTCATAGAACTGTGGAAGAGTTTACCAATGTTGTAATTATTTAAAATTATAAGTTATACCTTTGTGCTTATAATTGAACATTTTCTTCAAGTGCTCATTACATGGGAGGAATAGAAAAAACCCAAAGGCCAGCATTCACATTAGTATGTATTGAATATTTATTGAGGATTAAAAAATAAAGACTGTGGCCAGTCTTGATATTTAATCAGAATTTCAAATATTTTCAGGTTTCTGCTGAGCCTGATGGAGCTACTTATGTATTCCAAGGATTTATTAAAGGCAAAGATTATGGGCAATTTGGACTACAAAGACTAGGTAATATATTTGATTTTTTTATTTTTATTTTCAAGTAGTTCATTTGATACTGTAGACATTATAAAAAGATAAAAATTCTGTACATTTTGCACAGTTACAATATCTTGAATTATGCATTGTCAGTACTATATGGGTAGCCATTTTAACACATTTAAAGAATAACCATATTCTTTCAAATATTACTTCTTTATGTAATAACTCTATACAGAGCTTAGTTTTTCATTATATCTGTCATTAATATAATAATCTGCCTTGCCCCTAAGCAAATACAAAGAAGAAAAAGTGATATAGATAACATGGAAAATTAAACTGTAAATTAGTTTTACCTCATCTCCTGGGAACTATACCACTTCTTTTCAGTTGGAATATTGGAGCAATTTTCTTACTTCTGAGAAGATGTAGTGGCACTATGAAAAACTTTAAAGCCTAGAAGGAAAAATAACTTTGAGGAATTGGTCCCTTTGAGAGCTTAATTCTTCTTACATGCAAAACTTTTTCTGTGCTAAAATGTACAATGTTTTGTAGTTTTCATTTGTAATTATGGTAATATGGGCACAATAATTACTGATACTTTTATATTTATAAACACATAGCTTTGGTGTATATATTGCTGAAGTACACTGTCTCCTGTCATTAAACTCTTGTATGAATATATAAACAATGAATTATTACTCTAAAAGCTATCATTTAACATTTATTTTAACCAATCATGACATTAAACTTTTATATAAATACACCAAATCACTGGAAAAATATTTAACTATAAGATATCACTTTTAATATATGTCACTTTCAGCCATTAAATATAAAATAACAAAGTAAATAATATATTAACTCTTTAAACAAAACATGCTTTATCATTTAGCATAATCTATTAAAGATTCAATGGCATGGGACATATACACAGTAATCTCACTGGTTAGAGGGTGTTCAGATGACATGAATGACTCCCTAAACCACTACATTTTTTTAGACAAATGTATAAAAAGAATTTCCTTAAGTGAAAGAAGTCATTAGCTGGTTTCTCTTCTTCGTTCTCATCCTAAATTTTGGGAAGCCTTATTTTTCTCACTTGAAAATTGAAGAAAATTATTAGTTTTTATGTATAAAAGTCAATTATAAGCTTGAGTTGACTGTGCTTCAATGACTTATTTGTGTTTATTCCACTAGGACTGAATACTTCAGAAGGGTCAAATTCTTCAAATCAGCCTCATGGTACAAATAGCAGTTCTGTGGCCATTGCGATACTTGTGCCTTTTTTTGCACTTATATTTGCAGGATTTGGGTTTTATCTTTACAAACAAAGGTAAGATGTATTACATCAGTGGCAAAAACAAAAACAAAAAAACTTTGCGCAAACTTTCAATTCATGCCATTTCTACTGTTTTACTTCAACTCTACCTTTCCATTTCATGTTTTGTTAAAATCGTTGTGCTGACCTGAAACCCTCTCTGCTTCTATCACCCATTGCCATATGTATATACCTCAAAGGTAGACTACGTGTGATTCTAACTAACACTTGCTCATCTTGGGTTTAAATTTCTTGTCACAGAACTTATTGCACATGTTATTTTTATATATTAGGTATATTGATACTTTAGAGATATTGAGTCTACATTCAGGTTTAAATTGTAGAGATATAAACTACTGCAAAAACAATGAAGAAAACAAAAGCCAGGCTCACGGGCAGTGCTGAACCATTTCACCCTGGCTGATTTGCCTGGCTGTTTTAATCTATTATTCATCTTTGGTTGTTTGAAGATTATGCAATAGTTACATTTGTGATGGACCAACTAAATAATAGCACATATGATTGTTCAGTCACATATATTCTATAGAATACAGACATTGTGAGGAGCATTATTTTTAATTTTGCACTATTTGAAAAAAATCCCTTATCAAGTAAAAATCTGTAGTCAACCCAATAAATCAATTAAATATATTTAAGTATATTTATACCATTACACACTTATCTACTTAAGTAAATTCTCTTCCAACCTGACATTTTTTTGTATATCAGTCTGTGCTATCTAAAAAGAGAGTCCATATATATATATATATATATATATATATATATATATATATACACACACACACACACACACACACATACACACTCACACACACACACACACATGCTGCAGACCCTTTTGGTCCCTGTCTGCATAGAACAGGTCTCTGGTTGCAGGTGAACAAGGAGTCAGTGAATGAATGACAGACAGAATCAACACGAGAGATTGTGTAGAATCTGCATGTAATTCTTCAAATTGAGCATCAAACTTTTTATACAGAAGAAAATAGGGAAGTTAGGTGACACATCAGCAAGGTACAAATGAGGTTACCGGATGCTTAATGACTCTTACACAAAACAGAGGAATGCAAACACAAAGACTGGCAGGAACTGGGCAATAAAACAACTGAGACAAAGTCAGCTCTGTCTAAGGTCAGCCATATTCTTAGAAGCCAGGTGTGAGGTCTTTACACTCCTAGGGGAAGGGCTTTCACACCCAAGTCAAGGTTCTAATTAGGGAGTTCCACTCTAGCTAACCATCTCATGAATAATGCAATACTCTAAAACCACAGCCTGATCTACTTCCAAATCATTGTAAATTCCTATATATGGAAGCGACTTGGCTTTTATTCTAAGTGATAGTGTGGGGGGACTTTCTACTAATAAGTAATGTAGTCTGCCATACATAACTATAATAAGAATTCTAAACTTACTTTGCTAAGCTTGCCCTGAGATTTCTAACTCTATGTAGTAGATAGTAAAGACTGATTTCTTTCACTATCTCTCTTACAATACTAGAGGCAATTCTGAATGTCACTGGATAGGAAAGGTTCTTACTGAATTCCAAGCCCAGTAGAAAATTTACAGTTATGAAGCCACAAAAAAAGTGATTTGTAGTTGGGGATCACCACAACAGGAAGAACTATATTAAAGTGTCATACCATTAAGAAGGTTGAGAATCACTGTTATAAACTCATTGTAACACAGACATAAGTACACACATATATGTGCATGCACACATGCAAACACCCACACCAAAAAAGACTGGGACTTTTTAATGTTATCCTATACATTTGTTCAGGGATGACACTTGGGACTGGAAAACTAATCAGAGGACTTGTTCATAATGAAGATTTATGCCCACTATTTTTTTAACATCCATTAGTTGCTTGTAATTTTTACAGGGGGTAAGGTAAATTCCTATATCAGCATTAGCATGTCAACCCATTATTTGCTCTTGTTTTTGTCAAGCTTAGAGTTGAGATTTCATGAAAGTTATATTTTCTGTTATTTCTAGAAGACACTAATATTAGGTACCCTGGTCTTATGGTCTCTTGTCCATTATTTTCCCTGAGACTTAGTAGTAGGAAGTATGGTGTAGACTTACCAACTGGGTGGGGCACCTCAGTGTCTCCTATTTTCTGAATTTTAAGCATGTGTTGAACTTTATAGAACCTATTTACCAATAAAATTTTTTCTCTTACTGATAAAGGAAAAAGTCCCTTATTCTAGACTTGAAGCTTTTATATAATACATAGTTTAAATATAATGTCTTCTTTTCTGTAGCTTTCCTTTTTCTTTTCTTCCCTTTTCTTTTCTTTTCTTTTCTTTTCTTTTCTTTTCTTTTCTTTTCTCCTCTTCTCTTCTCTTCTCTTTCTTCTCTTTCTTTTCTTTTCTTTTCTTTTCTTTCCTCTTCTTTTCTTTTCATTTTTGTAATTTATTCTTTAAGCTTTTATGACAGTCCAGACGTTATCACCCCTCATTCCACCCTCCAACTGTTCCATGTCCCATACTTCCTCCCTACCTCCAACAGGATGTAACTATCCCCCAATTCCCACCCCACCAGACCTCCAAACTTCCTGGGATCTAAAGTCTCTTGAAGGTTAGGTGCATCTGTTTACCCATAATCTTTTTGCTCTATCTCTTCAATTTACAAGAATAAGGACTTTGTGTACTTTGAAAATATAGTATGTATTCAATATTGAGAATGATGCTGGGAACATCAACATATACATAATAAGCGATAAGTGAATTTATGGTAATGAAAAAATACACATCCTGCTTTCCTGCTTTATTTCGTGTATAATCAGTAACTTATTTTTCAAGAAAATTTGAAAGACTCAATATTATTAATTTATGTTAATATGGTTCTTATATGTGATATTTATAAATATTTACTAGGATTACAATTTCTTATTTAACACTTTTAAGTGACATTATCCCCTACTAGTGCTAATGAAAGCATATTATTTGAACACTAGTCTGCTGTTTCTAGAAGTGCCCTAACAGGAATCTATCGTTTTTTTTGTTCTAACAGGACTGCACCCAAAACACAGTACACAGGATGTTCTGTTCATGAAAATAACAATGGCCAAGCAGCCTTTGAGAACCCCATGTATGACACCAATGCCAAGTCTGTGGAGGGGAAGGCAGTACGATTCGACCCCAACTTGAACACAGTTTGCACAATGGTATAACACGGCAACACGTTGCCTTCTTCAGAATCCTGGAAATCGACACACTGAACAGTGCACTTTTAGTTCACTGCTAAACAAAGCACACTTTTCAGGACTTGCTGGGTCACCTTTTCCTGAGGAATGATAGCGAAGAGTGTTTTTTTCATAAACTGGATCAAACTCCGTCTTCATGTTTACCATGGAGAGTTTTACAGAAATCGGGCTGCACTCTGGGAGTGCTTACTCACAGTTTATTTGCTTTTTTTAAAAAGGAGATTATTCTAAAACATAAACTTATTTGCATATATTGGAGGAGCATCCACTATCAGTATTTCTGTGCTTTATAAACTATATTAGAGGGACTGGGTTTAAAAAAAATGATATAGGGTAGAAAATAAGAGCTATACTTACCAGAGTCAATAGATCACTGGCTTCTCTTTGCTGTCAAAAGCTACATTGCACCCACATGTCTGGAGTTCACACCACAAATCTGCAGTTCATTCTGTTTATCCCAGGCATTAAATTCCTAATTTCTCTAGATATTTAAGAATGGCACACACTTTAAATATTTATGGGTGAATTGATGCCACAAAAGTAATATGATTGCCCACCTCAACCTGGCATTCTGTGTTAATAATACAGATACTATTTTTATAAAATCATTTTCAAGTTTCTTCAGATGGGAAGGTGATTCTGTGACCTTTCTTATTTCCCTGTTATCAAGGAAACAGTTTTACCTATTGAGCTATAAAAAAAAAAAAAAAAAAACCTCTTTAGATGTTTGCCTCAACATTCTTTGTCATCTACAAAGTATTTTGGCTTACAAAAGTTCTTTGTAAAGATGCTTATTTTACAGTTATCTGACACAGCAGCTTGTTACCAACATTTTAAACCAAATACTAAAAAGGTTTTTAAAGTCCTAGTAGAAAAAGTCAAATACATCTGCATTTAATTTATGTCTGCATATTCTTCTAGCTGAATTTTTGATTTTACTACATTTGATATTTTTCTTTTTAGTTTCCTTGACTAAAGAGGTACAATATACTCTGATCTACCCCTTAATATTGAATAAAAGAACCAAGAAGTTCTTTCAGATCACCAATATAAAATTGTTTCCCAAATATATGTGTTTATCAAATTTTGACAGGTTTTGAATGTTCTGTCTATACCCTATTTTTAAGAAGTAGGTATCAGGTACAGCCAGTGTTTTCATTGTCTGATTAAAACAGTTTATATGTTGTTGTTAGCTCATTTAAAGCTACATCATGCTGTAGTGTTGGCATTTTTAGTTAATAGGGCATTGTCTTCCTTGTATATGTTTGTCATATTTCATTTCACCAAATAAACACATACTCATTGTGAACTCTCTGTTGTTGTCCATTTCAAATCTGGATTGTTCTGTGAAGGGTCTCACTTTTGTATCATGAGACAAGAGTGCCTATGAGAAACCATTGCACCTGGGAGCACTGCTTGGAGCTATCTCTACATTTAGTGAATTTCTTGTAAAACACTTTGAGATACATTGTTTTGGAAATTCATACAATTTTCTCAACATTGTATTCTACTGACAGGATGCGGTTTTAAATTTTATGCCATCTGTTATTTATTCTTGTTTATTCAAATGACTGCAATAACAATGTTTCATTCACTAATGTTAAGGTTAATATGTTTAAGATCTTGTTTAAATGATGTTTCTTCTGCAACTGGCTACTCCTCTTATATTAATGCATACACTTTTGTAAAGAAGTATATTTTTATGATAAAAAAACTTTGTAAAAGTATGATGTAAATTTTCAGTGCAATGTAAACAAATAAAAAAGGATAATTGCTTTTGTAAAACGTGTTTTCTTTTCAAATTCACCTATAGCTATTCTTTTTATAAAAGAAAGGCACAGGCCCATTTCCACTTGGTGCTTTTAAAAATGTGTACCAATTACATGTCACATTACAATAAGTAATAAAATGTAGTTTCTCCCACTTTACTCCACTTACAAATGTGATAGTCTTTAATAGTCTTTAAAAGCATTGTTGCACTTTTGTATGCTTAAGAAAATTAAATATATGTCTCACCCAGAGTCCCTTGATACAGAAGAGTATGTAGTGACTCTAGAAATGACTAAATGGTAAGATTTATTTTACTAGGTGGTACATTCTCAAGTGTGGGTCTAGAAAAGGACATGATATAGAGTAAAAGGTCAGTAATTGTATGTTAATCTTTTTTTTTAGGAAAATCACAGCATACTGTCAAAGTATTAACCTTTGAATATTTATAAATTTAAAATAAACCCAATTAAAACAATTTTAAAAAACAATAACTCATGACAGTGGATACAGGCTCATGCTGCCAAGCCTTCTATCAGAGTTTGGTCTTTAGAACATACATAGGGGAAGAAGAGAATCAACTACTATCTCCACATGTTTGCTGTTGCATCACATCACATCACATACACACCCAGAGAGACACGCAGACAGACACACACACATACACACACATAGACATACACACAGACACACACACACACACACACACACACACACACATAGACACACACACTCACACACACACACGCACACACATATGGAACAAGTTTGGGTTAAAGAAGATTTATTTCTTTTGATTTTAGGATGACTAGACGTAAGGGAAAATTGATCTAAGAAGATATACATGTTGGCAAATTTGAGAACTACCTCTCTGACATCACTTTGATGAGTTTAGTTTTCTGAAGTAATTGAAGAGAAGATTTAGAAGCTGTTGGGGAATACAAAGGACCAACAGACTTTAGGTTACTTTCTTCAGAATACAAACAACGGAAGTGGTGAACACAGACCAGATACTTTCCCAACTTTCATAAGTCCCTCTGTGTCATAAGTTTATTTGTATTGTAAAAAGCAGTACATTTCCATCATTCAAATTGTACTGCAAGGTATAAAACAAGAAAGTCTTGTTTAAACTTTTATATGACTGAAACTAACTAGTAACTATTAGCATAGCTATGAAAATAGAGTTGGTCTTATTACTATGATCTTGTTCTCGACTCCCTATGCCCCACTCCCTCTGATACACAGAGAGTAATGTAGTAGATAGGTAGTAGATGGACTACTCTCAAGGTAAGAATGAAAAGTGGACCAAGAAAATACTGTGACAATTTGTATCTCAAGTAGACTTCATACTAAATTTAAGGTCTCTCTGCAAAAGATATGTTCCCATGAAGAGCATTACACTGCCAAGTTATTACTATACAAAAAAACAAACCAACCAACCAAAAAGGATGGTAGTGCCTGAGATGGTTGAAATCTGATTATATAGATAACCTAAATAAATGAGTATTAGTAGAACTTCATGAAGATATCCATGATTTTGAACTCTGGTAATGTGTAATACAAGAGTCTATAGAGTGGCTATAGGTATACTAGCTACACCATCTGCTCTACCCTTAGGTTAATAAGGTACACGGTTTTGTTTTGATGAATATCCCATGAGTTCAGGGATTGGGCCAAAAGCCTTTATTAAGTTTTTAGAAATTGTCTGTACTTCAGTAACATATGACTTAAAATGCCGGTCAGATTTTGGTGACCTTAAAGCAGGAATCATTTTTTGTTTGTTTGTTTGTTTGTTTGTTTGTTTGTTTTTCGAGACAGGTTTTCTCTGTATAGCCCTGGCTGTCCTAGAACTCACCTCGTAGACCAAGTTGGTTTATTGAGTAAACTTTTCCAAATCTTTAATAACTTCTTGCTAATTATTTTATCATGTTCACTCTCAACTATTTCATCTGTTTCTTAGATACACTTCTATCTGTCTACTTCAACCCAACTGGGTTCAGTTGTTCTTCGCATTCTTTTCCCTTCTATTGTGTTTCTGTGTCCAGCCTCAATATGAGTGAGGCCTTTTGCCTTTTCTTACTATTTATTGGTTTGTCCTGTTTGGCTTTGTATCTAAAAGAAAATAGAAAGGTAGTGAATCCAGAAGAGACAGGAGGTGGTTGGGAGCTGTGAGGGAGTACAGTGAGGGGAAACTTTGGCCAGGTATATATATGAGAGAATCTATTTTTATTGAATCTATTTTTATATAATTGTAAAAAACAAGTACCAAAAATAAAAAATTAAAAGAGTCAAAAGTTTAAAAAATGAAACATAAAACAAAACACAACAAAAACCATTGTTCTTGTTATATTCCTGGAGGTGGGCCATCCACTGGTGTATGCTCAACCAATCAGAAGTGACACATTTAATACAAACAGACTCTTGCTCCCATGAAACTAAAAACTGTCCATATCTTTTCAATTATTTGGCGGACTTAAGAACCTTTTCATACTCCCTACTAGAACGTTCACTAGGTTGATATTACACAGGTCTTGTGCAATAAGAGCTGCTGTGAATCATGAGGATAACAGTTTGTCACATGGAGAAAAGACTGCTGTTCTCTGGTCTTCTCTAATCTTAGACCCTTAAAATCTCCCCTCCACATTTTGCAATGATTTCCGAGCCTTAGGAATGGTATAGGATAGGATAGGATAGGATAGGATAGGATAGGATAGGACAGGACAGGACAGGACAGGATAGGATAGGATAGGATATAGGTGTCTTACCTGTAGTTGAGAACTGCAGAGGCTTTTTCTCTGCACTTTGTTCAGTTGTGAAGATTTGAGCAGGTGATTTAACTTATCATATTCTTCTGATTTTGTGCCCAGGTAAGGGTGATTTATATATCATTTCTTATTAAAGCTTTATATGTAAATTATGTATATGGCTACCATGGTGATCAAAGCTGATATTTATTAGCCTGAAAATCACTAAAAGGCCTAATTTCTATCACTGAGAATTGGGAGGGCCTGAATAACTTCTATATATTCAACTGAGGTAGCTCTATCCCCTGACTTACAATGAATCCTAAATTTAATGCTGAAAAAGATGAGGATAATATCTTACAGTTATTTTCATGGTTTATTGAGTGATTTTTGGTGTCTCATTTAAGGAAGAGGTACAGATGAGGTCACCTTTGTGTTAACATGCCATCTCATTATTTTAAGTTACACCATTTGTGTGTGCAGCTCGGTCCTATCCAAAAGTATGAGATCTGTTTCTAATACCCCAGTGAGGAACACAATAGTTGAGTCTGTCTATTCCAGTCAGGAGCAGCAGTCAATTCAATGGCAAAAACACACTGATTTTCAGAAGCTCTAGAAGTACAAATGAAACACCTTTAAAATCTAGGCCTGTTAACTATTATGCATTAGAAGTAATTTGTATCATAAAGTATAGGCATTAAGGAGTACTTGCCACACAGGAAGAACATCTGCATTTGTAGCATCAAGGGTTTGAACCATTGTGTGGTCTCCATTACATGTCCTAACAGATTGCACTGGAGATTAATAGAGATTTTAGTGGAGTTAAAATTTTCCTAACAAAGGAATTTACTGATGAGTGCTTGAAATCCCATTAAAGGTTTAGGCCTGAGAATATTCAGCAATGGGAAGAAACACAATCATGCCTTCATCTATTTATATGTGTGTGGTTGTGATTTCTCCATTTGGAATAGGATTGGTACATACTTGTGTGTTAAAGAGGAGAACTGCCAGCAATGACTCTGTTTTTCCCTGACAGAGCAGCAATCCTGGTTGTTACTGTGATTGTTATAAGGTTTTGAAATTAATTTGGAACCCCCATCATTTTGATAAATCATTCTAATACAGGAACATGACACTTGGGTATCTGTAGAAAAATTTGGGTAGAGATTAAGTTGCATGATAGACAACATAAATGTGAAGTAAACACTGATAAGAAGAATCCAATTGAGGCCCATAGCCTGGAAAACAAAAACAGGAAAATTGCCTAGAGAATAAGGTAAGAACAAAATAGGAAAGACCTCTATTAAATTAGAAATATAGTCATACCTGATATTTACCCATTGATATTGATTGTTGACTTCGAGGTCACCTGGAGTCAAGGGCTTTCCCAGTACAAGCATGTTTGTGTCCTTTGAGACAAAATTCCCTCTCGGCATGTAATATTTGAGAAATTTATCTTCAGAAATCTGTTTTCTAAATGATATACAATTTGTCATTTTATTTCTTCAAGTAGAGGAGCAGTAGAAGATGACTATTCTCAAAAGGCTTCAACAACTTTACATTCCTCTTGTTCTCTCTCCCTGGTTGATTTAACCTCATTCCAGCCTCCCTCCCTTCCATTTCTCCACTAGATCATAGCTAGAGAAAAGAGAATGTGCTACATGTAATGGGAGTCGAGAGACCCAAGTACAATTTTGTCATTTTTTCTGATGCCAGGAGCAGGTTGAATAACAAAACTCTCTCACAGAGGATTTTTTTTTCCTTCACACATGGAGGGATAGGCCGACTTTACATCCTATACAGCCTTACTAAGGCACTTGAAAATGGTAGAAAGTTTTTTACTAGTACCTTGGTGAGTGTTTGCCATGGGGGTAGGATTAAATAGCTTTGCTTTTATTGCTAAACACACAGACAATAGAATGCCAACATTTCCATATGCCATCCCAGTGTAAAATCCCATTCAAAGAAATTATAGGGCTGCCTAAGATCCTATGAAATACCTAAGTTCTAAAATGTATAACCCATCTGCATATATTCTAACCAATGAAGTCATGTTGCTCATTTCAGAATCAATAAATGTCTAACATATGACAACAACAACATTCATCCAAGAATGCCACGGTTTATAGAGATGTCAAACATTTCCTATACTTTTTTAAAAGTCTTCTTTGAAAGATGCCTAGATCCTACTTGATTTTAGTTCTTTCATTGATGAAAACTAATGGGTGTTAATGAGTTCAGATTCTTCAGTGATACATTAGAGGTGATATATCTGAGAGAGCATGTGAAGTGCCAGCATTATTAAAGAATTCTGGATGTAAAGGCATTTTTTTTCTTTTTTGTCTCATAGACATTTCTAAATCTGCCTACTTCTTAGGAAGTTTTACCAAGGAGAGTGCATCCATTACGTGAGTAAGTTCAATAGTCCTAATGAGGGTCATTGTTCCTGTACCTAACATATGTTCAATGTAAACCTGGTCCTCTCTTAAAACAAAACAAAACAAAACAAAAACAAAAACTTACACATAAGATACCTTGTAGCTTTTACCTTTTCTTTAGAAAGAGTATATTGCAAATTAGTATTTAAACTAATATTTCCATATGTTGTCTATGTTCTTTGCTTCTGATGTATATCCCCAATATTCAATCATGTAGGCAAAAATAACTTTGTTTTTAAAATTTGTATATCAAAATATTAATTTAAGAAAGATACATTCATGAAATGAATCAAAAGAAATCTAAGGCTAGGTAACTATCTAAAAGAGAACAGAAAGAGCTCTTACAGAGATCATCCTTTCTACATATCTTATCAAGATTTCTAGGGAATTTTGGAACAACCTCCTTTCCCTGGAGCAAGGAATCAGTTACAACATGCCTTGTTCAGGACTACATTGAAGTGTCCTCTTAGCTGAGGGGAAATAAGAACCTGGCTGGTGGGAACCATATTTAAACATTATTCTGGATATAGCCTAACTTGCCAGTACCTGGAATTGTTTTGATTGGTTGCCTGGAGAAGGTCAAGTCTTTCCTTCCTTTCTATCTCTCTCTGTCTCTGTCTCTGTCTCTGTCTCTGTCTCTGTCTCTGTCTCTGTCTCTGTCTCTGTCTCTGTCTCTCTCTCTCTCTCTCTCTCTTTCTCTTTTCTGTTTCTCCTTTTCATTCTTTTTTCATATAATGTAGGGTTACCTCTTTCATATGTGGTACATACTTCTTACCTATAAGGATATGGAACAATCTAAAAGAAAATCCCAAAGTAGAGAAGCATATCCAGGCTCCAGTTTATCAGAAGCTGATGCATGAAGGAGAACCTACATGGTCCATTAAGTCTACACCATGGAAAGCAATCGATTCATAAGACAGACATACTTACCATTAGAGGTCTTCTGTCACCTCCTGGATCTAATCTCAAAAGTTAACAGACCAATAACATGGTCATAATTATACATCTGGGGAAACATTGCATGAGTGCAACTCCAATGCTTTTGAAAAGGGGGACAGGTTAGATTAGCATGATTGCAACAGGAACCATGTGCAAATAAAGCAGGAATCAGTCAGTGTCTTGTGGTATGTAATTCTGCAGAAATCTCAGGAAGATCTGAGAAACAAAGAGTGAATTTATTATAAAGAAAACTGCAAGCAGGAAAGAATAGATACATTGTGGGGTAAATCCCTGTGTCACCACAATATAAATTGTAAAAATCCAATCACAACCATCTGAAAATATAACATATGCCATTAAGATCTTGCTCAAAGCTCTAATTTTTATTATTTTCATCCCCACTGAAGTAAATCAGATAAGTTACACAGAGTGCAGTGCAGAGGGTAGGTAGAATTTCCAAACTAAATTAGAAAACTTTTCTTTTTTTTTTTTTACAAAAACTTTATTTTTTATTATATATTTTCTTTATTTACATTTCAAATGTTACCCCTTTCATAATTTACCCTCTGAAAATCTTCTATCTTCTTCCCCCTCTCCCTGCTCCCCAACACACCTACTCCTGCTTTCTGGCACAGGTATTCCCCTATACTGGGTCAAATAAAATACACAGGACCA
Source organism: Mus musculus (assembly GCF_000001635.26). Taxonomy (NCBI): domain Eukaryota; kingdom Metazoa; phylum Chordata; class Mammalia; order Rodentia; family Muridae; genus Mus; species Mus musculus. The sequence goes on along the minus strand of NC_000081.6, from coordinate 47,573,854 downwards.
AGGGCCTTTCCTCCCATTGATGACCAACTAGGCCATCCTTAGCTACATATGCAGCTGGAGCCACAAGTCTCTCCATGTGTTTTCTTTGATTGGTGGTTTGGTCCCAGGGAGCTCTGGGGTTACTGGTTTGTGCATATTGTTGTTCCTCCTATGGGGCTGAAAACACCTTCAGCTCCTTGAATACTTTCTCTAGCTCCTTCATTGGGGATCCTATGATCTGTCTAATGGATGATTGTGAGCATCCACTTTTGTATTAGTCAGGCACTGGCAGAGCCTTTCAGGAGACAGCTATATCAATCTCCATTCAGCAAGTATTTGTTGGCATCTGCAGTAGTGTCTGGGTTTGGTGGTTATTTATGGGATGGGTCCCCAGGTGAGGCAGTTTCTGGATGGTTATGCCTTCAGTCTCTGCTCTGAACTTTGTCTCTGTAACTCCTTCCATGGGTATTTTGTTCCCCCTTTTAAGAAGCATTGATTGAAATGTCCATACTTTGGTCTTCCTTCTTCTTGAGTTTAATATGTTTTATAAATGTTACCTTGGGTATTCTGAGCTTCTAAGCTAATATCTATTTACAAGTGAGTACATATCATGTGTATTCTTTTGTGATTGGGTTACCTCACTTAGAATGATATCCTCCAGATCCATCCATTTGTCTAAGAATTTCATGAATTAATTGTTTTTAATAGCTGAGTAGTACTCCATTGTGTACATGTACCACACTTTCTGTATCTATTCCTCTGTTGTAAGACATCTGGGTTCTTTCCAGATTCTGGATATTATAAATAAGGTTGCTATGAACATAGTGGAGCATGTGTCCTTATTACACATTGAACCATCTTCTGGGTATATACCCAGGAGTGGTATTGCTGGATCTTCTGGTAGAACGCTGTCCAATTTTCTTAGGCCCCACCAAACTGATTTTCAGAGTGGATGTACCAGCTTGCAATTCCACCAGCAATGGAGGAGTGTTCCTCTATCTCCACATCATCGCCAGCATCTGCTGTCATCTGAGTTTTTGATCTTAGCCATTCTTACTGGTGTGATGTGGAATCTCAGGGTTGTTTTGATTTGCATTTCCCTGATGATTAAGGATGTTGAACGCTATTTTAGGTGCTTCTCAGCCATTTGGTATTCCTCAGTTGGCAATTCTTTGTTTAACTCAGTACCCCATTTTTTAAAATTTGTTAAAATTTTTTAAAATTTGTTTTTCTAGAGTCCAACTTCTTGAGTTCTTTATATATAATGGACATTAAATCCCTATTGGATTTAGGATTGGTAAAGATCTTTTCCCAATCTGTTGGGAACTTTTTTGTCTTATTGACAGTGTCCTTTGCCTTACAGAATATTTGAAATTTTATGAGGTCCCATTTGTTGATTCTTGGTCTTACATCACAAGCCATTTCTGTTCAATTCAGGAATTTTTCCCCTGTGCTCATATTTTCCAGTCTCTTCCCCACTTTCTCCTATATAAGTTTTACTGTCTCCGATTTTATGTGGAGTTCCTTGATCTACTTAGACTTGAGCTTTGTACAAGGAGATAAGAATGGATTAATTCACATTCTTCTACATGATAACTTCCAGTTAGGTAGCACCATTTGTTGAAAATGCTATCTACTTTCCACTTGATAGATTTAGCTCCTTTGTCAAAAATCAAGTGACCATAGGTTTGTGGGTTCATTTCTGGGTCTTCAATTCTATTCCATTGACCTACCTGTCTGTTGCTGTACCAGTACCATGCAGTTTCTATCACAATTGCTCTGTAGTACTGCTTGAGGTCAGGCATGGTGATTCCACCAGAGGTTCTTTTATTGTTAAGAAGAGTTTTTGCTATTCTAGGTTTTTTGTTATTCCAGATGAATTAACAAATTGCCCTTTCTATCTCAGTGAAGAATTGAGTTGGAATTTTGATGGGGATTGCATTGAATCTGTAGATTCTTTCAGCATGATGGCCATTTTGACTATATTAATCCTATAAATCCACAAGCATGGGAGATATTTCCATTTTCTATGATCTTCTTTGATTTTGTTCTTCAGAGACAAGTTATCATCATACAGATCTTTCATTCCTTAGTTAGAGTCACACCAAGGTATTTTATATTATTTGTGACTATTTTGAAGGGTGTTGTTTCCCTAATTTTTTTCTCAGACTTTTTATACTTTGTGTGGAGAAAGTTTGATTTGTTTGAGTTAATTTTGTATCCAGCTACTTCACATAAGTTTTTTTTTTTTTCAGGTTTAGTTCTCTGGTAGAATTTTTGGGGACAATTAAGTATACTATCATATCATCTACATAAGGTGATATTTGACTTATTCCTTTCCAATTTGTATTCCTTTGCTCTCTGTAGCCTCCCCCCGCCTTGAGCAGGCTGGCTCAGACCTTGCTGCCACAGAGATTGAGACCACCTGGGGTGGAGCGTTCCCACCTGGATAGTTCTATTGTTCTGTCACAAGTGCTGCTCTTCTTCAAGACACTGCTACCTGCTGAGAGACTGAGAAATTCTTGAGAGATTCCTGAGACAGCAGGCAACCCAGTGATTGACACCTTCTTGCCAAACCAGGTGGTATTAGACAAATTGCTTACGTGCTGGGGTCAGGCATCAAGAGTGGATCTGTGGGAGATGGGCTTTCCCCTTACATAAGCACAGATTTTTAGTAAGTTCGGGCTTTGTTCAGTGTTTATCTTGGCCTAGTCCTTTCCCTGCTGTTTATTCTTTTTTAGCCCCAGCCTGCCTTTCAGGAGGAACCGGTTAGTGTGATCTCCTTTGGTGTCTAATTGCTGTGCCTAGGACTTCATGTACTATATTGAATAGGTAGGGAGAGAGTGGGCAGCCTTGTCTAGTCCCTGATTTTAGTGGGACTGCTTCAACTTTCTCACCATTATGTTTGATGTTGGCTACAGCTTTGCTGTATATAGCCTTTATTATGCTTAGGTATGGGCCTTGAATTCTGGATCTTTCCAAGACTTTGATCATGAAGGGTGTTGGATTTTGTCAAATATTTTTCAGCATCTAATGAGATGTTCATGTGGTTTTTGTCTTTGAGTTTGTTCATATAGTGGATTATGTTGATGGATTTCCATATATTGAACCATCCCTGCATCCCTAGAATGAAGCCTACTTGATAATGATGGATGATTGTTTGGATATGTTCTTGGATTCAGTTTGTGAAAATTTTATTGGTTGTTATTGCATCGATATTCACAAGGGAAACTGGTCTGAAGTTCTGTTTCTTTGTTAGATCTTTGTGTGGTTTAGGTATTGATAGAACCTAGTGGGGAAACCCCCACTCAACTCCGGATTCAGTGTGCACCCAAGAATCAGGAACAGACTACCATCTTGATGTAAATACATGAGGACGTTTAATTACGGAGCTCTGGACAGACATGCATCCCACACAGGAGATAACGGATGTCAGCCACGAGGCTCGAAAGGTAGGGGGTTTTATGGGGTAAGGGGCTTAGGAGTGTGGAATTCAGCATAGTGACACACTATTGGCTTATTCAAACATTAACAGAAAGATTATAGGGCATCAGGACTTTGTTCCTGTGGGCTGGGGGCTTATCTTTGTTCACATAACAACCAGTTGATGTATGACTTTACCCGGTGTCAAGGGGCAGTAGATAGAGGGGAGGTTCCCGCCAGGTGGTGTTGACCCAGACAAGATAGCCCTGCTTGTACAATCAAGCTGTTCTTAGGAATGTCTTAACAACAGCCCTGTCTGTTCTGCTTTGTTCTCGGCCCCAGGTCGGGGGCTCATAGACAACTCTTTTACATGAATCACAAGATATAAAATCTCATTTTCTTTCAGTATGAGAGTAATTGTGGCTTCATAAAATGAATTGAGTAGAGTACCATCTGTTTCCATTTTGTGGCATAGTTTGAGGAGTATTAGAATTAGGTCCTCTTTGAAGGTCTGATAGAGCCTGGTGGTAGTGGTGCACACCTTTAATCCCAGCCCTTTGGAAGCAGAGCAGGCCGATTTCTGAGTTCAAGGCCAGCCTGGTCTATAGAGTGAGTTCCAGGACAGTGAGGACTATACAGAAAAAAACCCTGTCTCTAAAAACCAATATAATATATATATATATATATATATATATATATATATATATATATATATATATATATATATATATATATATTATAGAAATCTGCACAAACCCGTCAGGTCCTGGGCTTTTTTGGTTGGAAGACTATTAATGACTGTTTCTATTTCTTTAGAGGATATGGGACTGTTTAGATCATTAATCTGATCATGATTTAACTCTGGTACCTATTATCTGTCTAGGAAATTGTCCATTTCATTCAGGTATTCCAGCTGTTTTGAGCATAGGCATTTGTAGTAGGATCTGATGATTTTTTGCATTTCCTCAGATTCTGTTGTTATGTCTCCCTTTTAATTTCAAATTTTCTTAAATAGGATACTGCCCCTGTGCCTTCTAGTTAGTCTGGCTAAGGGTTTGTCTATATTTTTGATTTTGTCCTGGTTTGGTTGATTCTTTGTATAGTTCTTTTGTTTCTATTTGTTTGATTTCAGCCCTGAGTTTCATTATTTCCTGCCCTCTATTCCTCTTGGGTGAATTTTCTTCTTTTTGTTCTAGGGTTCTTAGGTGTGCTGTCAAGCTGCTAGTGTATGCTCTCTCTAGTTTCTTTTTGGAGGCACTCAGAGCTATGAGTTTTCCTCTTAGGACTGCTTTCATTGTGGCCATAAGTTTGGATATGTTGTGGCTTCCTTTTCATTAAACTCTAAAAAGTCTTTAATTTCTTTCTGTATTAATTCCTTGACTAAGGTATCATTGAATAGAGTTTTGCTCAGCGTCTATGTGTATGTGGGCTTTCTATTATTTATGTTGTTATTGGAGATCAGACTTAGTCCATGGTGATCTGATAGGATGCATGGGATTATTTCAATATTTTTGTATCTGTTGAGGCCTGTTTTGCGACCAATTATATGGTCAATTTTAGAGAAGGTACCTTGAGCAGCTGAGAAAAAGGTATATCCTTTTGTTTTAGGATAAAATGTTCTATAGATGTCAGTTAAATCCACTTGTTTCATAACTTCTGTTTGTTTCACTGTGTCTCTGTTATTTCCTCCCATGGGTGTTTTCTTCACCCTCTAAGAAGAGCTGGAGTATGAAAACTCTAATCTTCCTTGTTCTTGAGCTTGATGTGGTCTGTGAATTGTATCTTGGGTATTTTGAGCTTTGGTGCTAGTATCCACTTATCAGTGAGTGCATACCCTGTGTATTCTTTTATGACTGGGTTACCTCATTTAAGATGGTATTTTCTAGTACCATCCGTCTGTGAATTTCATGAAGTCATTGTTTTTAATAGCTGAGAAGTACTCCATTGTGTAAATGTGCTACATATTGTGTATCCATGCTTTCTTTAAGGATTCTGGGTTCTTTTTTTTTTTTTTTTTTTTACGTATTTTCTTCAATTACATTTCCAATGCTATCCCAAAAGTCCCCCACCCCCTCCACCCCCACTCCCCTACCCACCCATTCCCATTTTTTGGCCCTGGCGTTCCCCTGTACTGGGGCATATAAAGTTTGCCTGACCAATGGGCCTCTCTTTCCAGTGATGGCCGACTAGGTCATCTTTTGATATAATATGCAGGTAGAGTAAAGAGCTCTGGGGTACTGGTTAGTTCATAATGTTGTTCCACCGATAGGGTTGCAGATCTCTTTAGCTCCTTGGATACTTTCTCTAGCTCCTCATTGGGGGCCCTGTGATCCATCCAATAGTTGACTGTGAGCATCCACTTCTGTGTTTGCTAGGCCCCGGCCTAGTCTCACAAGGGACAGCTATATCACCGTCCTTGCAACAAAGGCTTGCTAGTGTATGCAATGGTGTCATCATTTGGAGGCTAATTATGGGATGGATCCCTGGATATGGCAGTCTCTAGATGGACCATCCTTTTGTCTCAGCTCCAAACTTTGTCTCTGTAACTCCTTCCATGGGTGATTGTTTCCAATTCTAAGAATGAGCAAAGTGTCCACACTTTGGTCTTAGTTCTTCTTCAGTTTCATATGTTTTGCATATTGTACCTTATATCTTGCTATACTAAGTTTCTGGGTTAATATCCACTTATCAGTGAGTACATTTCATTTGAGTTCTTTTGTGATTGGGTTACCTCACTCAGGATGATGCCCTCCAGGTCCAAACATTTGCCTAGGAATTTCGTAAATTCATTCTTTTTAATAGCTGAGTAGTACTCCATTGTGTAAATGTACCACATTTTTTGTATCCATTCCTCTGTTGAGGGACATCTGGGTTCTTTCCAGCTTCTGGCTATTATAAATAAGGCTGCTATGAACATAGTGGAGCATGTGTCCTTCTTACCGGTTGGGACATCTTCTGGATATATGCCCAGGAGAGGTATTGTGGGATCCTCCAGTAGTACTATGTCCAATTTTCTGAGAAACCGCCAGACTGATTTCCAGAGTGGTTGTACAAGCTTGCAATCCCACCAACAGTGGAGGAGTGTTCCTCTTTCTCCACATCCTCGCCAGCATCTGCTGTCACCTGAATTTTTGATCTTAGCCATTCTGACTGCTGTGAGATGGAATCTCAGGGTTGTTTTGATTTGCATTTCTCTGATGATTAAGGATGTTGAACATTTTTTCAGGTGTTTCTCAGCCTTTCGGTATTCCTCGGGTGAGAATTCTTTGTTCGGCTCCGAGCCCCATCTTTTAAGGGGGTTATTTGATTTTCTGGAGTCCACCCTCTTGAGTTCTTTATATATATTGGATATTAGTCCCCTATCTGATTTAAGATAGGTAAAGATCCTTTCCCAATGTGTTGGTGGTCTTTTTGTCTTATTGACGGTGTCTTTTGCCTTGCAGAAGCTTTGCAGTTTCATGAGGTCCCATTTGTCAATCCTCGATCTTACAGCACGAGCCATTGCTGTTCTATTCAGGAATTTTTTCCTTGTGCCCATATCTTCAAGACTTTTCCACACTTTCTCCTCTATAAGTTTCAGTGTCTCTGGTTTTATGTGAAGTTCCTTGATCCACTTAGATTTGACCTTAGTACAAGGAGAGAGGAATGGGTCGATTCGCATTCATCTACATGATAACAACCAGTTGTGCCAGCACCAATTGTTGAAAATGCTGTCTTTCTTCAACTGGATGGTTTTAGCTCCCCTGTCGAAGATCAAGAGACCATAGGTGTGTGGGTTCATTTCTGGGTCTTCAATTCTATTCCATTGGTCTACTTGTCTGTCACAGTACCAGTACCATGCAGTTTTTATAACAGTTGCTCTGTAGTAAAGCTTTAGGTCAGGCATGGTGATTCCACCAGAGGTGCTTTTATCCTTGAGAAGAGTTTTTGCTATCCTAGGTTTTTTGTTATTCCAGATGAATTTTCAGATTGCTCTTTCTAATTCGTTGAAAAATTGAGTTGGAATTTTGATGGGGATTGCATTGAATCTGTAGATTGCTTTTGGCAAGATAGCCATTTTTACAATGTTGATCCTGCCAATCCATGAGCATGGGAGATCTTTCCATCTTCTGAGATCTTCTTTAATTTCTTTCTTCAGGGACTTGAAGTTTTTATCATACAGATCTTTCACTTCCTTAGTTAGAGTCACGCCAAGATATTTTATATTATTTGTGACTATTGAGAAGGGTGTTGTTTCCCTAATTTCTTTCTCAGCCTGTTTATTCTTTGTGTAGAGAAAGGCCATTGACTTGTTTGAGTTAATTTTATATCCAGCTACTTCACCGAAGCTGTTTATCGGGTTTAGGAGTTCTCTGGTGGAATTTTTAGGGTCACTTATATATACTATCATATCATCTGCAAAAAGTGATATTTTGACTTCATCTTTTCCAATTTGTATCCCCTTAATCTCCTTTTGTTGTCGAACTGCTCTGACTAGGACTTCAAGTACTATGTTGAAGAGGTAGGGAGAAAGCAGGCAGCCTTGTCTAGTCCCTGATTTTAGTGGGATTCCTTCAAGCTTCTCACCGTTTACTTTGATGTTGGTTACTGGTTTGCTGTAGATTGCTTTTATCATGTTTAGGCATGGGCCTTGAATTCCTGATCTTTCCACGACTTTTATCATGAATGGGTGTTGGATCTTGTCGAATGCTTTTTCCCCATCTAACGAGATGATCATGTGTTTTTTGTCATTGAGTTTGTTTATATAATGGATTACATTGATGGATTTTCGTATATTAAACCATCCCTGCATCCCTGGAATAAAACCTACTTGGTCAGGATGGATGATTGCTTTAATGTGTTCTTGGATTCGGTTAGCGAGAATTTTATTGAGGATTTTTGCATCGTTATTCATAAGGGAAATTGGTCTGAAGTTCTCTATCTTTGTTGGATCTTTCTGTGGTTTAGGTATCAGAGTAATTGTGGCTTCATAGAATGAGTTGGGTAGAGTTCCCTCTACTTCTATTTTGTGGAATAGTTTGTGCAGAACTGGGATTAGATCTTCTTTGAAGGTCTGGTAGAAGTCTGCACTAAACCCATATGGTCCTGGGCTTTTTTTGGCTGGGAGACTATTAACGACTGCTTCTATTTCCTTAGGGGATATGGGATTGTTTAGATTGTTAACTTGATCCTGATTTAACTTTGGTACCTGGTATCTGTCTAGAAATTTGTCCATTTCGTCCAGGTTTTTCAGTTTTGTTGAGTATAGCCTTTTGTAGAAGGATCGGATGGTGTTTTGGATTTCTTCAGGATCTGTTGTTATGTCTCCCTTTTCATTTCTGATTTTGTTAATTAGGATGTTGTCCCTGTGCCCTCTAGTGAATCTAGCTAAGGGTTTATCTATCTTGTTGATTTTCTAAAAGAACCAACTCCTCGTTTGGTTAATTCTTTGAATAGTTCTTCTTGTTTCCACTTGGTTGATTTCACCCCTGAGTTTGATTATTTCCTGCCGTCTACTTCTCTTGGGTGAATTTGCTTCCCTTTTTTTCTAGAGCTTTTAGATGTGTTGTCAAGCTGCTAGTATGTGCTCTCTCCTGTTTCTTCTTGGAGGCACTCAGAGCTATGAGTTTCCCTCTTAGAAATGCTTTCATTGTGTCCCATAGGTTTGGGTATGTTGTGGCTTCATTTTCATTAAACTCTAAAAAGTCTTTAATTTCTTTCTTTATTCCTTCCTTGACCAAGGTATCTTTGAGAAGAGTGTTGTTCAGTTTCCACGTGAATGTTGGCTTTCCATTATTTGTATATGTTGAGGCCTGTTTTGTGACCAATTATACGGTCAATTTTGGAGAAGGTCCTGTGAGGTGCTGAGAAGAAGGTATATCCTTTTGTTTTAGGATAAAATGTTCTGTAGATATCTGTCAGATACATTTGTTTCATAACTTCTGTTAGTTTCACTGTGTCCCTGTTTAGTTTCTGTTTCCATGATCTGTCCATTGATGAAAGTGGTGTGTTGAAGTCTCCTACTATTATTGTGTGAGGTGCAATGTGTGTTTTGAGCTTTACTAAAGTATCTTTAATGAATGTGGCTGCCCTTACATTTGGAGGGTAGATATTCAGAATTGAGAGTTCCTCTTGGAGGATTTTAACTTTGATGAATATGAAGTGTCCCTCCTTGTCTTTTTTAATAACTTTGGGTGGGAAGTCGATTTTATCCAATATTAGAATGGCTACTCCAGCTTGTTTCTTCAGACCATTTGCCTGGAAAATTGTTTTCCAGCCTTTCACTCTGAGGTAGTGTCTGTCTTTTTCCCTGAGATGGGTTTCCTGTAAGCAGCAGAATGTTCGGTCCTGTTTGTGTAGCCAGTCTGTTAGTCTATGTCTTTTTATTGGGGAATTGAGTCCATTGATATTAAGAGATATTAAGGAAAGGTAATTGTTGCTTCCCTTTATTTTTGTTGTTACAGTTGGCATTCTGTTCTTGTGGCTGTCTTCTTTTTGGCTTGTTGAGGGATTACTTTCTTGCTTGTTCTAGGGCATGATTTCTGTCCTTGTATTGCTTCTTTTCTGTGATTATCCTTTGAAGGGCTGGATTCATGGAAAGATAATGTGTGAATTTGGTTTTGTCTTGGAATACTTTGTTATCTCCATCTATGGTAATTGAGAGTTTGGCCGGGTATAGTAGCCTGGGCTGGCATTTGTGTTCTCTTAGTGTCTGTATAACATCTGTCCAGGATCTTCTGGCTTTCATAGTCTCTGGTGAAAAGTCTGGTGTAATTCTGATAGGTCTGCCTTTATATGTTACTTGACCTTTCTCCCTTATTGCTTTTAATATTCTCTCTTTATTTAGTGCATTTGCTGTTCTGATTATTATGTGTCGGGAGGAATTTCTTTTCTGGTCCAGTCTATTTGGAGTTCTATAGGCTTCTTGTATGTTCATGGGCATGCCATTCTTTAGGTTTGGGAAGTTTTCTTCTATAATTTTGTTGAATATATTTGCTGGCCCTTTAAGTTGAAAATCTTCATTCTCATCAACTCCTATTATCCGTAGGTTTGGTCTTCTCATTGTGTCCTGGATTTCCTGGATGTTTTGAGTTAGGATCTTTTTGTGTTTTGTATTATCTTTGATTGTTGTGCAGATGTTCTCTATGGAATCTTCTGCACCTGAGATTCTCTCTTCCATCTTTTGTATTCTGTTGCTGATGCTCGCTCGTGTCTATGGTTCCAGATTTCTTTCCTAGGGTTTCTATCTCCAGCGTTGCCTTGCTTTGGGTTTTCTTTATTGTGTCTACTTCCCTTTTTAGGTCTAGTATGGTTTTGTTCATTTCCATCACCTGTTTGGATGTGTTTTCCTGTTTTTCTATAAGGACTTCTACATGTTTGGTTGTGTTTTCCTGTTTTTCTTTAAGGACTTGTAACTCTTTAGGAGTGTTCTCCTGTATTTCTTTAAGTGAGTTATTAAAGTTCTTCTAGATGTCCTCTAACATCATCATGAGTTATGCTTTTAAATCCGGGTCTAGCTTTTTGGTTGTGTTGGGGTGCCCAGGACTAGGTGGCGTGGGAGTGCTGCGTTCTGATGATGGTGAGTGGTCTTGACTTCTGTTAATAGGATTCTTATGTTTGCCTTTCGCCATCTGGTATTCTCTGGAGCTGTGCAGGATACACTCGGTGGGGTCCTGGAACCAAGATGTCTGTGCAGGGTATACTCGGCAGGGTCCCGGAACTAAGATGTCTGCTGCCAATGATCAGGCAAAGTGTTCCCGCGCTGGGCAGGTCCCTATCCTCTGGCCGGGAAAATGGTCACCTGCCTGTGCAGGATACACTCGGCGGGATCCTGGAACCAAGATATCTGCTGCTGATGCTCAGGCAAAATGCTCCCAAGCTGGACAGATCCCTATCCTCTGGCCGGGAAAATGGCCAGGTCTCTGTGCAGGATACACTCGGTGGAGTCCCAGAACCGAGATGTCTGCTGCCAATGCTCAGGCAGATCCCAATCCTCAGAATTCTTAAGATCGCTTGGCTGGTGTTGTGGGAATCTGGCAGTAGTCAGCCGACTGTGCGCCCTAGCTACCCTGGTGCTGCTCGGACCGAAAGGGGCTTGTGCCCCTACTCAGACCGGGTTTTCTGCTTTCCTAACTAATGCAGTCTTAGGTCCCGCGTGATTGAATTGGAGCAGATGCTGTGTTCCACTCACCAGAAGTCCTAAGATCGCTTGGCGGGTGTTGTGGGTAGCTGGCGGTGCTACCCTGGTGCTGCTCCGGATTCTGGGTTCTTTCCAGCTTCTGGCTATTATAAATAAGGCTTCTATGAACATAGTGGAGCATGTGTCCTTGTTATGTGTTGGACCATCTTCTGGGTATGCTCAGGAGTAGTACCCCCAGGTAATACTATGTCCAATTTTCTGTGTAACTGCCAGACTGATTTCCAGAGTGGTTGTACCAGCTTGCAATCCTACCAGCAATGGAGAAGTGTTCCTCTTTCTCTACATCCTGACCAGCATCTGCTGTCATGTGAGTTTGGATCTTAGCCATTCTCACTGGTGTGAGGTGGAATTTCAGGGTCATTTTGATTTGAATTTCCCTAATGACTGTGGATGTTGAACATTTATTTAGGTGCTTCTTGGCCATTTAATATTTCTTAGTTGAGATCCCTTTGTTTAACTCTGTACCCATTTTAGTAGTGTTATTCGGTTTTCTGGTATCTAACTTCTTGAGTTCTTTGTATATATTGGATATTACCTTTTATTGGATGTAGGGTTAGTAAAGATCTTTTCATAATCCGTTGGTTGTCATTTTGTCGTATTGTTGTTTCCTTTGCATTACAGAAGCTTTGCTATTTTATGAGGTCACTTTTGTCTATTCTTGTTCTTAGAGCATAAGGCATTGGTGTTCTGTTCAGGAAAGTTTCCCCTGTGCCCATGTGCTTGAGGATCTTCCCCACTTTTCCCACTATTAGATTCTGTGTGTCTGGTTTTATGTGGATGTCCTTGATCCACTTGGACTTGAGATTTGTATAAGGAGATAAGAATGGGTCAATTTGCATTCTTCTACATGCCGATTGCCAGTGGAACTACCACTATTTGTCAAAAATTCTGTCTTCATTCCTTTTACAAATATCAAGTTATCATAGTTGTGTGAGTTCATTTCTGAGTCTTCAATTCTATTCCATTAATCTTGCTGCCTATCTCTGTACCAACACCATGCAGTTTTTATCACCATTGCTCTGTAATACAGCGTGAGGTCAGGCATGATAATTTGCCCCAGACGTTCTTTTATTATTGAGAATAGTTTTTGCTATCCTGGGTTTCTGTTATTCCAGATGAATTTACAAATTTCTCTTTTTAACCCCATGAAGAATTGAGTTGGAATTTTGATGGGGATTGCTTTGAATCTGTAGATTGCTTTCAGCAAGATGGTCAATTTTAGTATATTAATCCTGCCAATCCATGAGCATCAGATATCTTTCCAACTTCTGAGATCTCCAATTTCTTTCTTCAGAGACTTGAAGTTCTTGTTATACTGATTTTTCACATGCTTGGGGGTAGAGTCACACCAATGTATTTCATATTGTTTGTGACTATTGTGAAGGATATTGTTCCTAATTTTTTCCTCAGTCTATGTTTCCTTTATGTAGAGGAAAGCTACTGATTTTCTTGAACTAATTTTATATCTACCCACTTTGCTGAAGTTGTTTACCATGTTTAGGAGTTCTCTTCCATAGTGGAATTTTGGTGGTCACTTAAGTATACTATCATATCATCTTCAAATAGTGATATTTTGACTTCTACCTTTCCAGTTTTTATCCCTTTAACCTCCTTTTGTTGTCTAATTTCTCTGGCTAGGATTTGAGTACTATATTAAATAGATGGGGAGTGAGTGGGCAGTCTTGTCTAGTTACTGATTTTAGTGGAATTGCTTCAAGTTCTTATTTTTCAATACTAGAGACATGATTGATTTTTGTTAAGCTATAGTAAATATTTGAAGATTATAAAAACATAAATAATATCTTTTATCAGTGGATTTTTAGGATACAGAAATACTTATAGCTTATCACAGAAGTATCTGCACTGAATGAAAGTGGTAAATAGAAAGGACCATGGAATTTCATGGTCTCAAAACAAGGAAGACATTTCTAAAGTAGAAAATTAAGTAATGACCAGACACAAATACATAGGTATCTATATCACTGTAGTCTAGATCTGGACTTATATTCCCTTTGACTTCCAATACATTAGAATATTCAGTCAAAGAATAGCCTAATATATTGTATCTTTATAAAATGTATCCCTTCTTGTCATTAAATTAAACTTTTCTGAAATATAAGAGAAAATCTTGAAAATTTCAATTTGTTTACTTAAATATTCTAAAATGATAATTAATAAAAGAGTGATTTGTATTGTGTAGGAGCACTATTTGTTTTGAGACTATTATGACCTTATTGTGAATTCCTAGGACATCTGCATTATATATAAAGTTAACATATTAGAAATGATGACCACTTGTGATAAAAGACTAAAATGAAAAAATAGTGAGTAATGGGTGCTAGTTTTGGGAGGGAGGGGTTCAGCTCCATGTGTTTCCTTAGGATATTTATCATTTGCTATTGTTTGCATTTTAATGATTTATTAATTTTTATTTTATGTGTATGAGATATGTGTATGCATTTATATATGTACACCACATTTAGGCTGATTGCCTCAGATCTCCTAGAACAGAAGTTGGAGATGATGGAGAGCTATCCTGTGGGTGATAGAACTGAATCCAGGTCATCTGTAAGAACAGCTAGTGTTTCTAGCCACGGAGCAATGCCTCTATTTTCTATCATTTAAACATAAAGGCAAAATCATGTATAAGTTAAGCATTAAACAGATAAATACGTCACATATTAAGCATATCACAACAAATTCAAAAGCAGAGAGCCACAAGCACATAAAACCACCTAAAAAAAAGAACATGTCAGGAACCAACAGTAATCTCTCTTTAATATCTCTCTATATTAATGGACTCAACTCACCTATAAAAAGACATAAACTAACAGACTGGACACGCAAACAAGGTCCAGCATTTTGCTCCATACAAAAAAAACACACCTCAACAACAAAGACAGGCACTATCTCAGAGTAAAAAGATGGAAAAAGTTCTTCCAAGCAAATGGTTCAAGGAAACAAGCAGGAGTTACCATTCTGATATCCAATAAAATAGACTTTCAACCAAAAGTTATCAAGCATGATGAAGGACACTTCATATTCATCAAGGGAAAAATCACCTAAGAGAAAGTCTCAGTTCTGAACATCTATGCCCGAAATGCAAGAGAACCCAAATTCATAAAAGAAATTTTACTAAAACTAAAAACTTACATTGAACCACACACAATAGGAGTGGGAGATTTCAAAACCCCACTCTTACAAATAGACAGGTCATTGAAACAGAAACTAAACAGAAGCACAGTGAAACTAAGAGAGGTTATAAACCAAATGGATTTAACAGATATCCACAGAACATTTCACCCTAAAAGAAAAGAATACACCTTCTTCTCAGCACCTCATGGAACCTTCTCCAAAATAGACCATATAATTGGGCAGAAAACAACCCTCAACTTATACAAGAAAATTGAAATAATACCATGCATCATATCAGACCACCATGGCCTAAGGCTGGCCTTCCATAACAGCAAAATCTACAGATGGAAACTGAACAACACTTTACTCAGTGATAACATGGTCAGGGAAGAAATAAAGAAAAAAATTAAAGACTTCCTGGAATTTAATGAAAATATTGACACATCATACCCAAACTTATGAAACACAATGAAAGCAGTGCTAAGAGAAAAGTTCATACCACTAAATGCCCTGGTAAAGAAACTGGAGAGAGCTTATCCTAACAACTTAACAGCACACCTGAGAGCCCTAGAACAAAGAGAAACAAACTCACCTAAGAGGAGTAGAAGGCAGGAAATAGTCAAACTCAGGGCCTAAATTAACCAAATAGAAACAAAGAAAACAATACAAAGCATCAGGAAAACTAAAAGCTGGTTCTTTGAAAGAATAACCAAGATAGATAAACCCGTAGCAAAACTAACTAAAGGGCCAAGAGGCAGTATCCAAATTAATAAAATCAGAAATGAAAAGGGAAACCTAACAACAAAAATGTAGGAAATTCAAAAAATCATCAGATTCTACTGTAAAAGCCTATACTCAACAAAACTGGAAAATCTAGATGAAATGCATGGTTTACTAGACAGATGGCACATCCCAAAGTTAAATCAAGAGCAGGTAAACTATCTAAACAGGCCCATATCACACAAGAAAATAGAAAGAGTCATTAAAAACCTCCCAACCAAAAACAGCCCAGGGCCAGATGGATTTACTGCAGAAACCCACCAGAACTTCAAACATCTGATACCAATTTTCCTCACACTATCCCATAAAATAGAAACAGAAGGAATACTACCTAACTTGTTCTATGAAGGCACAGTTACTCTGATACCTAAACCACACAAGGACCCAAACAACAACAACAAAAAAGATCTTCAGACCAATCTTGCTTCTGAATATTGATGCAAAAATACTCAATAAAATTCTTGCAACCCAAATCCAAGAACACATCAAAAGCATTATTCACCATGATCAAGTAGGCTTCATCCCATGGATGCAAGGTTTGTTTAATATCTGAAAAATCCATTAATGTAATCCAGTATCGAAACAAAATCAAAGAAAAGAAATCACATGATCACCTCCTTGGATGCTGAAAAAGTATTTGACAAAATACAACACCCCTTCATGTTACAAGTATTGGAGAGATCAGGAATTCAAGGTCTATACCTGAAAGCAATTTATTGCAAACCAACAGCCAATATCAATTAAATGAAGACATACTTGAAGAAATTCCAATGAAATCAAGGAAAACACAAGGATGCCCACTCTCCCCATATATATTCAATATAGTACCCGAAGTGTTCACTGGAGCAATAAGACAACAAAAAGAAATCAAGGGAATATAAATTGGTAAAAAAGAAATAAAATCACTATTTGCAGATGATATGATAGCATACATAAGCAATCCCAAAACATTCTACCAGAGAACTTCTCCTGCTGATAAACAACTTTAGCAAAGTGGCCCGATATAAAATTAACTCAAATAAATCAATAGCCTTCCTTTAAACAAAGGATAAGCAGGCTGAAAAAGAAGTTAGGGAAACAACTCCCTTCACAATATCCACAAATAATATAAAATACCTTGGACTAACTCTAACCAAACAAGTGAAAGACCTATATGACCATAACTTCAAGTCTCTCAAGAAAGAAATCAAAGAATATCTTGAAAGTGGAGAGATCTCCCATGCTCATGGATTGGCAGAATTAACATAGTAAAAATGGCCATCCTACCAAAGGAAATCTATAGACTCATTGCAATCCCCATCAAAATCCCAACACAATTCTTCAAGGACATGAAAAGAACAATTCTCAAATTCACCTGGCAAGGCAAAAAAAACCCAGAATAACAAAAGCAATTCCTAACAATAAAAGAAGAGCTGGGGAAATCACCATCCCTGACCTCAAGTTTTACTATAGAGCAATAGTGCTAAAAACTGCATGGGATTTTTACAGAGACAGACATGTTCATCAATGGAATAGAATTGAAGACCCAGAAATAATACCATACACTTACTGTCACTTAATCTTTGACAAAGATGCCAAAAATATACAATGTAATAAAGAAAGTATCTTCAATAAATGATGCTGGTCTAACTGGCTGTCTGTATGTAGAAGAATGAAAATAGACCCATGTTTATCACCTTGTACAAAGATCAAGTCCAAGTGGATCAAAGACCTCAACATAAAACCAGATACACTGTATCTAATAGAAGAGAAACTGGGAAAGACCCTTGAATTCATTGGCACAGGGGGAAATTTCCTAAACAGAACTCCAATGGCTCATGCTCTAAGATCAAGAATTGATTAAATTTACTTCATAAAATTGCAAAGCTTTTGTAAGGCAGTGGACAGAGATGATTTGACAAATCGGCAACCTACTGGTTGGGAAAATATCTTCACTAACCCCACATCTGATAGAGGGCCAATATCACAAATATAGAAAGAACTCAAGAAGCTAATCACCATAAACCCAAACAACCCAATCAAAAAATGGGGTATAGAACTAAACCAGGAATTCACAACTGAGGAGTCTCAAGTGGTTGAGAAGTGTCTAAGAACTATTAAAGTCCTTAGTGATCAGAGAAGTGTAAATCAAAAGGAGCCTGAAATTCCACCTTACACCACTCAGAATGGCTAAGATCAAAATCTCAGGTGACAGCACATGTTGGAGAGGATGTAGAGAAAGAGAAACACTCCTCCATTGCTGGTGGGATTGTAAACTGGTACAACCACTCTGGAATTCAATCTGGAGGTTCCTTAGAAAATTGGAAATAGATCTACCTGAAGACCCAGTTATACCATTCTTTGGAATATACCCAAAAGATGCCCTACCATGCCACAGGGGCTCAAGTTTCACTATGTTCATAGCAGCCTTATTTGTAATTGCCAGAATCTGGAAACAATCTAGATGTCCCACTGATAGAATTATGGATACAGAAAATGTGGTTCATTTACACAATGGAATTACTGTTCAGCTGTTAAATCTACTCCAGTAGTGACAAGCTTGACAGGCCCCAAAAACCTGCATGCTGTCCCAAGATGAAAAGTTCACAGAAACTTAGTCTCCTGAAACCATGGCATCCTGTATAACGAATGCTCCAGTGTCCTTGCTTTAGTTGATAAACAGATCGGTGTGCTTTCCCTTAATATTGCTTTATTATAAGTGCTCCTAAGGATTGGCTTTTTGACATATAGCTAAGTTAGATTCTAGGCTGTCCTTGATCCGAGCCCCCTGGGCATGGATAGCTAAGTCACTGAGGTACACAGGAATTTACCATTATCTAGGAAGAAGGAAGTTTGTGATCTAAGGAGGAAGCAGATACTTAGAACTATAGATAGCTGAATTATAACCCGTACTCAGGTATTTACAATGACCTAGAGGGAAGGTGGACAATACAATAGACTAGAATTGGAACTATGGCAAGGGCATGACCTTAGGTTTATGCTGACCTTAAGGGGGGCTGTTTTTTGATCCCAGCTGTTTTTTTTTTTTTTTTTTTTTTTTTTTTTTTTTTTTCCATTTTTTATTAGGTATTTTGCTCATTTACATTTGCAATGCTATACCAAAAGTCCCCCATAGCCACCCACCCCCTCTCCCCTACCCACCCACTCCCCTTTTATGGCCCTGGCGTTCCCCTGTACTGGGGCATATAAAGTTTGCCTGTCCAATGGGCCTCTCTTTCGAGTGATGGCCGACTAGGCCATCTTTTGATGCATATGCAGCTAGAGTCAAGAGCTCCGGGGTACTGGTTAGTTCATAATGTTGTTCCACCTATAGGGTTGCAGATCCCTTTAGCTTCTTTGGTACTTTCTCTAGCTCCTTCATTGGGGGCCATGTGATCCATCCAATAGCCGACTGTGAGCATCCACTTCTATGTTTGCTAGGCCCAGGCATACTCTGACAAGAGACAGCTATATCAGGGTCCTTTCAGCATAATCTTGCTAGTGTATGCAATGGTGTTAGCATTTGGAAGCTGATTATGGGATGGATCCCCGGATATGGTAGTGTCTACATGGTCCATCCTTTTATCTCAACTCCAAACTTTGTCTCTGTAACTCCTTCCAAGGGTGTTTTGCTCCCACTTCTAAGGAGGGGCATAGTGTTCACACTTCAGTCTTCATTTTTCTTGAGTTTCATGTGTTTAGGAAATTGTATCTTATATCTTGGGTATCTTAGGTTTTGGGCTAATATCCACTTATCAGTGAGTACATATTGTGTGAGTTCCTTTGTGAATGTGTTACCTCACTCAGGATGATGCCCTCCAGGTCCATCCATTTGGCCAGGAATTTCATAAATTCATTCTTTTTAATAGCTGAGTAGTACTCCATTGTGTAGATGTACCACATCTTCTGTATCCATTCCTCTGTTGAGGGGCATCTGGGTTCCTTCCAGCTTCTGGCTATTATAAATAAGGCTGCTATGAACATAGTGGAGCATGTGTCCTTCTTACCAGTTGGGGCATCTTCTGGATATATGCCCAGGAGAGGTATTGCTGGATCCTCCGGTAGTACTATATCCAGTTTTCTGAGGAACCGCCAGACTGATCTCCAGAGTGGTTGTACAAGCCTGCAATCCCACCAACAATGGAGGAGTGTTCCTCTTTCTCCACATCCACGCCAGCATCTGCTGTCACCTGAATTTTTGATCTTAGCCATTCTGACTGGTGTGAGGTGGAATCTCAGGGTTGTTTTGATTTGCATTTCCCTGATGATTAAGGATGTTGAGCATTTTTTCAGGTGCTTCTCTGCCATTCGGTATTCCTCAGGTGAGAATTCTTTGTTCAGTTCTGAGCCCCATTTTTTAATGGGGTTATTTGATTTTCTGAAGTCCACCTTCTTGAGTTCTTTATATATGTTGGATATTAGTCCCCTATCTGATTTAGGATAGGTAAAGATCCTTTCCCAATCTGTTGGTGGTCTTTTTGTCCTATTGACGGTGTCTTTTGCCTTGCAGAAACTTTGGAGTTTCATTAGGTCCCATTTGTCAATTCTCGATCTTACAGAGCAAGCCATTGCTGTTCTGTTCAGGAATCTTTCCCCTGTACCCATATCTTCAAGGCTTTTCCCCACTTTCTCCTCTATAAGTTTCAGTGTCTCTGGTTTTATGTGAAGTTCCTTGATCCACTTAGATTTGACCTTAGTGCAAGGAGATAAGTATGGATCGATTCGCATTCTTCTACATGATAACAACCAGTTGTGCCAGCACCAATTGTTGAAAATGCTGTCTTTCTTCCACTGGATGGTTTTAGCTCCCTTGTCGAAGATCAAGTGACCATAGGTGTGTGGGTTCATTTCTGGGTCTTCAATTCTATTCCATTGGTCTACTTGTCTGTCTCTATACCAGTACCATGCAGTTTTTATCACAATTGCCCTGTAGTAAAGCTTTAGGTCAGGCATGGTGATTCCACCAGAGGTTCTTTTATCCTTGAGAAGAGTTTTTGCTATCCTAGGTTTTTTGTTATTCCAGATGAATTTGCAAATTGCTCCTTCTAATTCGTTGAAGAATTGAGTTGGAATTTTGATGGGGATTGCATTGAATCTGTAAATTGCTTTTGGCAAGATAGCCATTTTTACAATGTTGATCCTGCCAATCCATGAGCATGGGAGATCTTTCCATCTTCTGAGATCTTCTTTAATTTCTTTCTTCAGAGACTTGAAGTTTTTATCATACAGATCTTTTACTTCCTTAGTTAGAGTCACGCCGAGATATTTTATATTATTTGTGACTATTGAGAACGGTGTTGTTTCCCTAATTTCTTTCTCAGCCTGTTTATTCTTTGTGTACAGAAAGGCCATTGACTTGTTTGAGTTAATTTTATATCCAGCTACTTCACCAAAGCTGTTTATCAGGTTTAGGAGTTCTCTGGTGGAATTTTTAGGGTCACTTATATATACTATCATATCATCTGCAAAAAGTGATATTTTGACTTCCTCTTTTCCAATTTGTATCCCCTTGATCTCCTTTTGTTGTCGAATTGCTCTGGCTAATACTTCAAGTACTATGTTGAAAAGGTAGGGAGAAAGTGGGCAGCCTTGTCTAGTCCCTGATTTTAGTGGGATTGCTTCCAGCTTCTCTCCATTTACTTTGATGTTGGCTACTGGTTTGCTGTAGATTGCTTTTATTATGTTTAGGTATGGGCCTTGAATTCCTGATCTTTCCAAAACTTTTATCATGAATGGGTGTTGGATCTTGTCAAATGCTTTTTCTGCATCTAACGAGATGATCATGTGGTTTTTGTCTTTGAGTTTGTTTATATAATGGATTACATTGATGGATTTTCGTATATTAAACCATCCCTGCATCCCTGGAATAAAACCTACTTGGTCAGGATGGATGATTTCTTTAATGTGTTCTTGGATTCGGTTAGCGAGAATTTTATTAAGGATTTTTGCATCGATATTCATAAGAGAAATTGGTCTGAAGTTCTCTATCTTTGTTGGATCTTTCTGTGGTTTAGGTATCAGAGTAATAGTGGCTTCATAAAATGAGTTGGGTAGAGTACCTTCTACTTCTATCTTGTGAAATAGTTTGTGCAGAACTGGAATTAGATCTTCTTTGAAGGTCTGATAGAACTCTGCACTAAACCCATCTGGTCCTGGGCTTTTTTTGGTTGGGAGACTATTAATAACTGCTTCTATTTCTTTAGGGGATATGGGACTGTTTAGAAGGTCAACTTGATCCTGATTCAACTTTGGTACCTGGTATCTGTCCAGAAATTTGTCCATTTCGTCCAGGTTTTCCAGTTTTGTTGAGTATAAGCTTTTGTAGAAGGATCTGATGGTGTTTTGGATTTCTTCAGGATCTGTTGTTATGTCTCCCTTTTCATTTCTGATTTTGTTGATTAGGATTTTGTCCCTTTGCCCTCTAGTGAGTCTAGCTAAGGGTTTATCTATCTTGTTGATTTTCTCAAAGAACCAACTCCTCGTTTGGTTAATTCTTTGAATAGTTCTTCTTGTTTCCACTTGGTTAATTTCACCCCTGAGTTTGATTATTTCCTGCCGTCTACTCCTCTTGGGTGAATTTGCTTCCTTTTTTTCTAGAGCTTTTAGATGTGTTGTCAAGCTGCTAGTATGTGCTCTCTCCCGTTTCTTCTTGGAGGTACTCAGAGCTATG
Source organism: Mus musculus (assembly GCF_000001635.26). Classification (NCBI taxonomy): domain Eukaryota; kingdom Metazoa; phylum Chordata; class Mammalia; order Rodentia; family Muridae; genus Mus; species Mus musculus. The sequence goes on along the minus strand of NC_000081.6, from coordinate 47,551,709 downwards.
AGTTTCCCTCTTAGAAATGCTTTCATTGTGTCCCAAAGGTTTGGGTACGTTGTGGCTTCATTTTCATTAAACTCTAAAAAGTCTTTAATTTCTTTCTTTATTCCTTCCTTGACCAAGGTATCATTGAGAAGAGTGTTGTTCAGTTTCCACGTGAATGTTGGCTTTCCATTCTTAATGTTGTTATTGAAGATCAGTCTTAGGCCATGGTGGTCTGATAGGATACATGGGACAATTTCAATATTTTTGTATCTGTTGAGGCTTATTTTGTGACCAATTATATGGTCAATTTTGGAGCAGGTCCCGTGAGGTGCTGAGAAGAAGGTATATCCTTTTGTTTTAGGATTAAATATTCTGTAGATATCTGTCAGGTCCATTTGTTTCATAACTTCTGTTAGTTTCACTGTGTCCCTGTTTAGTTTCTGTTTCCACGATCTGTCCATTGATGAAAGTGGTGTGTTGAGGTCTCCCACTATTATTGTGTGAGGTGCAATGTGTGCTTTGAGCTTTACTAAAGTGTCTTTAATGAATGTGGCTGCCCTTGCATTTGGAGCGTAGATATTCAGAATTGAGAGTTCCTCTTGGAGGATTTTACCTTTGATGAGTATGAAGTGTCCCTCCTTGTCTTTTTTGATAACTTTGGGTTGGAAGTCGATTTTATCCGATATTAGAATGGCTACTCCAGCCTGTTTCTTCAGACCATTTGCTTGGAAAATTGTTTTCCAGCCTTTCACTCTGAGGTAGTGTCTGTCTTTTTCCCTGAGATGGGTTTCCTGTAAGCAGCAGAATGTTGGGTCCTGTTTGTGTAGCCAGTCTGTTAGTCTATGTCTTTTTATTGGGGAATTGAGTCCATTGATATTAAGAGATATTAAGGAAAGGTAATTGTTGCTTCCTGTTATTTTTGTTGTTAAAGTTGGCATTCTGTTCTTGTGGTTGTCTTCTTTTAGGTTTGTTGATGGATTATCTTCTTGTTTTTTCTAGGGCGTGGTTCCCGTCCTTGTATTGTTTTTTTTCTGTTATTATCCTTTGAAGGGCTGGATTCGTGGAGAGATAATGGGTGAATTTAGTTTTGTCGTGGAATACTTTGGTTTCTCCATCTATGGTAATTGAGAGTTTGGCTGGGTATAGTAGCCTGGGCTGGCATTTATGTTCTCTTAGTGTCTGTATAACATCTGACCAGGCTCTTCTGGCTTTCATAGTCTCTGGTGAAAAATCTGGTGTAATTCTGATAGGCTTGCCTTTATATGTTACTTGACCTTTTTCCCTTACTGCTTTTAGTATTCTATCTTTATTTAGTGCATTTGGTGTTCTGATTATTATGTGTCGGGAGGAATTTCTTTTCTGGTCCAGTCTATTTGGAGTTCTGTAGGCTTCTTGTATGTTCATGGGCATCTCTTTCTTTAGATTTGGGAAGTTTTCTTCAATAATTTTGTTGAAGATGTTTGCTGGTCCTTTGAGTTGAAAATCTTCATTCTCATCCACTCCTATTATCCGTAGGTTTGGTCTTCTCATTGTGTCCTGGATTTCCTGGATGTTTTGAGTTAGGATCTTTTTGCATTTTCCATTTTCTTTGATTGTTGTGCCGATGTTCTCTATGGAGTCTTCTGCACCTGAGATTCTCTCTTCCATCTCTTGTATTCTGTTGCTGATGCTGGCATCTATGGTTCCAGATTTCTTTCCTAGGGTTTCTATCTCCAGCGTCGCCTCACTTTGGGTTTTCTTTATTGTGTCTACTTCCCTTTTTAGGTCTAGTATGGTTTTGTTCATTTCCATCACCTGTTTGGATGTGTTTTCCTGTTTTTCTATAAGGACTTCTACCTGTTTGGTTGTGTTTTCCTGTTTTTCTTTAAGGACTTGTAACTCTTTAGCAGTGTTTTCCTGTTTTTCTTTAAGGACTTGTAACTCTTTAGCAGTGTTCTCCTGTATTTCTTTAAGTGAGTTGTTGAATTCCTTCTTTATGTCCTCTACCATCATCATGAGATATGCTTTTAAATCCAGGTCTACCTTTTCAGGTGTGTTAGGGTGTCCTGGATTGGGCGAAGTGGGCGTTCTGGGTTCTGATGATGGTGAGTGGTCCTGGCTTCTGTTAGTAGGATTCTTACGTTTACCTTTCGCCATCTGGCAATCTCTGGAGTTAGTTGTTATAGTTGTCTTTGTTAAAAGATTGTTCCTCTGTTGATTTTGTTACCCTCTATCAGCAGGCGTGGGAGACAAGCTCTCTTCTCTGAGTTTCAGTGGTCAGAGCAGTCTCTGTAGGCAAGCTCTCCTCTCTCAGGGAAGGTGTACAGTTATCTGGTGTTTGGACCTCCTCCTGGCTGAAGGTGAAGGCCCAAAACAGGATCTTTCCCAGAAGCTGTGTTGCTTTGGCCAGGAAGGTGGCCAGTTGTCTGGAGTCGAAGATGTCGCAGCCTCAGAAGCTCTGTGGCTCTTGCCGGGAAGGTGGCTGGTTGTCTGGAGCTGAGGATGGTGCCGCCCCAGAATCTCTGCGACTCTCTCGCCCGTCCCAGAAACGGCTGGCACTCTGTATTCCACACGGTCACCCGTGCAGCCTGCCCTCCGCGGAGTCCCGGAGCCAAGAAGGCTCCCGCCGGCGCCTGTGCCACAAACCTCTCAGGCCAGGCAGACCCCGTGCTCTCACCAGGAAGGTGGCCGGCTGTCTGGAGCTAAATATGGCGCCGCCCAGAAGCTCTGCGACTCTCTCGCCCGTCCCAGAAACAGCTGGCACTCTGTATTCCACACGGTCACCCGTGCAGCCTGCCCTCCGCGGAGTCCCGGAGCCAAGAAGGCTCCCGCCGGCGCCTGTGCCACAAACCTCTCAGGCCAGGCAGACCCCCGTGCTCTCACCAGGAAGGTGGCCGGCTGTCTGGAGCTGAAGATGGCGCCGCCCAGAAGCTCTGCGACTCTCTCGCCCGTCCCAGAAACAGCTGGCACTCTGTATTCCACACGGTCACCCGTGCAGCCTGCCCTCCGCGGAGTCCCGGAGCCAAGAAGGCTCCCGCCGGCGCCTGTGCCACAAACCTCTCAGGCCAGGCAGACCCCCGTGCTCTCACCAGGAAGGTGGCCGGCTGTCTAGAGCTGAAGATGGCGCCGCCCAGAAGCTCTGCGACTCTCTCGCCCGTCCCAGAAACAGCTGGCACTCTGTATTCCACACGGTCACCCGTGCAGCCTGCCCTCCGCGGAGTCCCGGAGCCAAGAAGGCTCCCGCCGGCGCCTGTGCCACAAACCTCTCAGGCCAGGCAGACCCCCGTGCTCTCCGATCCCAGCTGTTAACATTGAATTTTATCCCAGCTGCTTCCTGCCAGTCCTTCTGTGTTTGCATTCCTCTGTTTTATGTGAGAATCCAGTAACCTCATTGTACTTTGCGGGTGTGTCACCTAACTTCCCTATTTTCTTCTGCATAAAAAGTGTGATGCTCAATGTGCCAAATTACACTAAAATCCACACTCCCTTGTGTCGAATCTGTTTGTCACCCCACTTTTGCCGACTACTTTGCCCACCTACAACCAGAAACCCATTCTGAGCAGATAAGAGACCCAGAGGGGTTAGTCTGCAGCATTCAGCTATTAAGAAAGGACATCCTGACTTTTGCAGGCAAATGAATGGACCTAGAAAATATCTTCCTGAGTGAGAAAATTCAGACCCAAAAGGACATGGATGGTATGTACTCACTAATAAGTGGATATTAGCCAGCAAAAAAACAAATAAACCAACAAAAACTCATACAGAATACACAAGATACATTCCACAGAATTCAAAAGGCTCAACAACCTAAAGTGTCCAAGTGAGGACATCTCAGTTCCACTTGAGAGAGAGAAGAAAGCAATCACAAGAGGGGAGGGAGGGAGGGAGGGACTTGGGAAGGAAAGTGTACAGGGTGGGGGGGGGGGCAGTAGGAGGGGGAGAGGGAAACCTGATCTGTTAATGGGTGAGGGAAAAGGAATGAAGCCCTAAGGGCCAGCAGGAAGGATGTAAACAGGCAACCTCAGGAAATAGGAGGTTGGGAGGACCCCCAGAATGCTTTAGAGACCTGAGAGGTAAGAGTCTCCCAGGACTCATAGGGAGGGACCTTTGATGAAATGCCTGACAGTAGTGAGAGGGAACTTATGGAGTCCACCTCCAGCCGGAAGACAGGATGTCAAGTGAAGGATGGGAGTGCCATCTACACCTGTGACTCACAATTGTTTCTTTCTGAAAGAATTACAAAGATGGAAATGGAGAGGATCCTGAGGAAAAGAAGGTCCAGATACAGGCCCAAATTGGGATCCAGCTCAAGGGTAGGTCCCAAATTACTGAGGCAATGGAATGCTCAGAAAATGGGATCTATCATGACTGCCGTCCAAAAGACCCAACAAGCAGGTGAAAGCTTCAGATGTATTTACTTGCACAGTACCAATGGACAGAAGCAGCTGACCCCTGTTGTTGAATTAGGGAGGGCTGAAAGAAGTGGAGGAGAAGGGCGATTCTGTAGGAGGACCAGCAGTCTTAATTAATCTGGACCCCCAAGATCTTTCAAATACTGGACCACTAAATAGACAGCATATACCAGCTGATATAAGGCTCCCAACACACATACAGTAGAGGACTTCCAGATCTGTGTTCATTCAGAGATGATGCACCTAACCCTCAAGAGACTGGAGGCCTCTGGGAGTTTAGAGGTCAGGTGTGGTGGGATGTGGGGGCATCCATATGGAGACATGGTGGGGTGGGGAGGAGGTGTGGGATATGAAGCAATCGGAGAGTGGATGGGGAGGGGCAGGGAGCGGAATATGGAGTGTAAAAAAGGAATTGCAAAAAAAATTAAATTAAAAATTATATTTATTGATATTCTATATTATAAAAAGGATAATGAATTCTCTTTTGGGTTATAATTATGCTCATAACATATTATCCATCTAAAAAATCGAAGACAGACATATTGCCTGGGGCTTAAAATCATGTTTTATTTGTCTAGACTGAAAATAGTCACTGACCTGTGAAAGTTTTAGGAATTAAAATCTATTTATAATTAATGATTATAAACAGTAGATTTTTATTTTATGCAGAATATAGTAGAAATTTCAAGCAGTGATCCATTTCTGTAACTAAATTTGAAATGTTTACATGTAAAGAATTTGATACAATTTTGTAACAGACTTCAGCAATAATTTATCATCTGAAAATGTAATTTAGCTCCTATCTGTTCTGACCCCCTGACAACATATAACTACAACTCCAAAACTATTTTGATTGAAAGGTAAAGGGTATGTTCAATAAGTGTATCTTCAAGAAGTTTTCTTTGAGAATCACTGAAGTAAATAGATACAGTCTATGCTATGTCAGAAAAAAATTAATAATGAAAAAATTTGGAGCAGTGCTGTAGTATTTATTTTGAAATTTTGAATTTTTCTTACTGTGATATGTCAGAAAACCGTTTGGAAAGAATGGAATTTTGTTTCTTTATGCAGGACTCCATCAATCCCAGTTTAGCTGAGGGTAGAGTCACTTGCTTATTTAAGTTCCTGTGTAGAAATATTGACAACTACATACAGACAAACTGACAGTACCTGACTGAGTTCACCATGTGTCATTATACACAAACATCATCAATGTGGCTGCACTGCACCACACTGAAGATCAAGAGTTCGTTTACTACAGCTATCTACTACCCCTGGTTCCCAAGCAAAATCTTTTTCTTAATCTGGTTTTCATACTCATAATTCAGATGAAACTGATGCTTATTCTTTTTTTTATTAATTAGGTATTTTCTTCACTTACATTTCCAATGCTACCCCATAAGTCCCATAAACCCTCTCTCCCCACTCCCATCCCCCCATTCCCACTTCTTGGCCCTGGCGTTCCCCTGTACTGAGGCATATAAAGTTTGCAAGACCAATGGGCCTCTCTTTCCACTGATGGCTGAATAAGCCATTTTCTGATACATATGCAGCTAGAGACACCAGCTCTGGGGGGGGGGGGGAACTGGTTAGTACATATTGTTGTTCCACCTATAGGGATGCAGTTCCCTTTAGATCCTTGGGTATTTTCTCTAGCTCAACCATTGGGGGCCCTGTGATCAATCCAATAGCTGAATGTGAGCCTCCACTTCTGTGTTTGCTAGGCCCCATCATAGCCTTGCAAGAGACAGCTCTATCTGGGTCCTTTCAGCAACATCTTGCTAGTGTATGCAATGGTGTCAGCGTTTGGGGGCTGATTATGGGATGGATCCCTGGGTATGGCAGTCTCTAGATGATCCATCCTTTCTTCTCAGCTCCAATCTTTGTCTCTGTAACTCCTTTCATGGGTGTTTTGTTCCCAATTCTGAGAAGGAGCCAAATGTCCACACTTTGGTCTTCCTTCTTCTTGAGTTTCATGTGTTTTGCAAATTGTGTCTTGTATCTTGGGTATTCTAAGTTTCTGGGCTAATATCCACTTATCAGTGAGTACATATCATGAGAGTTCTTTTGTTATTGGGTTACCTCACTCAGGATGATGCCCTCCAGGTCCATCCATTTGCCTAGGAATTTCATAAATTCATTCTTTTTAATAGCTGAGTAGAACTCCATTGTGTAAATGTACCACATTTTCTGTATCTATTCCTCTGTTGAGGGGCATCTGTGTTCTTTCCAACTTCTGGCTATTACAAATAAGGCTGCTATGAACATAGTTGAGCATGTGTCCTTCTTAGCGGTTAGAATAACTTCTGGATATATGCCCAGGAGAGGTATTGCGGAATCCTCCTGTAATACTATGTCCAATTTTCTGAGGAATCGCCAGACTGATTTTCAGAGTGGTTGTACAAATTTGCAATTCCACCAACAATGGAGGAGTGTTGCTCTTTCTGCACATCCTCGCCAGCATCTGCTGTTACCTGAATTTTTGATCTTAGCCATTCTGACTGCTGTGAGATGGAATCTCAGGGTTGTTTTGATTTGCATTTCTCTGATGATTAAGGATGCTGAGCATTTTTTCATGTGCTTCTCAGCCATTCAGTATTCCTCAGGTGAGAATTCTTTGTTTAGCTCTGAGCCCCATTTTTAGTGGGGTTATTTGATTTTCTGGAGTCCACCTTCTTGAGTTCTTTATATATATTGGATATTAGTCCCCTATCTGGTTTAGGATAGGTAAAGATCCTTTCCCAATGTGTTGGTGGCCTTTTTGTCTTATTGACGGTGTCTTTTGCCTTGCAGAAGCTTTGCAATTTTATGAGGTCCCATTTGTAGATTCTCGATCTTACAACACAAGCCATTGCTATTCTATTCAGGAATTTTTCCCCTGTGCCCATATCTTTGAGGCTTTTCCCTACTTTCTCCTCTATAAGTTTCAGTGTCTCGGGTTTTATGTGGAGTTCCTTGATCCACTTAGATTTAACCTTAGTACAAGGAGATAGAAATGGATCAATTCACATTCTTATACATGATAACCACCAGTTGTGCCAGCACCACTTGTTGAAAATGCTGTCTTTTTTCCACTGAATGGTCTCCCTTGTCAAACAAAGATCAAGTAACCATAGTTGTTTGGGTTCATTTCTGTGTCTTCAATTCTATTCCATTGGTCTACTTGTCTGTCACTATACCAGTACCATGCAGTTTTTATCACAATTGCTCTGTAGTACAGCTTTAGGTTAGGCATGGTGATTCCACCAGAGGTGCTTTTATCCTTGAAGAGAGTTTTTGCTATCCTAGGGTTTTTGTTATTCCAGATGAATTGGCAGATTGCCCTTTCTAAGTTGTTGAAGAATTAAGTTGGAATTTTGATGGGGATTGCATTGAAATTTGACATTGCTTTTGGCAAGATAGCCATTTTTACTATATTGATTCTGCCAATCCATGAGCATGGGAGCTCTTTTCATCTTCTGAGATCTTCTTTAATTTTTTTCTTCAGAGACTTGAAATTCTTATCATACAGATCTTTCACTTCCTTAGTTAGAGTCACGCCTATGTATTTTATATTATTTGTGAATATTGAGAAGGGTGTTGTTTCCCTAATTTGTTTCTCAGCCTGTTTATTCTTTGTGTAGTGAAAGGCCATTGACTTGTTTGAGTTAATTTTATATCCAGCTATTTCACTGAAGCTATTTAACAGGTTTAGGAGTTCTCTGGTGGAATTCTTAGGGTCATTTATATATACTATCATATCATCTGCAAAAAGTGATATTTTGACGTCTTCCTTTCCAATTTGTATCCCCTTTATCTCCTTTTTTGTCAAATTGCTTTGGCTAGGACTTTAAGTACAATGTTGAATAGGTAGGGAGAAAGTGGACAGCCCTGTCTAGTCCCTGATTTTAGTGGGATTGCTTCCAGCTTCTCACCAGGTACTTTGATGTTGGCTACTGGTTTGCTGTAGATTGCTTTTATCATGTTTAGGTATGGGCCTTGAATTCCTGATCTTTCCAAGACTTTTATCATGAATGGGTGTTGGATTTTGTCAAATGCTTTCTCAGAATCTAACAAGATGATCATGTGGTTTTCGTCTTTTGAGTTTGTTTATGTAATGGATTATGTTGATGGATTTCTGTATATTAAACCATCCCTGCATCCCTGGAATGAAACTTACTTTGTCAGGATGGATGATTGTTTTGATGTGTTCTTGGATTCGGTTAGTGAGAATTTTATTGAGGATTTTTACATTGATATTCATAATGGAAATTGGTCTGAAGTTCTCTATCTTTGTTGGGTTTTCTGTGGCTTAGGTATCAGAGTAATTGTGGCTTCATAGAATGAGTTGAGTAGAGTATCTTCTGCTTCTATTTTGTGGAATAATTTGTGAAGAACTGGAATTAGATCTTCTTTGAAAATCTGGTAGAACTCTGCTCTAAACATGTATGGTCATGGGCTTTTTTGGTTGGGAGACTATTAACGGCTGCTTCTATTTCTTTAGGGGATATAGTAATGTTTATATCATTAACCTGATCCTGATTTAACTTTGGTACCTGGTATCTGTCTAGAAATTTGTCCATTTCATCCAGGTTTTCCAGTTGGGTTTTGTTGAGTATAGCCTTTTGTAAAAGGATCTGATGGTGTTTTGAATTTCTTCAGGATCTGTTGTTATGTCTCCCTTTTCATTCCTGATTTTGTTAATTAGGATGCTGTCCCTGTGCCCTTTAGTGAGTCTGGCTAATGGTTTATCTATCTTGTTAATTTTCTCAAAGAACAAGCTCCTCGTTTGGTTGATTCTTTGAATAGTTCTTCTTGTTTCCACTTGGTTGATTTCACTCCTGAGTTTGATTATTTCCTGCCATCTACTCATCTTGGGTGAATTTGCTTCCTTATGTTCTAGAGATTTTAGGTGTGTTGTCAAGCTGCTAGTGTGTGCTTTCTCTAGTTTCTTTTTGGAGGCACTCAGAGCTATGAGTTTTACTCTTAGAAATGCTTTCATTGTGTCCCATAATTTTGGGTACTTTGTGACTTCATTTTCTAAACTCTAAAAAGTCTTTGATTTCTTTCTTTATTCCTTCTTTGACCAAGGTATCATTGAAAAGAGTGTTGTTCAGTTTCCACGTGATTGTTGGCTTTCTATTATTTATGTTGATATTGAAGATCAGCCTTAGTCCATGGTGTTCTGATAGGATGCATGGGACAAATCCATTTTGGAGAAGGTACCATGAGGTGCTGAGAAGAAGGTATATCCTTTTGTTTTAGGATAAAATGTTCTGTAGATATCTGTCAGATCCATTTGTTTAATCACTTCTGTTAGTTTCACTGTGTCCCTGTTTAGTTTCTGTTTCCACGATCTGTCCATTGATGAGAGTGGTGTGTTGAAGTCTCCTACTATTATTGTGTGAGGGGCAATGTATGGTTTGAGCTTTACTAAAGTCTCTTTAACGAATGTGGTTGCCCTAGCGTTTGGAGCATAGATATTCAGAATTGAGAGTCCCTCTTGGAAGATTTTACCTTTGATGAGTATGAAGTGCCCCTCCTTCTCTTTTTTGATAACTTTGGGTTGGAAGTCCATTTTATTCGATATTAGAATTGCTACTCCAGGTTATTTCTTCAGACCATTTGTTTGGAAAAATGTTTTCCTGCCTTTCACTCTGAAGTACTATGTTTCTTTCCCCCTGAGATGTGTTTCCTGTAAGCAGCAAAATGTTGGATCCTGTTTGTGTAGCCAGTCTGTTAGCCTATGTCTTTTTATTGGGGAATTGAGTCCATTGATAATAAGAGATATTGAGGAAAGGTAATTGTTGCTTCCTATTATTTTTGTTGTTAGAGTTGTCATTCTGTTCTTTTGGCTTTCTTCCTTTAGGTTTGTTGAAGGATTACTTTCTTGCTTTTTCTAGGACTTGGTTTCCTTCCTTGTATTTTTTTTTTCTGTTATTATCCTTTGAAGGGCTGGATTCCTGGAAAGTTGATGTGTGAATTTGGTTTTGTTGTGGAATACTTTGTTTTCTCCATCTATGGTAACTGAAAGTTTGGCTGGATATAGTAGCCTGGGCTGGCATTTTTGTTCTCTTAATGTTTGTATAACATCTGTCCAGGATCTTCTGGCTTTAATAATCTCTGGTGAAAAGTCTGGTGTAATTCTGATAGGCCTGCCTTCATATGTTATTTGACCTTTTTCCTTTACTGCTTTTAATATTCTATGTTTATTTAGTCCATTTGTTGTTTTGATTATTATGTGTCATGAGGAATTTCTTTTCTGGTCCAGTCTATTTGGAGTTCTGTAGGCTTCTTGTATGTTCATGGTCATCTCTTTCTTTAGGTTTGGGAAGTTTTCCTCTATAATTTTGTTGAAGATATTTGTTGGCCCTTTAAGTTGAAAATCTTCATTCTCATCTACTCTTATTATCCATAGGTTTGGTCTTCTCACTGTGTCCTGGATTTCCTGGATGTTTTGAGTTATGACTTTTTTGCATTTTGCATTTTCTTTGATTGTTGTACTGATATTCTCTATGGAATCTTCTGAACCTGAGATTCTCTCTTCCACCTCTTGTATTCTGTTGCTGATGCTCACATCTATGGTTCCAGATTTCTTTCCTAGGGTTTCTATCTCCAGCGTTGCCTCACTTTGGGATTGCTTTATTGTGTCTACTTCCCTTTTTAGGTCTAGTATGGTTTTGTTCACTTCCATCACCTGTTTGGATGTGTTTTCTTGATTTTCTTTAAGGACTTGTAACTCTTTAGCAGTGTTCTGTATTTCTTTAAGTGAGTTACTAAAGTTCTTCTTGATGTCTTCTAACATCATCTATAATAGCGCGCACCGGACTCACCAGCAAGAACGACACCACAATAGGATCCTTCTGCACACGTTTATTGGGAGAGCATTGACTGCATAGGCGAAAGACCCTGAGCCCAGAAATGGTGCTGCTTGTATAGGCCTAGGAGTGACATGTCCATACCTGATTGGTTATGCTACCAGTACCTCTTTAATATGCGTCAGGTCAGGCAGTGACTCGGTAAAAAACTCTTATGCACATGCCCACATTGGTTGTTTAGCCATATTCATGGGCGGTGGCCAGTGGTAGCCAGCACCATCTTGTAATGGCGTTTTTGGCTTCCCACAAGAGCTGAATTTCATTTCAAGAAATATTTGCATTTAGTTAGAAAGAAAGCACATATGATGAGAACAAAACCAACATCTTACATGCAGTAGCTCTCCCACTACTAGATGGTTCGATTAGTCTTTCGCCCCTATACCCAGGTCGGACGACCGATTTGCACGTCAGGACCGCTACGGACCTCCACCAGAGTTTCCTCTGGCTTCGCCCTGCCCAGGCATAGTTCACCATCTTTCGGGTCCTAATGCGTATAGAAATAGAAATGGTGCCGAAACCCGTGAAACTGCATCCCAGGGGAAAAAAGAAATATCTTCAGGCATGAGTGAAGATCCCCTGCTACAGGGAGGATTCAGAACTGCATCTTCGGGAAGGAGCGGTTAATAAAGTGTTCCCGTAAAATAGACTGCTGAGAAGTATCCGACTGCGTGGATTCAGAACTCTTCAGATGGGGAACGGTGGTAATAAAGTGTTCCTGCAAAACAGACTGCTGAAAAGGATCCAACTGCGTGGATTCAGAACTCTTCAGCTGAGGAACGGTGGTACTGGTAAGTCTCCCAAATTGATCCCCGGGTTAAAGAGGGTTATGTTTTTTAAGAAAAAGGAAAAGAAAAGGGAGGTAAAATAAAAGGAATCAGTGATAAAGGAAAGGAAATAGTTAAGGAAAGGAAAGGGGAAGGAAAGGAAAGGAAAGGAAAGGAAAGGAAGGGAAGGGAAGGGAAGGGAAGGGAAGGGAAGGGAAGGGAAGGGAGAAGGGAAGGGAAGGGAAGGGAAGGGAAGGGAAGGGAAGGGAGAAGGGAAGGGAAGGGAAGGGAAGGGAAGGGAAGGGAAGGGAAGAAGGGAAGGGAAGGGAAGGGAAGAAAGAAAGAAAGAAAGAAAGAAAGAAAGAAAGAAAGAAAGGAAAGGAAAGGAAAGGAAAGGAAAGGAAAGGAAAGGAAAGGAAAGGAAAGGAAAGGAAAGGAAAGGAAAGGAAGAAAGGATAGAAGGGAAAGAGAGAAGAGAAGGAAAGAAAGGATTGAGACGAGAAGGTTCTCAGCTTTGGGACAAGTTAAGGTTCATGAGTTATGTTTTTTTCTCCCATTGACTTTTTGTGGGTAGGTCTGATAGTTTTGGTCTTGTTTGTTCTGATATATGGACTCTGTTACTGTTTGAAACTGTGTGTAGAGGCAGTCAAGACAGGTCAGAAAATCCTTACAGAGCAACAAGAGAGTATGTCGGAAGAGGAGAAGGGCTTAAAAAGAAAAAGGAAAAAGAAAGGAGACACAGTGTTATCAGGTGGACAGAAAGGACAAAATAAAAGAGCCAAGGTGGAGGAGGAAGGCGAATTAGCTTTACAACAGACAGGATATCCAGTGCAGGTGTTTGAGCAGGTGAATCAGATTGCCATAAGGGTGTGGAAATCATTGCCCACCGGTGTTGACAGTGTTGCAGAACTCCAGAGAGACAATGAGGCATGAATCAGGTAAGAGAGGAGCATTCTCAATTGGTTTGGGAGAGAGGGTCTGTTTGTTTGTTTTCTCAGGATCATCGACAACAGATGCAGGTCCCGGAGCAGTTGACCAGAGCAATTCAGGGCAGGTGGAGTTTGAGGACATGGATGTTCCTGTGGCTGGAGGTGCTCCCGCTAGTGAAAAATGAAGAGCTCTGTGTTCCTGAAACCATGCCGTTGACTCATTCGGGTGTTTCCTCAATTCTTTACATCTAATGCCAGATTTTAAGCCTTAATGGAACTCGAATAGAATCCATCATTGTTGGCAATTTTACCTCTTGGCTTACCTCTGCTTTTTCTTACTTTAAGGAATGGTGGGAGTGATTTTGTTTGGTGCTGCCATATGCTGTGGACTGGTGTTCATGCTCTGGTTGGTATGCAAATTCAGAACCCAACAAAAATGTGACAAGGTGATTATAACTCAGGCACTTTTAGCTATTGAAAACGGCGCCTCCCCTGAAGTTTGGTTATCTATGCTCAAGAATTAGTCGGCATCTGAGTTCTCTGCTCTTGCACCCCACGGATTTATGGATCCATTGCACTGGGATGAGAGAGACTCAACGATCATTGATCAGCCCTTGCACATCGCTGAGGTTTCCTCCTTGCACGCGTTAGGGTGATCATGATTTCCCCACTAATTCATTTTTTGGCTGGCCTCTTTTGTAGAGTTCGCCCTAGGTCATTTAGCAGTTACTGTCACACAGCATCGCGGTATCCAGAGACAGGCAACTTTCTTCATGCACAGACCAACCTAAGACACGGGGCCCAGTGGCGATAGGGTTACCCTATGACAGGTAAGGCTGTGACATTAGAGGAACGACCTAAAACAGGAGCCGTGGTGGACGGACATAATTGCACAGGCCTAGTCAAGCCTCATTTTATTAAAATAAAAAGGGGGAGATGTGGGAAGCTGCAAACGCCATTACAAGATGGCACTGGCTACCACTGGCCACCACCCATGAATATGGGTAAACAACCAATGTGTGCATGTGCACAAGAGTTTTTTGCTGAGTCACTGCCTGGCCCTACGCATATTAATGAGGTACTGGTAGCATAACCAATCAGGTATGGACACGTCACTCCTAGGCCTACATAAGCAGCACCATTTTTGGGCTCAGGGTCTTTCGCCTATGCAGTCAATGCTCTCCCAATAAACGTGTGCAGAAGGATTCTATTGTGGCATCGTTCTTGCTGGCGAGTCCGGCGCGTGCAAGAAGCTCTCTGAAAAATTCAACTGATTCTGTTCCTCCTTTAGCTTTAAAATAAAACCTATACAAAAACAAAATAGGAATTCTCAAAAATCCTATAAGATATCCCTTGGAAAGATTACCTTTACAAACATATTGGTATGTTATGATGTATATTTTTGATAGTTAAATTATAAAACAGATTTATATTGATTAAAAAATATATTTTTAATGAATATGTTTATGTCTGTATAAATTTCCACAAATACATAGGACAGATTTTAATCAGTACACACAAAAGTTAGATTTGGAGACTGAAAAAAGATATTATTCCAAGAAGTAGTTATAAATAAGCATGTTTATAGTATTAGAAATATCAAGATAAAATTAGTATTTCATTAAAGACAATAAATTTTTGCTCTGAAATTTTCAACTATTTATATTTACCTAAAACATGATTTACCTAACTAAGACAACTTATAAAATTTTGTGACAACTATTTCTGTGAATTTTATTCTATGTAGTAGGTTATCCCTATCAGCCATGTGGCTGTGATTCTTAATAATTCTTCCATGTTTTATTTACAAAGCTAGCATAATGACACTGAAATGCCAATTAGGCAAGGTGAATGTATTGTTTTGATGCTTTTATTCTCCTTTCACAAATTATGTCCAAAGTAACGTTTTCTTCTTCTGGAATTATTTAATGCAGGTACTTCTGAAGTATACAGTCCCCCAACTTATCTAGCTTCATTTATAATATATCATCTATTACCAGCCAGAGAAATTTTAGATCTTGTATTTTTGTCTCAGTGACTGCTTATGGTACCAATGGAATGCAGAAGAGAAAATGATTTAGCATAAAACAGGAAGTAGATTATGAGTTATTCTGAGTGAAACAATTAGGCAATGATGGAGACTTCAATAAATAGAAGATTGAAGGCTGAATAGCTGCACACATATGTAATTTGGAGATAGCTATCACAGTCCTGGAACGGTTTATCTTGCCTGTCAACTTGTGAATTAAGAGATGCATGGATGTATCTGTGGGGGTATTTCATAGTAGATTTACATGTGGCAAACAATCCTAAGATGAAAAGTTTCCCTGAATGTAAGTAAGACTGTCTAATTTTCAGTGCTATGGACAGATTAAATGGAAAAAAAAATCCAAAATTTAATCAACTAATTTAACATTTCACCTGCATGTTTTTGTTTTGTTTTGTTTTGTTTTGGCTCCACACATGTGTACGCTATCTGCTATCTTGTTCAACCATAAATTTTCTACCATTTTGAATGGAAAGTTTTGAAATGATTAACTAATACAAAATATTTCAGTTGTTTCAACCAGGTATTTTCTTACATTCAACTAATTACATTACTAATAATACTACTAATTATGCATACTAATTACATTCAGTGATTAGCATTTGGGAGGAAAAGGCTGGGAGTCCTATGGAAGTTCAAGGCCAACCTGGTCTGCATAGTGAGTTCTAATATGCTCAGGACTAAATAGAGAGAACCTGTCTCAAAACCTAACAAAGAAAAATTGATTAGCCTAGAAAATTGTTATCAGCAGGGAAGTGGTGGTTGTGATTATTGACCTTATAATTTGGAAGATTTAGGACTGGTTCATGCATAGGATTTGAAAATATTTTTGAGAAGCCAACTAAAGAAAGTATAGAATCATATAAGCAGATATAAAGAGACCATTGTGAAGGAAGCTAAGATGATGAGGATGTCAACAAAAATTCAGATATTGAAGATAATGCTCATGAGATTTCAGTTAAGAACAAAACTTTTGGGAAATGAGGTAGTGGTAGTATCTATCACATCCTGGTAAATAATGTATTTATTTTTTGCCAATGTCCTGATATTTTATAGGAAACTCAGACTGGATGTGATTCATGACTTAAAGAGTTAGAAATAGTAATTAAGGATAAGAAATCATCCAAGAGTGATCAATATTAATATTATATATTTATTATATACTATAATTATCAATATTAATTTTATACATTTATTGTAATATATGTATACATTGACAGTTACAGAAATATGTATTAGTCCGTATTCACAGGTATTTTTCTGCTTGCAACCCTGTACCCAAAATAAAACTAAGAGGCTTAATATTGTTTACAAATCCCTTGGCCATAAACTAGACTAGTTCCCCAACTAATTTTTAACTTATTATCCCTTTTATTCTAACCTGAGTTCAGTTAAGTGGTTGGTTACCTCTTCCTGGTCTCCATGTCCTGGTTGAAAATTCTCTCTCTCATTCTTTATAAGCAGGGAGTCCCAGGTAAAAGTCCCACCTTCTAGTTTTGTATCAGCTTATTGGCCATTAGATTTTTATTGACAGGTGATGCTTCCATACAGAATACAGGAATTATATGTGCATTTGTCAAAAAACAAAAACTAAGTTTAAGGACTTCAACTTTGTTTGACAATTACCCCCCATTTATACAGTTAATTATACTGTTATTATACATGTATATAAATAGTTTACTAACAATTTAAAAATAAAATATACTAAAATGAGAAAACATGCATATCTGCATTGGAAACCACAGAAAATGTGAAATGTACTTAAAGACTAGAAAGCTGCAATGATAGAAATATCTATGCTATTACTTTCCTTGATGAGTTTTCAAGAATTAATTTGTTATACATGAGGATTAACTACTTTAGGTTATCCAGTGTTCTAAGCTATTTCTAAAGCTAAGCAACTTTCGAAAACTGTAGACATGTTTGTCTGTTTAAAGATAAACTCCATCTGTAGGGTGCACTACCAAGCATCAAGTTTTAAAGAAGCAAGAAGATGGTTTAACAAAATGATCCAGTACAAAGTAAGTTTGGAATTTTTGTGTTTTTCCTTTTTTCTTTTCTCTTTTCTTTTCTTTTCTCTTCTCTTTTCTTTTCTTTTTTTTTCTCTTTTCTTTTCTTTTCTCTTTTCTTTTCTCTTTTCTTTTCTTTTCTCTTTTCTTTTCTCTTTTCTTTTCTCTTTTCTTTTCTTTTCTCTTTTCTTTTCTTTTCTCTTTTCTTTTCTCTTTTCTTTTCTTTTCTTTTCTCTTTTCTTTTCTTTTCTCTTCTTCTTCTCTTTTCTCTTCTCTTTTCTCTTCTCTTTTCTCTTCTCTTCTCTTTTCTCTTCTCTTTTCTCTGCTCTCCTCTCTTCTCTCCTCTCTTCTCTCCTCTCTTCTCTCCTCTCTTCTCTCCTCTCTTCTCTCCTCTCCTCTCCTCTCTTCTCTCCTCTCTTCTCTCGTCTCTTCTCTCCTCTCTTCTCTCCTTTCTTCTCTCCTCTCTTCTCTCGTCTCTTCTCTCCTCTCTTCTCTCCTCTCTTCTCTCCTCTCCTCTCTCCTCTCCTCTCTCCTCTCCTCCCTTCTCTCCTCCCTTCCCTTCTCTCCTCCCTTCCCTTCTCCCTTCCCCCTTCCCTTCTCCCTTCCCCCTTCCCTTCTCCCTTCCCCCTTCCCCCTTCCCTTCTTTCTTCCCCCTTCCCTTCTCCCTTCCCCCTTCCCTTCTCCCTTCTCCCTTCCCTTCTCCCTTCTCCCTTCCCTTCTCCCTTCTCCCTTCCCTTCTCCCTTCTCCCTTCCCTTCCCTTCTCCCTTCCCTTCCCTTCTCCCTTCCCTTCCCTTCCCTTCCCTTCTCCCTTTCCTTCCCTTCCCTTCCCTTCTCCCTTCCCTTCCCTTCCCTTCCCTTCCCTTCCTTTTTCTTTTCTTTTCATTTCTTGCATCTCTATCTTATCTTTATTTTATGATTATGGCTGTTTTAGTAAATGATTGTTTTTTACCATGTTCATGCCCATTGTCCATGCAGGCCAGAGAGGGTATAGGATCCTTGGGACTAGAGTTATAGATGGTTGTTAGCCATCATGGTAATACTGGGAACCAAAACTGTGTCCTCTGAAAGGGGAGAGAGTGTTCTTACCAATTGAGCTATCTTTTCAGCCTTAAGCATGGCAGTTTTGTAAGGATGCTTTCTAGCACAGAAGTTTGGTTTTATCATGAAAGCTTATAACTATTCTATTATGATTTCATGAAATACTTTTTATTTCTTTGATTTCATTCTTTTTTTCAGAAGTGTAGTATTAAAATCTTATATGGAAATTGAGATGTATCTATCACTGTCTCCATAAACTAAGACTGACAACAAAATGCAAGGTCACCTTTCTATTATTCTAGTTCAATACCACAGCATATTTCTCTTAAAAAAAAAACCATAAATCTCATTTATAAGCAACGTCTCAGTTGTGAAGGACAAGGAACTCTTTAAAAGACAAGGAATAAAGTAGGTGATTTATATAGGTATGAACTAATTGACATATAACAGCCAGAAACAACTAAACAATAAAAAGTGAACAGTTTTTATATTTTCCTGTATATAGAAAAATGGAACTCTTTTAGATATATCTGAAAACTTATGGGAAAATTACCTGGCTATGGTTTCAAAAAATGAAGGGAAAATTATTAATGAGACTCTTGCTAATATATTTTGTTTGGAGGGGAAGAGTTTTGCAGAGAAGTATTAAACTACTATGACATCTAAGCTCAGGTGTGGAATGGCTAAAGAAGGACAGAAATGTGCTTCCTCTGACACTGTGAAGTGTGGTTCAAACACTTAAGTCATCTACAGAAGTAAATATTTTCCAAACTCAAAGGTGCCTTTGATTATTTATGGTACATGAGTTTTTAAAACTACCTGAAAATATCAAAAAAGCATGCAAAGAATTGCAAATGAATTTGGGTATAGAAACTCTCTGCGTTGCCTTTGATCAATAATTTTTTAAAATTCTACTACATGGTACTATTATATAAGCATGGATAGCCTTACTTAGCTTTTTTTCTTTATTCCAAAAATCTCAGCAACCTAACTAACCAAACATAAGCTGAACAAGGATAATGATAATCACGCTGAAGTGGATGGGGAAAATTCCAATACAAATAACTACATGGAACTAAAGAGTGGCGAGAGTGAGAGAAACAATCTTCTCTAGGGAAGAGCCCAATAATTCAGTATTTAGCCAAATGCTGATGCCTAAATGCACATACAAGTAACATTACAAGGACAGAACAGGTTATATTTAGGAAGATATATTGCATATATGTATGAAATAACAAAGAAAAAGGCTACATATTGCAAAGAGAAAAAGAATGCATGGGTGGGTTTAAAGTGTAGGAAGGGAAAGGGAAATGTAATTAGTTTTTCAAAGTAATAAAAATATTTATTGAAGTATGGTACATAATTTCAGTTTTAGAAAGCGTGAGACAAAAAACAAAAAAGCAAACCAAACCAAACCAAACAAAATCAAAACTAACCAAAACAAAATCTGCAGGTTAAGCTGTGAGACAATTTAATCAGTCATTTCTCTGTGGGTTTGGGAGCATAGTTCCAGGCTCTTTCTAATGTCTTCATTCTCATGACTGGAGACCTGTTAAATTTTTACTATTTATTCTGGTGTAATAAAGGTCTTATATTCTTACTTAATTCTAGAGTGTAATTCTCTTTATTTGGGTATTCAAATTTCCTCCGAATTCTTCAACCGTTTATTTTTTTAGCCTTTCTATGCTATTCCTGAATTGCAGTTATGTTAATTTATGCTTTCACATTTTGTTTTCCTCAATCTGTCCTTTCCCCACATGGACAAAATAATTCTTGTAATTTTGAGACACATTTCTTTATAAATGCACCCAATGTGTCAAGCTCTTGATTTCTCTCCTATTTTAAGATATATCTTAAGAAAATCATCTGCCAGTACCTCCAATGGCAGACTGTTCCAGCTTTTGACATTTAACATTTTGAAATATATTGTAAGGGTCTTTGATTTGAGAAGAATGACAGCCTAGACTCAAATAGTATGAAAAAGCCAAGAGTGTTCATTCTGTAGAAATCCATGATGAAGGAGTATACAATTCACCATGATGGAACAGGATGAAGACAGAGGTGTGAGCTACATAGGATCCACTTAAAGCCAATGAGTGAAATTTCAGGGAGGAGTAGGTGAGCTTTATCCTGATTGGTTGTCTCTATTTCCAGGGGTATGAGGTGTCTCTGGGATTGGCTAGGGCTCCTGAAACTTTCCAGGAGGAGCCTAGAAACTATTGCTGACTTATCTGAACTGTTTGGCTTTGCCTTAGGCTAGATGACAAAAGGAGCTCCTGATTGGCTGCCCACAGGGCTACAGTTTTTCCAGTAACTGCCTGGCCCAGACCTGTCTAGCTCTTGGAAATACAAACTTAGGCCTAGACTCTCAAACTGCCAGTCTGGAGCCTATCATGGAGTCTGCTTGGCTTAGTCCTCATAATATCAGATAATGTAATAAATAATTTTAAATATAATAATTAGTAGCTATAAAGAAAATAAGTCTATATTTGTTATTCATCACTATTCTCAATAGTATAAAAGAAAAATGTAAAACTTACTGTAAAGTCACTTATATATTAAATTTGAGAGAGGATGCACTTAGCTTCTTTTAAAACATTTTTACATATAAAATTATTCATTATAACAGGTTTCATTATGGCATTTATACATTTATGTCATCCACTTTGACCATATGCATTCCTTTCTAAGCCATGGTTTTCTTTCTTGCTGCTGCTGAATACATTGCTAGAGTTAGTTTGAGGCCAAACAGAGTAGTTTAGTCAGAAGCAAAGAGAAGCCAGATTGAATCAGTCAGTTTGGAGAGGAGTTTGAGTCAGAACAGCTGAGTTGAACCAGGCAGCCAGAATTCAGAAAGAGCTAGAAAGGGTGAGCTTGTTCAGCAGTAAGCCTCCAAGGTAACATCTACATAAGATGAGTAGCATCAGTTTTACACAGGTTATCTTATGTTGTATACTGACCCAATTCCTGGTCCAAGTGGGACCCACTAGAGCCCACAGGAATCAGGAACTGCAAGGCAGCTGGAGACATGACCCTTCCAGTTTCCATCTGTGCCCTGGAGCTGACCCTGTGCCACAGCTATCCACACCACAATCCTGTCTGGAGAGAGCTTGTCTCCCAGGAGTGCTGACACACCTAAGATCATAGATGAGACCATCACTACTGGCTCAATACCTGGCCCAAGTATTGGCTCTGGCAACTTGCCCAGAGCCCTTAGGAACCAGGAACCAGGGAGCACCTGGGAACATGTAGCAGAAGACACAACCCTTCCAGTTTCCATCTGCAACCTGGAACTGATCCTGTGCCACAGCTATCCAGGTCACTTCTTAACAACCACCAATCAGTAGGAAAGCAGAAGTTACAGTTGTACCTAAAGACATTTACTTATAAAAGTTTATGGTTTGGCTTCCAGCTACAGCCATTCATTTTAAAAGTCAACAAGTTCTAAAATAGGGCCCCAATCAGATGTGTGCCAAGTGGGAAATCCCCTTGCTTGTTTGCTGACCTCTATAAATGTGTGCTTGAATGCTTAGTGCTTCACCCTTCTGTCCTACTGCATGAGTGATGACTGTGTGACACTGGCTTGAACTTGAATAAAGTCCCTTGTTCTTTTGCATTAGAATCGGCTCTTTGTGATATTTTGGTGCTTGTAAAATTAGCAAAACATCTTGGTGTGTTGGCCCGGAACACTAAGACCCCCTAAGAATCCAGATCTGAAAAAATCTTAATGCTAGCCTATAAGGAATTCCTGCCTGTATGTCTGTGTAGAACCGCAATAATTCCTTTCTGTGTGTCTGTGCCATGCAATACAAGTTCTGTTCCATGTATCTATTCCATACTGCCATCATTCCATTCCTGTCTGTGTCTGTCTATGTGTCTGTGGAGAACTGCTATTATTCTGTTCTGAAAAGAGGCCTAAAAATATGTATTTCATGGTTAGTGCAACTGGGGCAGAAGTGCTAGATATCCTTAATTACACAGGGCTTGAAGACATTCCAGACTTTGAGAGGGAGGAGACCTCTAGTGTCTCAATCAGGACTGGTTACAGGCTCAGGTAGCCATGGCCACTTTTCCTCCTGAAGGAGGGTAGAGGATGAATCTTTTTGTGTTTATATTTGTTGGTGTTCCTGTTGAATAATTGTCTACTCTTGCATTTCTTGTTATGGGGCAACATTGACTTTGACAGATTTAGGATTGGACAAGTACCTTTTACCCTTCCAGAATTATTTCTCAGTTACTTTAAAGATGTTAGGACCAGAGGACAGAATATTTCAGTAACCAATAGGAAAGAGAAACTAATAAAGTTCTGTAGGTCTGAATGACCAGGATTTAACATCATCTGACCCAACAGAGGTATTTCTGGACTTTAGACTGGTAACGGCCTTGAAAACATCATTTTTAGACCTAAGTCTAGCCAACTGGATCAGGTATCCTATATACTGTTTTGGAGGGACCTACTAGAGAATCCTCCTAACTGGCTTAAATCTTTTGACCCCAGACATCAGGCAGAAGTGTTCACTTTGGCTAACAAAAAGACCAAGGATGAGAAAGCCGAGACACCAGACCATCTTCCTCCTCCTACACCAGCTCCCTATCTGGTCCTCCAAGGATAAATGGAGAAGAATGTCATTTTTCCACCCCAATATTGTTCTTCTCCTTGGGCAGAACAGCAGCCTCTGCAGCCAGAACCACAGGCAGTAGAAGGGGCCTGGCTCATAGATTCAGAGCCTTCAAGGGGCAACTCCCAACCATGAATTCATTATCTTGCTCCTGGAGGCAGAGGGCCTGGTTGATGATCAGGGGAACCAACCCCACTACTATTAGCCCTTTGCCACTAGTAACCTTTACAACCAGAGAACACAAAACTCCCCATTTTCAGATAATCTTTGAGATTTAGTTAATCTCTTGGAGACAGTCTACTTTACTCACTTAATATGATTGACAACAGCCCTTACAGGTTATCTTCACTGCAGAAGAAAGAGAAGGCATGCATATAAAGGCCAAAAAATTGGTTCTTGGCCCCAATGGTGGCTTTCCTTTGACATTCCTGGTTTGTGACTTCAATACTGCTGAAGATAAGGGAAGAGTCTTAGTCTATTAAGCTTAGTCAAGCTCTATTGGCAGGACATACCAGCTCAATATTTTGGCCATGGTATATGGTATTAGTCAGGGACACAATGAGAGCCCTGCAGATTTCTTGAAGAGGGTTATGGAGGCATTTCAACAATGCATTCCTATTGATCCAGAATCACCAGAAGTGAAAGCAGCAGTAGCTCTAGCCTTCACCAACAAGGCAGCACCAGATATCAAGAGAAAACTCCAGAGAGTTGAGAGATTAAGAGAAAAGAGTCTGAGAGGGTTAGTGATAGTGACAGAGAAAGTGTTTAATGGAAAGAAGAGTGTGAAGAAAAAGCAAATTACAGAAGAAAAACAAATGGAGCAAAGACAGAGGAAAGAGGAGAACCATCAGACTCACATCCTTACAAGGATCATGATGGCAGCCAAGGTCAAACCAGAGCACAATAGGAGATGCCTAAAACAGATGACTTTTGGATGAAGAGATAAAGGCAGTCCCAAGCTAAGAGATCACCCCTACTTGGGAGAGAACCAATGTGTTTATTGTAAGAAGGCCACTGGACCAAAGAATGCCCCAAGCGAAAGAAGTCCATCCAAACCATGGCCTTACAGGATAGAGATGGAGATGTGGAATGGGAAGGTGGTGTTTGGACTCTCCTTCTGAACCTGGATAACCCTAAGAGTGGAGGGGAAACCCACCAGCTTCCTTGTTGATCTTGCTTAATCCTAAAAGTACAGCCTCTTCCAAAAAATCTGAGGTCCACAGAGCAACAGGAATTAAACACTACTAATGAAGTACCTGAAAACAGTGGTCTTGGGAATGGATTGAGTAACCCACGCATCCCTTGTTGTACCAAATGTCCATACCCCTTCTTGCGAGAGATCTCCTGATAAAAATAAAGTTACAAATATATTTATCCCCAGAAGAAGCCATACTATTAGCTTCTGATGAAATCCCATTTATGCCCTGACCATCACTCTACCCAAACAATCTCAGTTATTTGACCTTCTACCTACCTCAGAGGATGAAATTGCAACTTGGCCCAGTGCTTGGGTAGACACACAAAGAGTCAGGATGGCTAAACATTGGAACCCAATCTGGATTGAGATCAAGCCAGGGCCAAAGACTGAGTGGGACTGACAACAGTACCGCATGGCCCTGATTGCCAGGAAGGACATAATCCCCCATATCAGGAAGCTACTAAATGTGGGGATCCTGAGGCCATTACAATCAACCTAGATTACCCCTCTCCTCCCAGTCAAGAATTAATGATTACAGACCAGCACAGGACTTAAGAGAGGTAAACAATCCAGTCCTGGAGATCCACCCAATAGTCCCTAATCCTTACACTCTTCTGAATGCTATTGCTCCTGAGTGCCAAAGGAATATGGCACTGGATTTGAAGAAGCTTTTCTTCAGCCTGTCTTGGCACCAAGATCCAGGACCTCTTTGCCTTTGAATGGCATGATCCTGAGTGTGGTATTAGCAGACAGCTGGCTTGGACCTGTCTGCCCCAAGAATTTAAGTACTTACATATCATCTTTGATGAGGCCCTTCATGAAGACTTGAGTGAGTACAGAACCCAGTACCCTAACTTGTCTCTTTTACAGTATGTGGATGACCTCCTGATGGCAAGAGAAGCCAAACAAGTGTGCCTGTAGTGCACACAGGACCTCTTGGAGGCCCTGCAGAATTTGGGCTATCTAGCTTCCACTAAGAAGACCTAATCCTGCAAACCACCGGTGACCTATCTAAGTTACATATTAAGAGAAGATCAAAGGTGACACTCTGAGACCAGGAAGGAAATTGTCCTGCACCTCCCAATACCCAAGACTACCCACAAGGGAAAGGAATTCTTGGAGTCCACTGGACTCTGCAGAATATGGATAACAGACCTTTCAGAAATATCTAAGCCACTATATGAGGTCACCAAAAGGCCTTCTGAGAGCTTTATCTGGATGAAGGAACACCAGAAAGCCTTTGACACCACCATAAAGAACGACTTAATTTCTGCACCAGCTTTGTAATTGCCATATACCACTAAGCCCTTCCATCTCTTCATGGACAAGAGATCTGGAATAGTAAAAGTCCTATTGAGTCAGAAAATCAGGCTCAGGTGCTGACCAGTAGTCTACCTGTCAAAGAAATTAGATCCAGTAGCCAGAGGCTGCTCCCCCCGTTTTTGCATCATTTCTACCACAGACCTCCTGCCTAGTGGGCATGTACTACAGAGCTCACTCCATGTGCCCATGGGCCATATTACATCAAGATAAAGAATTCTGTGTACTTGTTCAGCTATTGCCTAGGATCATCTACCACATAGACAACTAAGTCCAAGACTTCCTGGATGGAATATCAAACTTGGCCCCTACTAGGGTCAAGTGAAAACCAATCTCAGCCCTGACATTAGATCTCATGGGATTAGGTATAACTGACACTGGCACCAGGATAGCCTCTCTAGTGTTGCAAAACAAACAAGATACTTATATAGAAAGACTAAAGAAAGATAGCGATCACTTCCAGTGAGTCTGTAGGCTCCCTGGCAGAGGTACTACTACAAAACAGAAGGGGCCTAGATCTGATGTTCATACAAAAAGGAGGACTATGTTCAGGCTTTAAAGGACAATGTTGTTTCTATATTGACTGTTCAGGGGTAGTCAGAGAATCAATGGCCAAAGTTAGGATGGGCCTTGGTTAATGTAAGAGAGAAAGAACAGTCCCAAGGATGGTTTGAATCTTGATTTAATAGTTCTGCTTGATTAACTACTCTGATATCTGCCTTTCTGGGGCCAGTTCTTATCCTGCTTATACTCCTTACTTTCAGTCCCTACATCCTAAACAGATTGGTCCAATTCCTGAGAGATAGACTTGGGGCTATTCAGTTTTTGGTCATGTGGAATCACTATCAGTTCCTCCAAAACCTAGACAATGAGGCCTTCACGCTCCAGGATGCCCCATGATTGGGCCTTCTAGTTATCAGAGAAAGGGGTGAATGAGAGACCAGGCCAACTTTGTCTTGGGTTAAGGCTCCAACTTAGAGAACATGACTTAAGGTTGAACTCCCTTTAACTACCTGGCCTGCACCTAGCACTGGTCTCCAGGTTACTCCCTAGCACCCACCAATGGAAAGCAGAAGTTACAATTGTACCTAAAGATATTTACTTGTGAAAGTTTATGATTTGGATCCCAGCACCAACAAATAATTTTAAAGAGCAACAAGTTCTAGAATCGACCCCCAATCAGATGTGTGCCATGCTGGAACCCCACTTGCCTGTTTGTTTGCCTCTATAAATTCTTGAAACTGGAGCCAAGGCTTCACCCTCTCATCCTGCTTCATCAGTGACAATAGTGACAATAGTGTGTGTGACTCTGGCTTGAGCTTGAATAAAGATCTTTTTTCAATTGTATCGGAATTGGCTCCTTAGTAATATTTTGGGGCTCAAAAACAAGCACAACTGCAGCTTTTCTCCCTGGTCTTTGCTACAGTTCCTGTTTTTATCAGATTCTGTCTGGCACTCCTGCCCTGGCTTCCCCATTATTGCAGAATATTTGATAACTGAAGATGAGATTGTGTTGTTTACTGGGAAAAATGGTTTCTAGTTGTGGTGTTGTTCAGATTTAACACACACTTTTAATCCCTCTCGCTGAAATAGAGACTCCACATAGTATAAACCTTTAATCCCAAACAATAAAAGTAAAGTTAGTTTGCATTAGGAAGTACCCATGTTTGAAAGCAACGTGTAATTGTGTATTATATAAATTGATGAATCAGAGAAAGATTTGACAGAACAATATATGCTTATGTCTCATGTGAACATAGAGAGGAGAGAGAAGTGACTTAAGAGAGAGCAGCACAGAAAAGAGAAGACAGTTTTACTGGGAGAGTTTTACAGAGACAGACTGATGAGAGAACAAGATAGACACACATGAAGCCAGAGAATGACAAGGAACCAGAAGATTAGAACAGATTGCCATAAGTAGCTTTCAGCCCAGCAGAACATAAAGTCAGAGTCTGAGAGGGAACCCAGATTGAGTCAGTCATCTTGGAGTGGAGTTTGAGTCAGAACAGGTGAGTTGATCCAGCCACTCAGTGTTCAGAAAGAATCATAAAGAGTGAGATTATTTAGCAGCAGGTGTCAACATCTGAAAATATTCTAGGCCTAGATTACACAGAAGCTAGAAGATTCCAAGCATAGGTCTAAGTTAGCAAACAGAAGCAGCCTCCAAGAGAATGATTACATCAGCTGAACAAAAGTGTATTGTACACTAGATAGTAGAGTATAATGACAAGTCAAATGAACTATTTCCTATACTGAGTTGATTTGGGACATTGGGATTTATTAGAAAAACAGAAAAGTACCCTGAGCATACAGTATTCAGGTCAGTATCAAGTTACTTTTGCAAACATCTTGGTTCCACCCTGTATATGGTAGGATTTTATCCTTGTGATAAAGTAGTAAGCAGATACAGAGGTAGTGAACAGTCAGTCCATACTTGAATGAGAAGATAGATACTTTAATTTTGGTGTATTAGACTTTATTATCTAAGTCTTGTGTGTCCCTGCCTATTATGTTAATTACAAATGATCAGTTGAGTAAATGCATAGGCTAGGTAAGACAACCAGTTTTCATCCCAAAGGACTGCACTTTGTGCTAGGCACATGCCTACAGGTGAGCTTTATTGTAAGACTGGTGGTTTTGTTGATTGTTTTTGACTATTGCCATGTTCTCCTTAAAACTGCCTTGGAAGCCTCTTCACTGAGCTTCATGCATCTTTGTTAACAAGCCTAAGTCACCAGACCTGGATAATGACAAATCTTTTAAGGACTCACTGTGTTTGTTTGAATAAAAAAGCCCCTCGTAGGTCATTCTGACTGGACCTTTCTGCTGAAACAGACTGCTGGCTATTAAGAATGAGGACATCCTGAGTTTTACTGACAAATGGATAGAACTAAAAAATATCATCCTGAGTGAGGTAACTCAGACTCAAAAGAACATGCGTAGAATGTACTTACTAATAAGAGGATATTAGACAAAAAAAAAAAAAAGTGTAGGACAGAATACCCAAGATACAGTCCACAGAACTCAAAAAGGACAACAGGTTGAAGGGCCCAAGTGAGGAAGTCTCAGTCCCACTTGGGAGGGAGAAGAAAGCAATCACAAGGGGGAAGGGCAGGAGGGATTTGGAAGGGGAGAAGAGGAAAACATGATCTGGTATTGGGTGTGTGTGCAGGGGTGGGGGGGACTGATGCCCTGAGGGCCAGTAGAAAGAATGGAAACAGGCAACCTTAGGAGGTACGAGGTTGGGGGTGGTGTGGTGGTGGTGGGGAACATCCAGAATGTAACAGACACCTGGGAAGTGAGATACTCTCAGGACTCAAAGGGAGGGACCTTAGATGAAATGCCCTACAGTGGGGCGAGGAAACTTGTAGGGCCCACCTCCAGCAGAAATCACCCCTAAGCTGCCCCCATTTAAGTCAGAACTAAAGTAGAGGGGTTTGCAGCCTCCTAGGAACTAAAACAGCTTCAGAGACTAGACTTACCTTTCAAAGGTTGGAAAATTTACTCAGGTAATGTTTGGGTAATCACAGGTGCCACCTTTTATAAGAGTTAGAAAGCAGAAATCTCAATTCTCCCTTGTACCTTTCTCTACTGTCTAACTGATGTGACTGACTCTCTGTCACTGCATTTCTGCTGAACAGAGCCTCAGGCACTAGTCACACAGGTTGGTATCATCAGACATAATTTCCTCAAAGCAGAAGTCTCATCTCTGGCTACAATGGTGTTTCTCCAGTTACTTCAGTACTTTAAAAGGCTGCAGCATGCACACAAAACACTTTCATTTCATTAAGAACAGGTTTTGAAAGGTCCTCAGATGATGAGTTTATTTTGTCTTGTCTGGATAGAGTTTTGATTTGCTCTTCAATTTTCCAGGCTGGAGACTAGGAAGAAAGCACAGGGTGTGGAGGTCTACTCTGTGGTCATCTCCCTCATCCTCACCATCCACTGACAGAGCAGCATCCTTGCTTGAAGAGCTGAACTTCTCAGATTTCTTTGGCTCAGGTACAGATCTGAAGTCTTGATCTTTTTGCTCTCATTCCTTTCATCCCCAGGACCATACCTGGAGTTTCCAGTTTGGCCTTGTGTGACACTCACCCTGTCTACTTTATTTTCAACTTTCCTTGATGGTCCTTCCTCAGAGGGCTGAGCTGGAGTACTTTATCTCCACCATTTCTGGGGACTGCTGGTCTGTGTCTGAGCTCCGAGATCAAGCAGGAGGGTTAGAGCTTCGCTTCACCCACACATTCTTCTTTGGTGGAGGGGCTGGCATAATCTATAGAGACTGGCTTAAGAGGCTTAAAGGTTAGAGAGTGACAGTCTTCTTTATTGAGGGCTTCATTTTCTAGAGACATCTCACTCTTTCCTTTGTGTATCTCAGTCTGACTTACTTTTGCCAGATGTGGCCATGGTCCCAGTCTGAGATGACTCACTTCCTGTCCTCAACCGTTCTCTTCCTGAGTTTCTTCACTTCCCCGATTTGGGTGTCTCTCCAGCGAGCTGGAGGTCTAGTTTTGGCTCATCCAACGGATACTGCAGCTTCTGCTCCTCTTTCTGTAGCTGTTCTTCTGTTTCTCTTTCTCTAGCATCTGTGTCAACAGACTTCACCTGATTATGTGTTTATAAAGATATAGAGGTGTAAGATATGTTCTGTGGGGGGTGTGGTGAGGTATGGTGGGAGGGGGTGCCTCAGCAGGACCATGTTGAGGCATCTCTTCCCCATGAGGGACCAGCCACAGGACTAAAGTTTATTCAGGGCATGGGGAGGGGAATTAAAAGGGTAGTAGAGGCAGAGAAAGGCAGAGAGAGGGAGAGAGTAGAGAAGTAGAGGCGGGCCATGGCCATGAGCACATGGAGAGAGTGGGAAGGAAAGAGCTCAAGATGGAAAGAGAGAAGCAAGAGGGAAGCAAGAGTAAGAGAGGGAGGATGGGGCAAGCAGCCCTTTTTATAGTGGGTCAGGCCTACCTGGCTGTTGCAGGTAACTGTGGGGGGTGAGGGAGCATACTTGACTGTTGCCAGGTAATTATGGGGTGGAGTGTAGACAGAATGCTAAAATCACCCCTCCAAAGATGAAAGCGGCTGGGCTGCACTAGGTGGTACTAGCAGAGGAGTCATCTTCTTTAGGCATTCTCTCAAGTTTTAGATTAAGTTTGGGTCTTTGGCCTCGGAGTGGGGTGGGGAGTAGGGATGGAGGGGCTGGAGTGTGGGAGTGTGGGGGGTAGGGTTGGGGAGATATGGAGGTGGGGGAGGAAGGGGGAACACGAGGGCGGCCCTGTCATCACGCTTATAATTATCCTAAGAGTAATCATCCCTGGAGTTCTATGATGAATCATTCGTTCTGCCATATCAATCTTCATAGCCATCCCCACCTCCTCTGTAGTCATTGTCCCTCTGAAACCCACTTCCAAATGCTCTTCTGCCACTGCTTATCCTGGAGTCATAGCATTGGTCATAATCTCAGCTGCTTATGTCATCATAATGATCCTGGACCCCATAGAGGTTCATATCTCTGTGTGGGCCATCCTGATGATGGTCCAAATACCCAGCCCTATACCAGTTTGAATCTTAGCGATCTCAGTACTTGTCTCCAAAGTTATCGCCTCTTTTAGGTAGATAGTCATCAAAGCTGTCTGTGGCTAGACGGGGCCTCCAGTCTGTGTCTGTTTTGTCTGAGTTTCCAATTTTTTATCTTGACCAAAGGAACAGTCATCTCTGTCTTTATCCCATCCTTGATTAGCAACATTCACTCGAATTCTCCTGTGAGTAGAGACTTTTCATTGAGACTCAGAGTACTGAAAAGAGAATTCAGGTCCTTAAATTCTGCATAGCCAAACCTTTCAACATGTCTGGATTGCTGGACTCACGAGGTACGCCTACAGCAGTGGTATTTAATCCTTTAAAGAATTCTTTAATGGAGTCTTCTGTGACATCATAGACTAGATTCCCTAGGAAAGCAGTATAGGGTGGCAACTTGGGAAGAGGGTCAATATTGGGTTCCCAAGCAGCCCATGGAACAGTGAGAAGTATGGAACGGCCAATTGGAGGTTCCCTCTACACCATCATCTTTACTATGTCAAGTCGTTGACACATCTCCTTTCAGATGTCTGTTTCATCAGCCCAGTTGACTGATTTGGGGACATAGGTGGTTCCTTCACCAGTTCCCCCATCCCCAGCTATAAAGTCTGTTAGGGAGATCATCTTCCCCTTCTTTTGGCTGAGGCTGCCATGTTGGGAGAGGGAGAGAGAATGCATGAGGTCAATAATACTTAATCCTTTTAGATACTGCTTTTATGTTTCACATTGATTACACATGTGCACACACCACACCCACACATGCACGCACACACACATACACATACACACACACACACACACACAATTGACACATACACAGAAAAAAGTGAATGAGCAAGATAGTGGGTAGTATAGAAAGCCAGAGAGGTAGAAAGATATAGATAGAGTAACAGAAGGAGATAAGAAAAGACTACTTCTTGGCCTAGCTGTCCATGTTACTCATAACTGGTGAGCCTGTGCTGCTTTCCACAGAGGCCAAATAAGTAGCCCACAAGCCTCTCCACACAGAACAAAATTAATGCAGACTTGTATTTACTTTTTCCTAGAAACTGAAAGTTTTCCATGAAACAGAAACGTGATATTTTTCCCTCAGAAGTAGTATAAATCTAACTTTCTGACAAAGTTGAATTCACACAAATCTCCAAAGTTAATAAAGTCTCAGAATCAAATAAAGCACTTCATTGACTAAGACTTCATTGATTGTATGTTAGAGTATTACTCTGTTCACCACTTAGACAGATAATTTAAGCAAAGATACAATGCTTTATTGATAGCCTTGGGCAGTTCACAAACTGATCACTCAAACTTCTAACACTTGGACATTTCTTTCATCTATTCTGAGGCACTTGACAATTTTGTTTTTCTACACTTGAGTAGTTTGGCATAAGTAGGCTATGATACATTTTAATCTCAGTAACAAATACTATACAACATCATGTCAAAACATCTCATTCTTACTCAGAGGATCTGATTGTAATTTGGAAAATGAAATATACAACTGTAGTTGGCAACTTCCCTATTGACTAACACTTTCTTTGGCAACTTTTTATACTGATCTTAAAATACCATTTATTTTTTAAACATAAACTGACATTTGATTCATAGCACTGAACTCAGTGACTACTACCAAAATTTATATGCATAATCAATTGTAATAAATAAATAATTGCCATTGATTGATTTTATAATATTGTTGGTGGGTGTTTTAACTTTTACTTTGAGATGACATTATTTTTCAGGAACAAATGTATTCTAGTTATATGGTACTTAGAGCCTGTTTCTATGCAAAAACTTTTAAGTAACCTTTAAAATAACAGCATTCAGCATTTCTCATAACTTCAAAATGATTCCAGTGTTAACCTCCTCTAAACTAGAACCCCATTGCCTTCAATAATAACACCCAAAGAAACTAAAGTTTTTCATTACCCTTTTTTTCCTGGGCACAAGCAATGTTAGAATAAAATATCAATGTTCAATACCATCACTTTTGATTCATGAAAGCTGCATGCTAACATCTGAAAATGTGACAAATGAGAGATAACAAGAGAAGGTAACAGGTGTTATATGGATGTAAAAATTTGATGGTATGTCTTGACAAGTTGAAACATTGTTAGCTAATCCAATATTGTAGGAATATGTACAACTGTGGCTTTTCACTCTCAGAAACTAAACATCTATTTTTTTTTCCACTTGCTGATGCTGGAAATTATTTTGGAAGATTGTTTGTTAATGACTGCAGTTGATAGAATGACTTAAAATAGTATCCATTTGAGTGTAAAGTCATCATTGTTTCCTCCTAGATAATGTATATGTGAGAGATTAATGAAATATTAAGCAGGATAGGAATGCATGCACAGATCTTTCAACTGGTAGATTACCATGGAAGCTCACAATACAATCCAAGTTGATTGGTTGAGCTCTGATAGAAAATACTCATATCATTGCTAGCTACCAGATCATAAAGCTGCAAGGAAATCTGTTCATATGTTTCTGGAAATTTTGGCTGCTTACCAGTAATTGGGACTATATTTTATGGCTTCCTTTTGACAGGATGTATTTTAATTCATGGACAATTTATAACAATTCTTACATTTCTTCTATTAAATATCTTTGCCTCTGGTCTTTTTTAGGGAACATCAATTATTCTTGTTAAATTAAAGGAAGTTAATTCTGTTTGCTGAGACACTTCTTCTATTCTTTATTGTGTGTTGCTAAATATATCAATACTCCTATTCCTTATAGTGAGGGAACTCTTGCTCACTGGTCTACAATGTTTCCACAAAAGGGAAATAGATGATATGGCCATTGTGTTTCAAGTGGGGTGTTTTCAGGCTGGAACACACAAAATTTCATACTTGATACAGTTTTGTAAGATAATTGGTAAGGTAGCTGAAGGTATGGCTTAGTGAAACCAACAAAACAAAACAAAACAACAACAACAACAGTACCAAAATACAGATACTGAGATACCCAGGCTATTAATGGCACTCTTGGAGCCGGAGAGAAGAAAGAGTGACTATCATAAATATGAGAAGCAAAGGACATTGAACTTTCTGTCAAGTACACATGCTGTCTATAAAACAAACACACACACACAACATTTTGCCTTATTTAAAAATATAACATAAAATGTTACTAAAAAATGAAATGTCATTTCTACCATAATATATTTTATAATAATTTTCTTTCAAGTTTTATGCTATAATATATTGATTACAGGCTCTTAAGAATGATTTTAACTTCCTTTTTTTAATTAGTTATTTATTAAATTTATTTATTTGTTAATTTTAACCTCTCCGTATCAGCCTGCCTCTTCTCACAGTACTCCCTCATGCAGATTTTCCTTGCATTCCACCTTCTCCTACCATATCCTTTATAATAAAGGTAAACTAAACAAAAAATAAATAAAATAAAATAAAACATAACCTCAAATATTGTCTTCAACTTCCCAAATTGGCTAGAATTATCTGCCATTTGAAGTAAAGTCTCTGAACATTACAATCCATAAAGTACTCAATAATTTCTTCTCTGGTAATCTTTCCAATAATGGACAGAAAATTGTGCTTGTCTTCTTAAAGACTTTGGAGTTGAATGTGATTTGTGCAGATCAGCAGACATGCTACTGAGGAAGGGCCTTTTCATCTTACTGACAGGGATCATATTGCAAAGCCAGAGAACTGGATGCTTGCCACCCAAGCAATTTAGGCTGTGTCTACCATTTCAAAAGAAACTTTTAGAAAATAAATATTTCTAGCAAGCAAGCTGTCAAAGTTGTCTGCAAAGATTATATGGTTGGAAAAGAAGGCAATGATATTTTTTCACTACTACATGTAACCATTATTGCTACCATGTGCATACCCAGCTGTAGTCTAAGTTTTTGGTTCTTCTAAAGATTATTTCTTAAGCAATAAGCTGGTCCTAACACTCTCCTGGCTGATAAATAGGTATCTAAAACCCTTTAAATGTCTTCAGTGAAGATGAAAAATCAATGATAATTTGGACAGGGAAGAAATGAAGAAAGAAATTAAAGACTTTTTAGAATTTAATGAAAATGAAGGCACAACACACCCAAAGTTATAGGAAATATTGAAGTGCTAAGAAGAAGACTCATAGCTCTGAGTGCCTCTAAAAAGAAACTGGACAGAGCATAAACTAGCAGCTTCATAGCATATCTGAAAGCTCCAGACCAAAAAGAAGCAGAATACACCCAAGAGGAGCAGAAGGCAGGAAATAATCAAACTCAGGGCTGAAATACATCAAGTAATTGGTAGTCTTAATTACTTGCTGGGTATTAGGTTTTTTTCTTCAACTGAATTTACACATGATCATTACAAAATATTAGTAAAATGTGTAAAATATGGTTGTTCATTTACACACAAACATTGAGTTGGGCTTTGTGTATTAGATGCCATTGTGTTCACCAGAAAATTTATTAATGACATTTCAGCATAGAGAAAACAAACCTGACTTTTCACTAATTTTTATTTCAGTATTTGTTTTTACATTAAATGACTTAAATAGTTATCACAGAGACCTTTACATACATTTTTACTGCTGCATTACTCACAATAGCTAAAATATACAATCAGCTTACACACTTATTGATGAGTGAATAAAGAAAATACCCACCTCTCTCTCTACACACGGAAAGAGAGTAAAGATTGCCAGTTCAAAGGTCCAGAAAAGAAAATCCTCCTGCCAGGTAATAATCAAAACACTAAATGTACAGGAAAAAAAAAAGAAAAAATATTAAAAACTGCAAGGAAAAAAGCTAAGTAACATTTAAAGGCACACACCTGACTGCTCAACAGAGATGATAAAATCCAGAAGATCCTGTACAGATGTCATGCAAACCTTAAGAGACCTCAGATATCAGCCCAGATTAGCAAAATTTTCAATCATCATAGTTGAAGAAAACAATATATTTCATGACAAAAACAAACTTAAAGTGTAACTTTCAACTAATCCAACCCTACTGAAGGAAATAGAAGGAAAACTTTGACACAAAGAGGATAAGTACACCCTCAAAACACAAGAAATTAATCAACTTGCATTAAAAACTAGAAGGAGAGAATGAGAGAAAATAGTTCCGCCTCTAACATAAAAATAATAGAAATTAACATGTATTGGTCATTAATATCTCTCAAAAACAAGGGGTTCAATTCACCAGTAAAAAGAAACAGCCTAGCAGACTGGATATGTACACAGGATTCATCATTCTGCTACATGTAAGAAACATACATTAAAAACAAAGATCAACACTACCTCAGATTAAAAAGGCTAGTAAAAGTATTTTCATGCAAACAGACCAAAGAAACAAGCTGGAGTCTAACACCTAGCAAAATAAACTTTCAACAAAAAATTATCTAAAGAGATGAGGAAGGATATTTCATACTCATCAAAGGCAAAACCACCAAGATGAAGACACAATCCTGAACACCTATGCTTTAAATGGAAGCACATCTGTATTTGTCCAAGAAACTTTTCTAATGCTAAAATCTCACATTGATCAGCAAACTACAAAAAGGAGGAATTCAACACCCCTCTCTCACCAATGGACAGGTCATTGAAATAGAAACTAAATAGAGAAACAATGAAACTAACATGTTATAAACCAAGCGGATACAATAAATATCTACAAAACATTTTACCCCAAAATAAATATTATACATTTTTCTTAGCAACTCCTGGAATATTCTCCAAAATTGACCAATATATTCAGGCATAAAGCAAACATCAACAGATACAAGAACATTGAAATAAATCCCAGCATCCTATGAGATTACCATGGATAAAGGCTGGACTTCAACAACAGATATAACACAAAACCTGCACCCTTATGGAAACTAAACAACTACTCTATAATAACTTGGTCAGTGAAGCAATAAATAAAGAAATTAAAGACTTTCTAGAATTCAATAAAAATGAAGGCACAACATCTGCAAACTTATGCCACACAATGAAAGCAGTGCTAAGCAGAAAATTCAGAACACTAAGGGAGTTTATAAAGAAATTGGAGATATCTCATACTAACAACTTAACACCTCACCTGAAATGCTAGAACAAAAGAAGCAAACATACCAAGAGGAGTAGATGGAAAGAAATAGTCAAGCTCATGGCTGAAATCAATCTATTAGGAACAAAGAAAAGAATGGAAAGAATCAACAAAACCAAGAACTGATTCTTTGGGAAAATCAGCAAAATAGACAAACCCTTAGCTAGACTAATGAAATGGCACAGAGACAGTATTCATATCAATAAAATGTGAAATGAAAATGGGAAACAACAGAAACCACTGAAATCCAAAAAATCATTAGGTCTCACTTCAAAAGTCTCTGCTCCATAAAACTGGAAAATCTAAATGAAATGGATATATGTCTAGATAAGTGCAACATATCAAAGTTAAATCAAGATCAGGTAATCTATCCAAACAGTCTCATAACCCCTAAGGCAATAGAAGTAGTCATTAAAAGTCTCCCAACCAACAAAACAAACAATAAAAAAGAGCTGATTTTGGTATAAAACTCTACCAGACCTCCAAAGAAGAGCTAATACCAATACTCCTCAAACTATTCCACAAAATGGAAACAATAGGAACACTACCTAATTGATTCTATGAGACCACAGTTACTATTATTCCTAAATCACACAAAGATTCAACAAAGAAAGAGAACTTCAGACCAATTTCACTTATGAATATCAACACAATACTCAATGAAATTCTCACAAACCGAATCCAATGACACATCACAATCATCCTGCACAACCATGAAGTAGGCTTCATCCCAAAGATGTATAAATGGTTCAATATATAAAAATCCATCAATATAATCCATTATAATATAAGCCAACTGAAAGACAAAAGAATCACATGATCATCTTATTGCATGCTGAAAAAGTCTTTGACAAACCCAACACCTCTTCCTGTTAAGAGTCTTGGAGAGTCCAGAAATATCTGCTAAGATCAACTGCACTGACTCCTGGGAGAGTCCCCTATTATAGGTTTCAGGGACTTTCTAAATATTCTACCCTTCCACCTTCTCCATGCAGCTCTAGCTTTCCATTCATTCTCCTGGACCACTGGTGTTGAAGGGATAGCAAGGTGGGATGTCTTACCCTCTCAGAGGAGAAGATGAATGGGGAGAAGGGGAGAAGGGGCTAGGTGAGGGAGGAGGGAGGGACCCATAAGGGGAGCAGTGTTTGGGATAGAAACAAACAAACAAAAAAATTAATTAACTAAAACAAACCTAAACCCAAAACAAGCAAAAAAAACAAAAACAAAAACAAAACAAAAAAGAAAGAAAAAAGAAAAAAACCAAAAACCAACCAACCAACCAACCAACCAGACAAACAAAAAAAAAACAAAAAACAAAAGAAAAAGAAAAGAAAGAAAGAGATACATCTCTATTTCTGAAATATGGAATTTTGGTCTTCAAAAACCTAAGTTTCATTTCATAAATCACTTGTAACAATTAAGGGTAGCTGTAAAGACAGGACATTCCTAAGGTCCCAAACTGAAGGGACCACCAGGCTAAAAATGACTTTATAATCATTCAGGAAGTGATGACATTGTTTTATTAATACTCTATACATGTTTTATATTTATTTTGAGTAAATACTGCATTCAGTTTAATAATCAATTGTCTTCCCTTACAAATGGCTACATGACTTTCATCATTATGTCTCTAACCCTCCTGAAAAATAAATTATGTGATCTTAATTTTCATCATATTCAGTAGATGGGAGTAATTAAGAAACAGATATATGTAAGACCATATAAACACTTTAAAAGTTCTTGATGTTAACCATTGCCAGTACATTTTTCAATAACACCACCACATATTGTAATTGTCCCATGTGAACAGACCGTGAAGTATTCTTGCTTATGTTATGTATTTTCAAAACTATATTTTCATCCCTTGATTGTGTAATGCTACACAAAATTTATTTGGTGATAGCGTTTTTAATTATCTTAGAAAGTGTGTTTATATATACTTTACGTATTATTTTATAAAGTATATTAAAGCATATGATTGCTTTATATTTCATTGAATTCAGAATATGTATTTATATGTATATGTAACTGTAGTCTTTATATAATTATTTAAATTTCTTTAATTGCATTTTAGATCAAATATTGGTCACTTTTCTGGAATTTGTTTTTCACCATATATGTACCTGCATATCATACCAAATGATCATTTTATATTTTGTTGTATATATGCTAACATGTTTTTATTAGTTTTCATATTGACTGTCTTGTACATACATATAACCTCTTATTGAGATCCTTTTACTTTTCTCATGATTTTCAAAGATTACAAAATAATTCTAAACTAGTTTTTAAATTTTATTTTATTTTATTTATTTATTTATTTATTTTTTGAGACAGGGTTTCTGTGTATAGCTCTGGCTGACCTGGAACTCACTCTGTAGACCAGGCTGGCCTTGAACTCAGAAATCCACCTGCCTCTGCCTCCCAAGTTCTGGGATTAAAGGCATGAGCTGCTACCACTGCCCAACTCTAAGCTAGTTTTTACTACTTAAAATTACCAAACAGGTTACAGTGTGCACCAGCCACATGCCACCTTGGGTGCAAACTCTGCGGATGGTTCCACCGTCCCCTGAGGACTTTCCACACCACAGGCACCCTAGCAAACCCAGGATCTTGGGATCAATGGTGAGTGGAATGGAACATCTGTTCCAAAACACTGGGAGTGGCCTGTGCAAGCAGGAACAGGGACACAGGAAACCCACCCAGCCAGCATCTGGGGTTCATTCACCTTGAGTGAAAACTCAGCAGATGGTTCCAAGGTCCCCATGGTACTTTCCATGCTGCAGGTGCCAAAGCACACCCAGGATTTAAGGATCACTGAGGACAGTCAGCCTCCAGAGAGGGCTCTGACCACAGGTCTCAGATGAGAATGCCATCTTGTATCCCAGGTCTCTCAGAGACCAGTCCATGCAGGAAAGCACTTGGGCCAGAGAAGCAACAGAGCTCCCTTTGGTCCTTCATCCTCAGCCAGGAGGCAGAGCTGAGAACCAGACCTCTAGGCACCTTTCTCGAAACAGGAAAGCTTGCCTGCAGAGAGGGCTCTGACCACTGAGACTCAGGAGAGAGATGGACTCCCAGGAGTGCTGACAGAGGCTAACAGAATCACAGGAGTAACAAGCTCCAGGCAGAGACAGCTAGAACATCTAACACCAGAGAATTCCAGATGGTGAAAGGCAAACTTAAGAATCTTACTAACAGAAACCAAGACCACTCCGCAACATCAGAACCCAGTAGGTCCACCACAGCAAGTCCTGGATGCCCCAACACACCTGAAAAGCAAGATTCAGATTTAAAATGATCTCATGATACTGGTAGAGGATTTTAAGAAGGGCATTAATAACTCACTTAAAGAAATACAAGAGAACACTGCTAAAAAAGTAGAAGTCCTTAAAGAGGAAACACAGAAATCCCTTAAAGAATTACAGGAAAGCACAACCAAAAAAGGTGATGGTGAAAGAGCCACAACATGAGGACTCCCCCACTTTCTGACTCAGGAGAGGTGACACCGAAATCACTCATGAGAAACGGTCTTGCTGCTAACTGTAAGAGGACTTTTTATTCCAAGAGCTCTCTTGGGCCCACAGTCATACACCACACAGGGGTAGCGGATCATGGCACCCCGAGTAGCTGGGTAAGGGGGTATTTAAAGGAAGAAACCACAACTCAAGGTTGTGGGGAGGGCATTGCTGGAAAATACCAAAAATACCAGGTAAGAGTCACAAGGAAGTGCAAAGTCACAAGAGTCACAAGGAATACCTGGTAATTGTGTGGGTTATTTCTCAAGACAATTTCTAAGAGCCCCTAACAATACCACATTTGCATAGCGGGTTCCAGCAATGGTTAGGGTGTGTCAGGGTGACATTTTTTGAAAGAACATTCCTTGAACCCAGGAAGCAGGTGGGTGGAGGAAGGTCTCTATCTGTTTTATGAGCATGCCTTGGAGCATTGAGTCACAAAGGTCACATTCTCAAGCCTGGACCTAAAGGCCTAGAATTTTGTTTTTATGTTACACTTTTTCATTGGAATTGAACAAAACCATCCAAGAACTAAGAGTGGAAGTAGAAACAATGAAGAAAACCCAAAGGGAGACAATTCTGGAGATAAAAATCCTAGGAAAGAAATCACCATAGATGCGAGCATCAGCAACAGAATACAAGAGATGGAAGAGAGAAACTTAGGTGCAGAAGATTCCATAGAGAACATGGGCACAACAATCAAAGAAAATGCAAAATGCTAACAGATCCTAAATCAAAACATCCAGGAAATCAAGACACAATGAGAAAACCAAATCTTAGGAGAGTACCTATAAATGAGAATGAAGATTTTCAACTTAAAGGACCAGTAAATATCTTCAACAAAATTATAGAAGAAAACTTCCCTAACCTAAAGAAAGAGATGCCTATGAACATACAAGAAGCCTACAGAACTCCAAATAGGCTGGACCAGAAAAGAAATTCCTCCCAACACATAATAACAGAACAAAAAATGCACTAAATAAAGATAGAATATTAAAAATAGTAAGGGAAAAAGGGCAAGTAACATATAAAGGCAGACCTATTAGAATTACACCATACTTCTCACCAGAGACTTCGAAAGCCAGAGGATCCTGTATAAATGTTATACAGACCCTAAGAGAACACAAATGCCAACCCAGGCTACTATACCCAACAAAACTCTCAATTAGCATAGATGGAGAAACTAAGGTACTCCAGGACAAAACCAAACACACACAATACCTTTCCACGAACCCAGCCCTTCAAAGGATAATAACTGGAAAACTCCTACTCAAGGAGCGAAACTATGCCTTAGAAAAAGCTAGGAAGTGATCCTTCAACAAATCTAAAAGAAGACAGCCGCAAAATCAGAATCTCAACTCTAACAACAAAAATAACAGAAAGAAACAATTACTTTTCCTGAATATCTCTAAATATCGATGGACTCAATTCCCGAATAAAAGGACATAGACTAATAGACTGGCTACATAATCCAGACCCAGGATTTTTCTGCATATAGGAAACCCACCTCAGGAACAAAGACAAACACTACCTCAGTGTAAAAGGCTGGAAAACAATTTTCCAAGCAAATGGTCCAAAGAAACAAGCTGGAGTACCCATTCTAATAACGAATAAAATCGACTTCCAACCCAAAGTTATCAAAAAACCAAGGAGGGGCATTTTATACTCATCAAAGGTAAAATCTTCCAAGATGAACTCTCAATTCTGAATATCTATGCTCTTAATGCAAAAGCATCCACATTCATTAAGGAAACTTTAGTAAAGCTCAAAGTACACATTCTACCTTACACAATAATAGTGGGAGACTTCAATACCCCATTCTCATCCATGGACAGATCCTGGAAACAGAAACTAAACAGAGAAACATTGAAATTAAGAGAAGTTATGAAACAAATGGATTTAACAGATATTTACAGAACATTTTATCCTAAACAAAAAGAATATACCTTCTCTGCACCTCATGGTTCCCTTTCCAAAATTGGCCATATAATCAGTCACAAAACAGGCCTCAACAGATTAAAAAATATATTGAAATTATCTCATGCATCCTATCAGATCACCACAGAATAAGGCTGATCTTCAATAACAACATAAATAATAGAAAGCCAACATTGACATGGAAGGTGAACAACACTCTACTCAATGATAACTTGGTCAAGAAAGAAATAAAGAAAATTAAAGACTTTTTAGAGTTTAATGAAAATGAAGACACAACATACCCCAAATTATGGGACACCATAAAAGCAGAACTTTAGAGGAAAAGTCATAGCTCTGAGTGAAAAAACAAAACAAAACAAACAAACAAACAAAAAACAAAACCTAGAGAGAACACACACTAGCAGCTTGACAGCACACCTAAAAGCTCTAGAACAAAAGGATGCAAATTCAACCAAGAGGAATAGATGGCAGGAAATAATCAAACTCAGGACTGAAATCAACTAAGTGGAAACAAAAAGAACTATACAAAGAATCAACCAAACCAGGAGCTGGTTCTTTGAGAAAATCAACAAGGTAGATAAACGCTTAGGCAGACTCACTAGAGGGCACAGGGACAGCATCCTAATTAACAAAATCAGAAATGAAAAGGGATAAATAACAACAGAACCTGAGGAAATCCAAAGCATCATCAGATCCTACTACAAAAAACTATACTCAATGAAACTAGAAAACATGGATGAAATGGACAAATTTCTAGACAGATACCAGATACCAAAGTTAAATTAGGATCAGATTAATGAGCTAAACAGCCCCATAAAGAAATAGAAGTAGTCATTAATAGTCTCTCAACCAAAAAAAGCTGAGAACCAGATGGGTTTAATGCAAACTTCTAACAGACCATCAAAGAAGACCTAATTCCAAT
Source organism: Mus musculus (assembly GCF_000001635.26). Taxonomy (NCBI): domain Eukaryota; kingdom Metazoa; phylum Chordata; class Mammalia; order Rodentia; family Muridae; genus Mus; species Mus musculus. The sequence continues at coordinate 47,508,556 of NC_000081.6, read as the reverse complement.
TCTCTTCAAAATATTGAACAGATACTCTACTCAATTCATTCTATAAAGCTACAATTACTCTGATATCTAAATCACACAAAGACCCAACAAAGAAAGAGAAATTCAGACCAAATTCCCCTATGAATATCGATGCAAAAATACTCAATAAAATTCTTCCAAAGAGAATCCAAGAACACATCAACATGATCGTCTATCATGATCAAGTAGGCTTCATCCCAGGGATTCAGGGATGGTTTAATATAGGGAAATTCATTAATGTAATCCACTATAAAAACAAATTCAAAGAAAAAAAACCTACATGATCAGTTAATTAGATTCTGAGAAAGAATTTGACAAAATCCAACACCCATTCATGATAAAAGTCATGGAAAGATCAGGAATTCAAGGCCTATAGCTAAACATAATAAAAGCAATATACAGCAAAGCAGTAGCCAAGATCATACTAAATGGAGAGAAACTTGAAGCAATCCCACTAAAATCAGGAACTCTCCCTACCTATTCAATAAAGTACTTGGGTTTGGTTTTTTTTTTTTTTTTGGTTTTTCGAGACAGGGTTTCTCTGTATAGCCCTGGCTGTCCTGGAACTCACTTTGTAGACCAGGCTAGCCTCGAACTCAGAAATTCACCTGCCTCTGCCTCCTGAGTGCTGGGATTAAAGGCGTGCGCCACCACACGCAGCCATATAGTACTTGAAGTCCTAGCCAGAGCAATTAGCCAACAAAAGGAGATCAAGAGGATATAAATTGGAAAGGAAGAAGTCAAAATATCACTTTTCGCAGATGACATGATAGTATATATAAGTGACCCTAAAAATTCCACCAGAGAACTCCTAAACCTGATTAACAGTCAGTGAAGTAGCTAGATTTAAAATTAATTCAAAGAAATCAGTGGCCTTTCTCTACACAAAGGATAAACAGTCTGAGAAAGAAATTAGGGAAACAACACCCTTCTCAATAGCCACAAATAATATAAAATACCGTGGTGTGACTTTAACTAAGGAAGGGAACGACATGTATGCTAAGAACTTCCAGTCTCTGAAGAAAGAAATTAAAGAATATCTCAGCAAATGGGAAGATCTCACAGGCTTATGGATTGGCAGGATTAATATAGTAAAAATGGCTATCTTGCCAAAAGCAATCTATAGATTCAATGCAATCTCCATCAAAATTCCAACTCAACTCTTCACTGAGTTAGAAAGGGCAATTTGCAAATTCATCTGGAATAACAACAACAACAAAAAACCCCTAGAATAGCAAAAACTATTCTCAACAATAAAAGAACCTCTATGCCTGACCTCAAGCTGTACTACAGAGCAATTGTGATAAAAACTGCATGATACTGGTATAGAAGTGAAGACCCAGAAATGAACCCACATACCTATGGTCACTTGATCTTTGACAAAGGAGCTAAAACTGAAAGACCTCCGAAGGGAAACCCTCACTCAAGTCTCGAGATAATAGTGGTCCCCACGAACTCACGAGAGACCAAACTTGATATAAACCACATGAGGCTTTATTCGGGGAAAGTCAGAGCTCTGGGGATGTCTCATATCCCACACAGGGGTAGATGAGTCGACCCCAAGGGGAAAGGGGCCCCAGTTTTTATAGGCCCTCAGGGGGGAAAGGAGAAGGACAGAGTAGGTGATTTCCTAATCTAAACAATATCTATTCTCAAGATATGGGTATGGGAGGGGTACAAGGAAAGAGTCTGGTGCAGGTGCAGTAACTCTGGATTGGCCCTGGCTGTGGTTGCTGGGGAGATTTTCTGACTCTTCCCCAGCAACCAATATCACAAACACCTGGCAGTGAGGTGCAACAGTGGGTACACACCTGGGTTCAAGGAACGGTCAGAACATTGGCAGACTCATGGGTTCAAGGAGCGGCCAAAGCATTGTGCACCTCTATTTTTCTAAATCAGTGAAGCTAGTTCTGCTAACAATGAAATCTATTTTGCCAATTTCAGGGCTTCTGTATCCTTTTACATTCTGTCAGGATCTTTCAAAACCATCCACTGGAAAAAAGAGAGTATTTCAACAAATGGTGCTGTCTCAACTAGGGGTTATCATGTAGAAGAATGTGAATTGATCCATCCTTATCTCCTTGTACAAAGCTCAAGTCTAAGTGGATCAAGAAACTCCACATAAAACCAGAGACACTAAAACTTATAGAGGAGAAAAGCCTCGAAGATATGGGCACAGGGGAAAAAATTCCTGAACAGAATAGCAATGGCTTGTGCTGTAAGATCAAGAATCAACAAATGGGACCTCATAAAATTTCAAAGCTTCTATAAGGCAAAAGACACTGTCAATAAGACAAAAAGGCCACCAAGAGATTGGGAAAGGATCTTTACCAATACTAATTCTAATAAGGGGCTAATATCCAATATATACAAAGAACTCAATAAGCTGCATTCCATAAAATCAAATAGCCCCATTAAAATATAGGGTACCAAGCTAAACAAAGAATTCTCAATTGAGGAATACTAAAGGCCTGAGAAACACCTGAAAAAAAGGTTCAACATCATTAGTCATCAGGGAAATGCAAATCAAAACAACTCTGAGATTCTACTTCACACCAGTCAGAACAAATAAGCTCAAACATCCATATGACAGCAGATGATGGAGAGGATGTGGAGAAAGAGGAACACTCCTCCATTGCTGGTGGGATTGCAAGCTAGTACAACCACTCTGGAAATCAGTTTGGTGGTTCCTCAGAAAATTGGGCATAGTACTACAGTAGGATCCAGCAATACCTCTCCTGGGCATATACCTAGAAGATGCTCCAACTTGTAATAAGGACACATGCTCCACTATGTTCATAGCAGCCTTATTTATATTAGCCAGAAGCTGAAAAGAACACAGATGTCCCTCAACACAGGAATAGATACAGAAATTGTGGTACATTTTACACAATGGAGTACTACTCAGCTATTAAAAACAATACATTTATGAAATTCTTAGACAAATGGATGTATCTGGAGGATATCATCCTGAGTGAGGTAACCCAATCACAAAAGAAATCACATGATATGCACTCACTGATAAGTGGATATTATCCCAGAAACTTGGAATACCCAAGATACAATATGCAAAACATATGAAACTCAAGAAGAAGGAAGACAAAAGTGTGGATACTTCGTTTCTACTTAGAATGGGGAACAATAGATGAATATGAACATCCACTTCTGTATTTGCCAGGCACTGGCATAGCCTGAGAAGAGACAACTATATGAAGGTCCTGTCAGCAAAATCATGCTTGCATATGCAATATTGTCTGGGTTTGGTGGCGGTTTATGGGATGGATCCCCAAGTAGGGCAGTCTCTGTATGGTCCTTCCTTCTGTCTCAGTTCCAAACTTTGTCTCTGTCACTCCCTCCATGGGTATTTTTTTCGCCATTCTAAGGTTGAACAAAGTATCCTAGAGAAAGTACTCAAGGAGCTGAGGGGTCTGCAACCCTATAGGTGGAACAACAATATGGGGGTTAACCAGTAACCCCCAGAACTGTGTCTCTATCTGCATATGTAGCAGAGGATGGCCTAGTCGGCCATCATTGGGAGGAGAGGTCCTTGGTCTTGCAAAGATTTTATGCCCCAGTACAGGGAAATGCCAGGGCCAGGAAACAGGAGTGGGTGGGTTGGGGAGCAGGGCTGGGGATGGGGGGGAGAATATATGGGACTTTTGGGTTAGCATTTAAAATGTAAATGAAGAAAATATCTCATAAAAAAGAAAAAAATAGTTGCAGATATATAAGTAAAACTGTGAATAATAGAAAATTTACACATATACATATGTTTATTTTGGGACTTTCTCCAAAAGGAATAATGGGGGACAAAATACCCATGGAGGGAGTTAGAGTACAGAAGGATGGACTATCCAGAGACTGCCTCACCCAGGGATCCACCCCATAAACTACCACCAAACCCATTCACTAGGCAGATGCCAATAAGTGCCTGCTGACAGGACCCTGATATAGCTGTCTCCTGCGAGGCTGTGCCAGTGCCCAGCAAATACAGAAGTGGATGTTCACAGTCATCCATTGGATGGAGCACAAGGTCCCCAATGAAGGAGCCAGAGAAATACCTAGGGAGCTGAAGGGGACTGAAGCCCCATAGGTGGAACTTCAAGATCAACTAACCAGTACCCCCAGAGCTCCTTGGAACTATGCCACCAATCAAAGAAAGCACATGGTGGGACTCATGGTTCTAGCTGCATATGTAGCAGAGGATGGCCTAGTCGGTCATCAATGGAAGGAGAGGGCCTTGGTCCTGTGAAGGTTCTATGTGCCAGGATAGGGGAATGCCAGGACCAGGAATGGGAGTGGGTGGGTTGGGGAGCAGGGGGAGGTAGGAGGGGATAGGGGGTTTTCAGAGGGAAAACTAGGAAAGGGAATAACATTTGAAATGTAGATAAATAAAATATAATAATAATAATAATTAAAAAACTACCAAACACTTCACTTTTAAAGAAAGAAGAAAAAAACATAGTTTTTATTTTAGAACATTTTATTAGGTGGGTTTACTTCTTGCTTTGTAATTTATGAGATATGTCAGTATTTCAAGTCCATCTCTGGCTATTACTGGATAGTTTGCATCCAGGGTAGTTGGAATCACAGCTGTGTTATTCAGACATGGAGGTCCTAAACCTCCAACTCTATTTCCACTTCTCACCTCTGCTATTTTTCTCAAGAATTCTTACAATGCCAATCACTGTATTCTGTGTTGGAACTAATTATAAATTTAGAAAACTTAATATACTTAAACACTAAGTACAATATTAAAAGCTAACTTTTTTTTTAGCCCAATCAGTGAAACACTGTTTTATAGTTCCAGCAAGTTTGAGACCTGTACTTGAATAATTTTACTCAATGCCACAATAGAGAAACTTCTGAAATAAAACTCTTGGCACTCCAGGAGACTATTTTTAACATTTCTCTTTTTCTTCTTGTCATTCCAGAATAATTATAATCCACATACATTTTTAAATTCTCTATTTTTGTGATCTACTACATTTCTTTGATAGTGAAGATAATCGATACTAAAATGAGTCTTTCATGTGCATTTTTTTTCTTTCCTGTTGCTACTATTTTAGATCAGATATTTGTATTTCAATTTTGGATAAACTTTATAAAAGTTCTTATTTAATTTTTGTCTTTTATAACTTAATTGCTGTGTCATTGTCGTAATTCATTTTACATTTATTTTATTTAGACTTTCATTTTATGCTACTCTTTTGTGTGTATGGATGTTTTGCATGTATATATGAATTTGTGCCTCATGATGACAGAGGCAAGAAGAGGGATTTGGATCTCCATGTGTTTAAGTTGCAAATTATTGTTAGCTGCCATGTGAGGCCATGGCTGGAACTTCTAGAAGAGCTCCTAGTTTTCTTTCCCAGTGAGTCATTGCTCTAACCCTTATTTTATATTTCCTAATCTAGTGAATGCCAACTTAAGGTAGTGTGGGATATTGGGAAAAATACTTGAAGCTCAATTTTATATCAATGAGAAAAGTAACTTCCGTTAGTTTTGTGAATAATAACCTTGAGATAATATGGTAATTTAAACAAAGAATGTCCCTCAAAGGCTTCAGTGTGTGAACATTAGGTCTTCAGTCGTTGTTATTTGGAGAACTATATACCCTGCAGGAACATGTATGCTATTACAAACAGGATTTAGAAATCCATTGCTTGCCCCTTTTAGTACTCTATGTCTGATTTCTGAATGAAGTTGTGAACTGTCAGAATCCTGCTTATGCCATCTGATGCCAAATCTTTTGGCATTATGGAGTTTCTCTGTGAACAATCCTTTCCATATATATATATATATATATATATATATATATATATATATTTTTTTTTTTTTTTTTGGTGAGAGTTCTGTACCACAGTAACAGAAAAGTGAGTTCTAGGAAGATTTAGCTATTAGGAAAGATTGTATTCATGGTTAAGTACCAAGTCAACAGATAAAAAGTAAAGCCAAGAAAGGCATTTTAGAGGAGGTAATCTTTAATCAAACAAAGAGAAATATTAAAAACCCTAAACCAACCGGGCAGTTGTAGTGCATGCCTTTAATCCCAGCATTTAGGAGGCAGATGCAGGCAGATTTCTGAGTTCCAGAACAGCCAGGACTACACAGGGAAACCCTGTCTCAAAAAACAAAACAAAAAATCAAAACCAAAACCAAAACCAAAACCCAAAACCCAAAACCCAAAACCCAAAAACCAAAAAAAAAACCAAAAACCAAAATCCAAAAACACAAAAACATTTGAAATTATTGGTGGAGTTTTAACTCCCTCCCCCCCACACACTTTTTTGGTAAACTATGGAGAAACTTACACTTTTAGAGATGTATTTCCATTAGTATAATAGTATAATTTCTGACAATAGTGCTATTGGTTCAAATAACTATAGCTTGCCAAAATAATTTAATTAGTTTTATTGCTACTAATGAAAATAAAAGAGTCTTAGGGTTACTCTATGGATAAAACATCATGACCAAGGCAACTTGGAGCACAATGATTTTATTTCACTCACAGTTTTGTATAAAATCAATGAGGACAGGAAGCAGCAGCTGGTGCTGAGGGCATGGAGGGGTGCTGCGTACTGATTTACTTTGCTTCTCATATCTTGCTCAGCCTGCTATCTTGTAGAACTCAGGACTACCAGCATAGGAATGGTACCAACCGCAGTGGGCTGTACCCTCCCCATCAATTATTAATTATGGAAATACCCTGACTACAGACTTGTCTATAGCCCAAATTTATGGAAACTTGAGGTTCACTGAGAAGTGACCCTGGCCTGTGTCAAACTGACATGAAAGAACCCAGTGCAGACTTAAGCTTATTTTATTCATGTATTCTAATAACTAAATAAATTGTAATGATATTAATATTGAAAAGGGGCAAATAGCATCAATTTCAAAAAGCAGATTATGAGTGGATTACAGAAGAAATACACTAGATCAGTGGCTCTCAACCTACCTATTTCTGAAACCTTTTAATATAGCTTCTCATGTTGTAATGACCCCAACGATAAAATTATTTCCATTGTTACTTCATTACTTTAATTTGTTCTTGTTGTGAATTATAAAGTAAATATCTGTGTTTTCTGAGGATTTTAGTTGATGCCTGTGAATGAACCATAAAAGGGTCACAACCCACAAGTTGAGAACTACTACACTGGAGGTGTGAACTCCAGCATTGAAAATCTAATGTAATTGTAGGTTTTCATTAATTTCATATATTCTTATTCTTTCTGAGCAAAATAATTATTCTTTCCTACTAATTATTAAAATATTTTTACTAATACATAAGGCTAGAGCTTTTAATTTTAAAATTATTGGTATATTTCCTACACTCAAAGGCACATATTTGTAATACACATTAAAGTAATGTTTAAGACATCTTTGGGCACAGCCAGATGAGATGAGTTGTACACAGTCCCCTGACCCCATTTTCTGGCTCTGGGCTCACCCTGCCATCCTAAGGAGGTCTGTGGGGCCTAAAGAATAATCCTACTTCCCCGTGGAGGACTTCATGGACCCCAGAAACACGAGATTAGAGCCCTCCTTCACCAATCCATTGCCATATGGGCCTGGGGCACAGCCAGTATATGTGGACTGTTCTTTGCCTCCTGGCTCCCATGTCTCACTCACAGCTCTCTCTGCCTTCCCTAGGATTTCAACTGCCATCAGGATCATCCAGTTAACACCAGGGACAAACAGATATCTAAAGAACAGCTTGTGAACACAATGAACAACGTCAACATCCAGGAAATTTAGAACACTATGAGAAGACATAACCTAAGAATAATAGAAATGAAAAAGGATATGATTTCCAGCTCAAAGGTCCACATGAACATGTTCAACAAAAGCATATAAGAAATTTTCCTAGCCTAAAGAAAGAGATGCCTAAAGACATACAAGAAGCTTACAAAACACCAAATAGATTAGTCCAGATAACTCTCCCATCATATAATAGTCAACATGCTAAGTATATAGAACAAAGAACTAATATTAAAAGATGCAAGGGATAAACCCATGTAGGCAGGCCTATGAGAATTAATTCTGACATTTCAACATAGAATCTAAAAGCCAGAAGGGCCTTAGCACATGTGTTGAAAACCCTAACGGACCACACATGTCAGCTACATAACAAAACTCTCAATGACCAAAGATGAAGAATACAAGATATTCCTTGACAAAACCAAATTTAAACAATATTGTTCCATTAAATCTGCTTTACAGAGGAGAGTAGAAGGAAAACTCCAGTGCAATTTGTCTAACTACACAAACAGAAAATGGAAAAAATAAGTTTACAGCAGTAAAACCAAAAGAAGAGAAACACACATACATGCACACACACAAACACACACACATACACCCATATACACACACACATACCATCACCACCATCACCACTACCACTACCATCACTATGACCACCACAACCACAAACAATGTCAAAATAACAGGAATTAACAATTATTAATCATTAATGTTTCTCAAGATCAAAAGACTCAACTTACCAACTAAAAGACACAGGTGAACAGAATGTTTTATATGAGAAACATACCTGGGTCGGGGGAGATAAACAGCCCCTCATAATAAAGGACAGCAAAACAGTTTTCCAAGGGGGGGAAGGCTAGCTGTAATATCCATTCTAAGATCTAATAAAATACACTTTCAACCAAAAGTAATGAATAGAAATGAAGACCCTTCATACTCGTCAAAGGAGAAAATTTACCAAGTTGGTATCTTAATCCTAAAATATATGCCCCAAATTCAAGGGCACCCACATTCATGAAAGAAATACTGATAGAGCTTAAATAACACATTGAACCCTACACATTAATAATAAGAAACTTCAACAATCCTTTCTCACCAATGGGCAGATCATCAAAATCAAAACTAAACAGAGAAATAATGAAATTAACAGGGGTTATGAATCAAATTGGCCTAACAAATTTCTATAGAACATTTAAGCCAAAAACACACCTTCTTATCAGCAGCTCATGGAACCTTCTTCAAAACAGACCATAAAGGTCACATAGCAAGCCTCTACAGATACAAGAAGATTGAAATACCCCTTGCATATTATCAGGTAACTATTAATTAAAGCTTGACTTCACCAACAACAGACACAACAGAAAGCCTACAAACTCATGGAAACTGAACAACTCTTTACTCAATGACCACTGGGTCAAAGAAGAAATAAAGGAAGAAATTAAAGACATTCTAGAATTCAATGAAAATAAAGGCACAACATACCCAAAACTTATTGGACAAATGAAAGCAATGCTCAGAGAAAAGTTTATATTACTAAGTTCATTTATAAAAAATTATGAGATCCTATAGTAGCAACTTAAAATCACTCATGAAAGCTCTAGAATAAAAGGAAGCCAGCATAGCCAAGAGTAGTAGACAGCAGGAAGCAATTAAACTGAAATCAATAAATTAGGAACAAGAACAATTTAAAGAATCAAGGAAATGAATAGCTGGTTCTTTGAGAACATCAACAAAATATACAAACACTTAGCCAAACTAACTAAAAGGCAGAGAGAGAATAGCCAAATTAACAAAATCAGAAAAGAACAGGGGTGGGGCACAACAACAGATACTAAAGAAATCCAAGAAATTGTTCAATCTTAACTAAATCTTAAAAATAAAGTCTTAAAAGCCTGTATTCCACAAAATTGGAAAATCTAAGTAAAATGAATGATTTTCCTTGATAGGTTATCAAACTTAAATCAATATCAGATAAACAGCCAGGTAGTGGTTGCACAAGCCTTTAATCCCAACACTTGGGAGGCAGAGGCAGGCAGATTTCAGAGCTGAGTTCTAGGCCAACCTGCTCTACAGAGTGAGTTCCAGAACAGCCAGAGCTACACAGAGAAACCCTGTCTTGAAAAACAAAACAAAACAAAACGAAACAAACAAACAAACAAAAAAAAAACCCAAACAATCAGATAAACAATCTAAACAGTGTGACAACCCATAAAGAAATGAAGTAGTCAATAAAAGTCTCCCAATCAAAAGAAGCCCAGGGCCAGATAGTTTAATTCTATGAAACTTTCAAAGAGCTCATACCAATACTCCTCAAAAAATTTAAAACTAACCAAAATGAGAACAGAGGGAGCACTGACAAATTTATTCAATGAGGCCACAGTCACCCTGATACCTAAACCACAGAAAGACACAGCAAAGAAAAAGAATTTCAGAACAATTTCCCTTATGAATATTTGTAAAAAACACTCAATAAAATATTCTCAAACCAAACTCCATAACACATCAAAACCATCATCCAGCATGATCAGGTAGACTTCATCCCAGGGATGCAGAGATGGTACAACATGTTAAAAGAAAAAAATCAATGTAAGCCACGATATAAAGAAACTGAATGGGGAAAAAAATACATGATCATCTTTTTCAATGCTGAAAAAGCCTTTGAAAATGCAACATCCATTCATGTCAAAACTCTTAAAGAGATCATACATGGCCCATACCTAAATACAATAAAGCTAATAGAGTGCAAGCCAATAGCACACACTAATTAAATGGAGGGGAACAAAAAACAATTCTATCAGGTATAAGAGAAGGTGTCCTCTTGCTCAGTATCTCTTCAATATAGTACTTGAAGTGCTACCCATAGTATTTAAAAACTAAAGGAGATCAAGCGGACAGAAAATGGAACAGATAAAAATTAAGGCATTGCTATGTAATGATGATATGACAATATACAAAAGTGGCCCCAAAAATTCTACCAGAGAACTTCTGTCGTTGATAAACACTTTTACCAAAGTGGCTGGTGAAAATTAATACAAAATTAATACAAAAACATCAGTAGCCCACCTTTATACCAAGGATTAATGGGCTGAGCAAAATTCAGGGAAACAACACATTCACAATAGCCACAAATAATATAAAATATCTTGGTGTAACTCTAACTAAGCATGTGAAAGACCTGTATGACCAGAACTTCAAGTCTCTAAAGAATGAAAATAAAGATGAAAATGGAAAGATAAGTCTCCCATGTTTCTACATCTGTAGGATTAACATAGTAAAAATGGCCATTTTATCAAAAGCAATCTACAGATTTAATGCAATTCCCATCAAAATTCCAACACAATTATTTATATTCCGTGATATAAAATTTCTCAAATTTATATAAAAAAAAGAGGCTATCTAAAACAATCCTGTACAATAAAAAAACAAACAAACAAACAAAAAAAAAAAAACAAAAAAACTTCTGGAGTTATCACCATCCCTGATCTTAGGCTATACTCTAGAGTAATAGTGATTAAAATAAATGCATGATATTGGTACAGAAACAGACAGATTAATCAATGGGATAGAATCAAAGACCCAGAAATAAACCCACACACCTATGGACACTTGAGTTTTGACGAAAAAAAAAAAAAAAAAGCCAAACCATATATGGGAATAAAAAGCACAAAATGTATGGTTTTATTCCCAAACCATACATGGGAATAAAAATGGTTCCTGTCTAGCTGGATGTCTGCATTTAGAAGAATGCAAGTAGATGCATATTTATCAACCTGCACAAAACCCTAATCTAAGTGGACCAAAGATTTCAAAAGTAAAACAGATATACTAAATTTAATAGAAGAGAAAGTAGGGAATAGCCTTGAACTCCTTGGTACATGAGGCTACTTTCTGAACAGAAAACTTAGTGCTCAGGCACTAAGATAAACAATAAATAAACAGGAACTCATGGATCTGAAAAGCTTTTCTAAGGCAGAGGACACCATCAACTGGATGAAATGTCAGCCTACACAATGGTAAAATTTCTTCACCTGTATATGTGAAAGAAGACTAATAATATCCAAAATATAAAAAGAACTCAAGAGATTAGACACAAAAAAACAAATAACCCAACTAAAAACACGCATATAGAACTAACCAGAGAATTATTAATAGAGGATCTTTAATGGCCAAGAAACATTTAAAGAAATATTCAACATCTTTTGTGATCACAGAAACTGAAATCAAAATGACTCTGAGATTCCACCTTACTAAGATCAAAAACTGAAGGTAGAGCACATACTTTCAAGGAAGAGGATCAAGGGAAACACTAGTATGTTGCTGGTGTGTGTGGAAACTTGTTCTTCCACTTTGTAAATCAATTGAGCAGTTTCTAAGAAAATTGAGTATAATTCTATCTGAAGACACAGCTGTGCCACTTCTGGAATTATAACCAAAAGATGTCCAACTATACCACAAGCACACTTGCTCTACTATGTTTCTGGAAGCTTTATTCATAACAGCCAGAAACTATATACAACCTAGAAACCTTCAACTGAAGAGAAAATGAAGTTCATTTGTACAATGGAATACTACACAGCTGTTAAAAATAAGGACATCATGAAATTTGCAAGCAAATGGATTTAACTAGAAAATATCATGCTGAGTGAGGTAACTCAGACCAATAAGGACATGCATGGTATGTAGTCACTTCCAAGTGTTTATTAGCCATAAAGTACAAAATAACCATGCTACAATCCACAAAACCAAATGTTATCCCCTTTCCTGGTTCCCCTGGCCCAGAAATCCCTTACCCTATCCCACTCCCCCTACTTCTGTGAGGGTGTTTCCCCATCCATCCAGCCACCTACTCCCACCTCCCTGCCTTTGCATTCCCTTACTCTGGGATATTGAGCCTTCACAGGACCAAGGGCCTCTTTTCACACTAATGTCTGACAAGGCCATCCTCTGCTACATATGTGGCTGGAGCCATGGGTCCCTCCATGTGTACTCCTTGGTTGGTAGTTTGTTTTGTTGGAATCTAACTTCTTATTTTATTTTATTTCATTTTATTTTAGTAAATTATTTAGTTAAGTCATCACCCCCCTCCTAACACATGTTAGATATTAGCCATCGGTCAGATGTACAGTTAGTGAAGATATTTTCCAAATCTGTAGGCTGCCATTTTGTCCTACTTAGTCATCAAGGAAATGCAAACCAAAATAACCCTGAGATTTCACCCTACACCAGTCAGATTGAATAAGATCAAAACCTCAACAACAGCATGTTCTGGTGAGAATTTGGAGAAAGGGGACCACTGATTCATTGCTAATGGACAAGAAACTTGTCCAACTACTCTGGCAAATAATCTGGTGGTTTCTCAGAGAATTGGAAATAGTTCTATCTGAAAACCTAGATATACTGATCCTGGGCATTTACCCAAAAAAATATTCCAAAGACATTTTCTTCACTATGTTCATAGCAGCTTTATTGATAATAGTCAAAAACTGGAAACAGCCCAGATGTTCCTTAACCAAAGAATGTATGCAAAAAATGTGGTACATTTACAGAATATAATACTATTCAGCTATAAAACAAGGATGTCATGAGTTTCACCTGCAAATGGATGGAACTAGAACATATCCTGTGTGAGGTAACCCAACCCAAAAGGACAGACATGGTATGTATCCACTGATAAATGGATATTAACCATTAAGTACCAAATACGTACCTCCAAAGAACTTAATAAGGATGGTCCAAGTGAGTATGTTGGGGGGTGGTTCTGATGTTTCGATGGGTAATTTTCATGTTAACACTAAAGGTCTTGTTCCGTAATTGGTTCATGATCTATCAATAAAGATGCTAGCAGCCTATGAGCTGGAAGGAATAGGAGGGACTTCCTGAATTCTCACAGGCAGATTAGAAGACACAAGGGGGGGGGCATATTTGCCATACTTTGGAAGGAAAAAGAGCCATCAGCCATTAAGATCTTGGGTAGAGTGACCCTTGGCCATGTCCACAACTGGGCCTGGTGTAGCAGGTGGGGTATAAGAAACTAATTAAGCTGAAGGCAGATTTACGAGGCTGAACAAGGAGAAGGTGACTGAGCAACTAAAGTTGAGGGCAGATAAGGTGTGTTGAACTAGAAGTGAAAAGAGGGGTGTGATGGCCAAGGAAGTCTTAAAAGAGACTGCCAATGTGCTGCCACTATTAAAAACAAGTTAATGTGTATGTGTTTTTCATCTGCATATCCAGGGTGGCCCCTGGATGGGGGCTGCAAGCATGGTCTGCTTAGAGCTTAAAGTGGGGGATAGCAAAACTTACATGCTAAATGAGTATATGAGAATCTTACTTAGCCGGGCAGTGGTGGCACATGCCTTTAATCCCAGCACTCAGGAGGCAGAGGCAGGTAGATTTCTGTGTTCGAGGCCAGCCTGGTCTACAGAGTGAGTTCCAGGACAGCCTGAGCTATACAGAGAAACCCTGTCTCAAAAACAAAAAACAAAACAAAACAAAAAAGAATCTTACTTAGAAACGAATAAAATAGTTATAGGAGGCAGAGGGAGAGAGGGATCTGGGTGGAAGTAGGTGGGCAGGAACAGGTGTGGAGAGTGACAGCAAAGAGGGCCAGAAGGCCAGAAGAATAAATGGAAATCTGCATCTGATGGGGCTTGGGTGATTGAGGTAATCTCTAGGAACTACCAGAGACCTGAGAATGGGGCAGCTCCCCAAATGAATGTTGTTGACCTTATCAGAGTTACCTAATAGTAAGCACATGGAACCTGAAGAGGCAGAAACACCAGCAGAAGGTTAAGGACATCAATCCACCCACAAAACTTTAGACCCCAAATTTTTCCTGTCTAAAAGAAATGCAAGGGCAAAGATGGAACAGAGACTGAGGGCATGCCCAACTAAAAACTATCTAAACTTGAGACCCATCCCATGGACAAGCACCAATTCCGGACACTTTCAATGATACTCTCTTATACTTGTAGACCAGAGCATAACTGTTCTCTGAGAGGCTCTACCTGGCAGCTAACTGAAACAGATGCAAATACCAATAGCCAAACATTGGACAGTGTTCAGGGTCTCTTATGGAAAAGTTGGGGGAAGGATTGAAGGTACTAAAGGGAAAAGGAACTCCAAAAGAAGACCAACAGAGTCAAATAACCTAGAACCCAAGGAGGTCTCAGAGACTGAACAACCAACCAAAAAGCACACATGGGTTGGACTGAGTCTCCAAGCACGTTTGTAGCAGACATGCAGGTCAGTCTCCATGTGGTTGCCTGGCAAGTGAATCAAGGGCTTTTGTAGCTTGATCGAGGTCTTACTTGTCTGGCCTCAGTGGGATAGAGTGTGCCTTATGCAGCAGAGACTTGATGTGCCAATATGAGGGTATACTCAGAGGTCAGGGCTCACCTTAGAAGAGAAGGGTGATGCTGATAGAGGACTTTAAGAAGGGCATAAAGAAATAACTCCCTTAAAGAAATACAGGAGAATGTAGGCAAAAAGATAGAAGACCTTAGAATAAACACAAAAATACCTTAAAGAATTATGAGAAAACACAACCAAATAGGCAAAGAATTGAACAAAACAATCCAAGATCTAAAAGTAGAAATAGAAACAATAAAGAAATCACAAAAGGAGACAGCCTTGAAGAAAGAAAACCTAGAGAAGACATCAGAAGTCATAGATGAAAGCATCACTAGCACAATACAAGAGATAGAAGAGAGAACCGCAGGGGCAGAAGATACCATAGAAAACATTGACAGAACAATCAAAGAAAATCCAAAAACGCTTCTAACCCAAAACATCTAGGAAATCCAGGACACAATGAGAAGACCAAACCTAAGGATAATAGGTATAGAAGACAGTGAAGACTCCCAACTTTTTTTTTATTACGTATTTTTCTCAATTACATTTCCAATGCTATCCCAAAAGTCCCCCACACCCCCCCCCCCACTCCCTTACCCACCTATCCCATTTTTTGGCCCTGGCGTTCCCCTGTACTGGGGCATATAAAGTTTGCCTGTCCAATGGGCATCTCTTTCCAGTGATGGGCTGGGGCCTAGCAAACACAGAAGTGGATGCTCACAGTCAACTATTGGATGGATCACAGGGCCCCCAATGGAGGAGCTAGAGAAAGTATACAAGGAGCTAAAGAGATCTGTAACCCGGTAGGTGTAACATTATGAACTAACCAGTACCCCGGAGCTCTTGACTCTAGCTGCATATGTATCAAAAGATGGACTCCCAACTTTTTTTTTCCTTTTTTTAAAAATTTTTTAATTTTCTATTAGGTATTATTCTCAGTTACATTTCCAATGCTATCCCAAAAGTCCCCCCATACCCTCTCCCCCACTCCTCTACCCACCTGTCTTAGTCAGGGTTTCTATTCCTGCACAAACATCATGACCAAGAAGCAAGTTGGGGAGGAAAGGGTTTATTTGGCTTACACTTCCATACTGCTGTTCATCACCAAGGAAGTCAGGTCTGGAACTCAAGCAGGTCAGGAAGCAGGAGCTGATGCAGAGGCCATGGAGGGATGTTCTTTACTGGCTTGCCTCACCTGGCTTGCTCAGCCTGCTTTCTTATAGAACCAAGACTACCAGCCCAGAGATGGTTCCACCCACAAGGGGCCTTTCCCCCTTGATTTTCCCCTTAATTGAGAAAATGCCTTACAGTTGGATCTCATGGAGGCATTTCCTCAACTGAAGCTCCTTTCTCTGTGATAACTCCAGCTGTGTCAAGTTGACACAAAACTAGCCAGTACACCACCCATCTGGAGGATATCATCCCTAGTGAGGTAACCCAATCACAAAAGAAGTCATTAGATATGCACTCACTGATAAGTGGATATTAGTTCAGAGACATAGACCATCCAAGATACAATTTGCAAAACACAAGAAAATCAAGAAGAGGGAAGGCCAATGGGTAGATACTTCATTCCTCCTTAGAATAGGGAACAAAATACACATGAAAGGAGTTACAGAGACAAAGTTTGGAGCTAAGGCGGAAGGATGGACTATCCAGAGAATACCACACCTGGGGATCCTTCCCATAATAAGCCACCAAACCCAGACACTATTGCATATGCCAGAAAGATTTTGCTGAAGGGACCCTGTTATAGCTGTCTTGTATGAGGCTATGCCAGTGCCTGGCAAATACAGAAGTGGATGCTCACAGTCATCTGTAAGATGGAACACAGGGCTCCCAATAGAGAAGCTAGAGAAAGCACCCAAGGAACTGAAGGGGTCTGAAAATCTATAGGTGGGACAACAATATGTACTAACCATTACCCCCAGAGCTTGTATCTCTAGCTGCATATGTAGCAGAATATGGCCTAGTAGGCCATCACTGGTTAGTGAGGCCCCTTGGTCTAGCAAACTTTATATGCCCCAGTACAGGGGAGTGCCAGGGCCAAGAAGCAGGAGTGGCTGGGTAGGGGAGCAGGGTGGGGGGAGGAGGGTGTAGGGAACTTTCGGGATAGCATTTGAAATGTATATAAAGAAAATATCCAATAAAAAATATCAAAATACCACAAAAAATGAATTGAAGACCCAGGCATAAATATATAAGCATATGGATCTCAATTTTTAACTAGGAAGCAAGAAACTCATACTGCCAAAAATGTAAATAAACAAACAACCAAAACCCCACATTATCTTAAACAAACTGGTAACTCCATGTAGAAGAATTCATATAGATCTATACATATCAATCTGAGCAAAGCTCAACAATTAATGTTTCAGAGATATTATCGTTGGCACAAATACTTTGAATATGATAGCAGAGAATGTGGTGAATACTCTCGAACTCACTAGCACAGGAAAAGCCTTTATAAACAATAGCAGCAGCAACAACAACAAAGCATTAGAAAAGACACCAAGAACAACAATTATTATTAAGGAACTCATTAAATTGGGAAAATTTAGAAATGCAAAGAATACTCTCATTCTGACAACGCAGCAGCCCAAAGAGTGGCAAAAGATGTTAGCTAACTGTATATCCAGTAGAAAGTAATATTTAAAGTAAATGAAGAACTAAGAAAATTTAAATAGGAAAAAAAACTCCAATTGATAAATGAGTACAATTCTAAACAAAAAACTTTCAAAAGTGAAAATGCAAAGTTGTGTGATACTCTTACATAAATGTTCAACATTCTTAGCCATCAGGGAAATGCAAATCAAAAGAGAGTTTATGTTATGTCAGTCAGAAGGACCAAGATCAATAAAACATATGAATGCTCATTCTGGGAAAGATGTGGAGTAAGGAGAACACACATCCGTTGCTGGCGTGAGTTCAATCTTGTAAAACCATTATGTAAGTTAGTCTACAAGTTCTTTAGGATCTATCTCAAAATTGATCATACCATTCTTAGGCATATTCTCAGAGAACAGCATACCTTACTATGAAAACACATGCTCATATTCATTGCTGCTCTATTCATAATAGCCAGAAATCAAAACCACACGATACATCCAGCATTGAATGATTGGATAAAGTGTGGTAAATTTACATAATGGGATATTCTTCAGATATTGAAAAATGGGTTCATAATATTCAAATGTAAATCGATAGACCTAAGATAACAATCTGGAGTAAATTAACCCAGACCTCAAAAGAAATTTATGGTATATTTTCACTTTTTTGGTGATGTTACTTCTTAAGTCTCCAGTGAGAACTTTACAATCTATAAAATCACAGGAGGCATCTATAAAATTAGAAATTAATCTGGACCTTTGAATTGGGAAGACACATACCTTTAGTCTTGGTCTTGAGTGAGGAAGACACACCTTTAACTGGGCCACAGTTTCTGCTGGAAGCCATTGTAATGCCATGGAAGAAAGTTTTCCTTTTTTTCTGCTTGTCCTTGCCTTGGTAGCAAGTCCATTCCTTCAATGGTCTTCTTTGGGATTCAAGCACACAGTGTAGATCACCTGTGAGATCCGGGAGACCAAAACTTGTAGACTGAGCAATCCCTGGATTTTCCATTCACGACCAACCATTGTTAGAATAGCAGGACTAAAGCCTTTATGTCATTTTAAAAACAAATCCCCACTTACCTCCTCTTTCTCCTCCTCTTCCTCCTCCGCCTCCCCCCCTCCCTCCTTCTCATCATCAGAAAAGCTTCTTCCTGCTATAGATGGTATCAAACACACCTGGAAGTGTGCATAGGGTGAGAGAACTTGGAACACTTGTGACAAATGGAATGTTTCTAACATTTCCCTTCCCTCATGGCTTAGGAAATCCTGCAATAGAGCAGAAAGAAAGATTCTAACATCCTGAGTAATGGGGAAACAAACAAACAAACAAAAAAGCAAAAAAAAAAAAAAAAAAAAAAAAACCACAAAAACAAAAACAAAACAAAAAACAAGGTTACTTAAATATATCATGCCCAACAATATATCATGCCCAACACTATCATATGAACTTTACTTTCTGAGACTGGCTGAATGCCAGTTAAGGTCAATGCCTGATGTGTCCCAATCTGAAGAAAGAAATGAATACATTTCCCCTTCTCTACAAACAATCCCCAATGAATAACCACTTGCAAAGGAAAATAAAATGTTCTCCAAGGTAGTCTCCCTGGGAAAACAAACCATCAATCTTACTAGTAAGGCCAGATATATACCCAACAATAGATGAACTCAATATTTTGAAGTTTTTTTCTTTTCTTCATACCATTTAGTCTGGACATTTTTTCATTACTTTATAAGACTTTTGCTTAAATTTCATGGTTTCCTCTTTCTCTCCTTCTTTCTTTGATCTTTCTATCTCTGTTCTTTCTTTCTTTCTTTCTTTCTTTCTTTCTTCCTTCCTTCCTTCCTTCCTTCCTTTCTTTCTTTCTTTCTTTCTTTCTTTCTTTCTTTCTTTCTTTCTTTCTTTCTTTCTTTCTTTCTTTCTTGTCTCTTGCTTGCTTGGTTGCTTTACTCAGCATTCCATATATAGCACTGGTTATTCTGGAACTCTCTTTGTGTAGACCAGGCTGTCTTCTAATTTAGAGATCCATATACCTCTGCATCCAGAGTACTGGGACTTAAAACAGGTGCCACTAACCACCCCCACCCAGCAATTTTTTCAGGATAATTTTACGTAAGTCACTGTTTGCATCTTTGTAACTCTACTTGTTTTTGCCTTGTGCTTTTTCTTTGGCTCTTTGTTTTTCTACTAATTTGCCTTTTTTGTTCTATTCAGTATTGTTTGTTTTTATTTTATCTTATTTGTACTATTTTTCCTTTAAATTAAATGCCTGATTGTTTTCTAGTAAACAAAAGCAAGAATGGGTGTAGGTTTGGATAGATAAGAGGTGGAAATGATCTCAAAGATGTTGGGAGAAGTGGCACTTTCTTGTATAAAAGTATTTTAAAAATGTAACAATATATTTGAATAAATTTGATGTGTAAGAACCTCTGAAACAGATGAATTCATGAAGAAGAGGATACTTTAATCACTAACTGAAGATATAATTTGTTAAGTTAGAACACAGCTGATGTAAGATCTGAAACAGTGACAGTAGTGCATACGGCTGTTGTTAGGAACAAAAACAATAGAAACAGACAGAGTAAAGCCAGGTCACCTCTGAGAGTCTTGCACATAGAGATATCTACGTATATCTTCCAGGTTCTAAATGAAAGATTTTCTCTACACCAGTAATAGTTTCTTAATAAGAGATTGTTATTATTATTATTATTATTATTATTATTATTATTATTATTCAGTAGGGGGTTGCATGTGTACACATACATGTGCATGCAACAGTAACTGTTGGAGGTAGGAGGAAACCTTTCAGGAATTGCTTTTCTCCCTCTATTGTGGAACAAGGAAACTGATCTCAAATTGTAAGTGTTACCTGGTAAGTGTTTTATCTGCTGATCCATCTTTCTGGCCCCAGATAATGAGCTTAATGTATACAAAGAAATTATACCCGTGCTTAACTTGTGTCAGTATGTTGAGCTTCAGAAATTCTGGGAATTGTTACCAGCAGTATTTTAAAGTACATGGTTTCAACCTCCTTAACTAGTTCTTACTTATATTTAGATGGACTTTATTTTCCCTAGTACTTAGCCCAGTTGATAAGCTGTTAAATAAAGTTCTTGGTCTTAAGTTCCTCTGACTTTGTTTGGGTTTTACTGCTGGAAAGAGACAACAAGTCCATAAATTCATAAAGTTCATAAGTTCATAAAGGATAGCATGTAATTGTGGTCGTCTTATAGGTTCACAGATTGAGTCCATTATAACTAAGGCAGGAGCATGACAGCATTCAGCCACACATGGATCAGAAGGAGCTGATGTGAAGGCTGCTAGGAGAAGACTGTTTCCAGAAGATAGGGAAGTCTTAAAGCCCACCCCCACTGTGACACACTTCCTCCAACAAGGCCACACCTATTCCAACAAAGTCATAATTTCTGATAATGCCAGTTCCTAGGCCAAATATATTCACACCACCACATGTATAAAGATTCCTTGAACTATTCCACAAAATAGAAACAGAAGGAACACTACCTAATTCATTGCATGATGCCATAGTTACTCAGATACTAAATCACATAAAGACTCAACAAAAAGAAAGTACTTCAGAACAATTTTTCTTATGAATGTTGATGCAAAAACAGAACCCTTCCTTTACACAAATGATAAACAGGCTGAGAAAGAAATTAGGAAAATAACCCCCTTCAGTTATGTAGTAGCATGAAGAGAGTTTCTGCTCCATGCTACTAGCACTGAAAACAGTGAATCCATGAGTCAAGGAAAACAGATGGTGGCCTCTTGACAACAGTAAGAAAATACATTTACCCAGTGCCTCTACACAAGATTTCATGCCTTCCTATGATATAATATTTTGTGCCAGCAAGACATATCAGAATTATCGTCTCTAAGACTGAAAGACCTCCTGTATTGTTTTGTTCCAATGGAAATGACAAGATTGTTAGAACAGCCATAAAAATCAATACTTTCAACAATGTCTGACCTAAGAACTTCAAGTATGATTCTGTTCACTTAAGTCCTCGTCACTAATGTAAAGAAAAATATACAATTGTGTGTGACTTTAATCTACCTTTGATTCAATCAACAGGTTCACCTGAGGCAGTGCTGCCATGAAATAAAATCTTAGCTGGAGATAAAGGACTGACATACAGTTCAAACTTTGATGAAGGAGGTTAAAAAGTACATAATGAATTTCTGGATTATTTAACCACAAATAAATATAAGCTCTATGTTCAATGAAAAATTAAATGTACAGGTCCAAACTTGAACTTTTAGGGATGAGAATGTTGAAAAGGTTGCTATAACAAAAATGATATTTAAATGGGCATATGGATAATATTTAAAGATTATCCACTGCACTGTTTATACTACAAAATTTAAAATCCCAGGAGCAGCTGTGTATACATCCTCAGTTGGAAAGGTTACAAATTTAGGCACCCAGAAACTTCAGGAGCCATGTTCTTTCTTCTAACCTTCCTTCATGGTAAGCCTTCACTCAGAATGTTCTAACATGCTGTATTTACTACCACACTCTTCTTGTAAAGTGTCTGTCTCTTCATAGTTGTGCATCTATAGTGTCTACTTTCAAGATCTTTATTATTTATTTATCAATTTATTTGTTTATTTGTTTGTTTGTTTAAAACTCACTTCCCATATTTCACAGCTGGAAGTAATCTCTTTGCCTCCGAAGTACTTATCTGTGTGTCTTCTATGGTATTTATCACTCTTCTTTGTGGGATGGTTATTTTTGAGCATTTTTTACTTCCCAGACAAGACGATAGATTTCAGCTTTTCGAGTGTTCTTGGAAAGTGTGAAAGGGCAGAAAGCGGCATATGGTGTGATAGTACTGAGTGTGATATAGCAATTGAGTCTGTGAAATGCTGAAGAGAGCTGAAAAACATGAACATGCAGAAAAAAAATTGAGCTGAATAGAGGCATTGATAACATCTTAGCCTTTGTCATTTCTCGGGAGTCCTGCAGCCACATTCGGATAATCATCTCTCAGTTCAACAATTGTTATGAGCCTCATTCCTGGCTTTCTGCTAGTTTCTCAAGTTTGGAGATAAACTTCAATGATCTATTTAAGTAAAAACTCTGCCAAAGTATCTTCAGCTTTTCTCAAAGCAGTGAGCTGGTTGACTGAAATCTCAAGCATACATTTAATGTGAGAATATATAGAAAAAAAAGATGGAATCTGATTTATCTGAGTTTTCCATACTTAACATAGAGTATCTGAATATTTGAAAACACTTCCACATTGCATACAGGTAGATTATAGATGGACCACATTGCAAATCAAAATTTAAATATTTTCTTCCATTTACTGTGCTTTATATTATTACATTATAAAGATAGGTTGTGTACAGATGAAAAATTTAAGGAATCATTTTTAAATTTTTTATTGGTTATTTTATTTATTTACATTTCAAAATGATCTCCCTTCCCAGTTTCCCCTCAACAACCCCTCTATCCCACACACCCTCTACCTTGCTTTTATGAGGCTGCTCCCCCACCCACCCACCCACTCACTCCTCCCTTATTGCCCTAGCATTTCCCTATGCTAAGGCATCAATCCTTTACACGACCAAGGGCCTCCCTTCTCATTGATGACAGATAAGGCCATCCTTGGCTACATATGCAGCTGAAGCCATGGGTCCCTCCATGTGTACTCTTTGGTTGATGGTTTAGTCTCTGGGAGCTCTGAGAAGTCTAGTTGGTTGGTAACTTTTTCTTCATCTGGTATTGAATATCCCTTCAGCTCCTTCAGTCCTTCCCCTGACTCCTCCATTTGGATCCCTGTTCTCAGTCCGATGGTTGGCAGCAACTATCCGCATTTGTCTTTGTAAGGCCCTTTAAATGTAATTAAGTCTCTCTTTCTTTCTTTCTTTTTTTAAATTAGGTATTGTCCTCATTTACATTTTCAATGCTATCCCAAAAGTTCCCCATACCAACCCCACCAATCCCCTACCCATCCACTCCCACTTTTTGGCCCTGGCGTTCCCCTGTATTGGGGCATATAAAGTTTGCAAGTCCAATGGGCCTCTCTTTCCAGTGATGGCCAACTAGGCCATCTTTTGACACATATGCAGCTAGAGTCAAGAGCTCCGGGGTACTGGTTAGTTCATATGTTGTTCCACCTAGAGGGTTGTAGATCTCTTTAGCTCCTTGGGTACTTTCTCTAGCTCCTCCATTGGGGGCCCTGTGATCCATCCAATAGCTGACTGTGAGCATCCACTTATGTGTTTGCTAGGCCCCTGCATAGTCTCACAAGAGACAGATATATCAGGGTCCTTTCAGCAAAATCTTGCTAGTGTATGCAATGGTATCAGCTTTTGGAGGCTGATTATGGGATGGATCCCTGGATATGGCAGTCTCTAGATGGTACATCCTTTTTTCTCAGCTCCAAACTTTGTCTCTGTAACTCCTTCCATGGGTGTTTTGTTCCCAATTCTAAGAAGGGGCAAAGTGTCCACACTTTGGTTTTCCTTCTTGAGTTTCATGTGTTTTGCAAATTATAACTTATATCTTGGGTATTCTAAGTTTCTGGGCTAATATCCACTTATCAGTGAGTACATATCATTTGAGTTCTTTTGTGATTGGGTTACCTCACTCAGGATAATGCCCTCCAGATCCAACCATTTGCCTAGGAATTTCATAAATTCATTCTTTTTAATAGCTGAGTAGTACTCCATTGTGTAAATGTACCACATTTTTTGTATCCATTCCTCTGTAGAGGGACATCTGGGTTCTTTCCAGCTTCTGGCTATTATAAATAAGGCTCCTATGAGCATAGTGGAGCATGTTTTTTTCTTATGAGTTGGACCATCTTCTGGATATATGTCCAGGAGAGGTATTGCGGGATCCTCCGGTAGTACCATGTCCAATTTTCTGAGGAACAGCCAGACTGATTTCCAGAGTGGTTGAGCAAGCTTGTAATCCCATCAACAATGGAGGAGTGTTCCTCTTTCTCCACATCCTCGCCAGCATCTACTGTCACCTGAATTTTTGATCTTAGCCATTCTGACTGGTGTGAGATGGAACCTCAGGGTTGTTTTGATTTTTATTTCCCTGATGATTAAGGATGCTGAACATTTTTTCCAGGTGTTTCTCAGCCATGCAGTATTCCTCAGGTGAGAATTCATTGTTTAGATCTAAACATGATAAAAGCAATCTACAGCAAACCAGTAGCCAACATCAAAGTAAATGGTGAGAAGCTGGAAGCAATCCCACTAAAATCAGGGACTAGACAAGGCTGTCCACTTTCTCCCTACCTATTCAACATTGGACTTGAAGTCCTAGCCAGAGCAATTAGACAACAAAAGGAGATCAAGGGGATACAAATTGGACAGGAAGAAATTAAAATATCACTTTTTGCAGGCGATATGATAGCATATATAAGTGACACTAAAAAATCCACCAGAGAACTCCTAAACTTGATAAACAGCTTCGGTGAAGTAGCTGGATATAAAATTAACTCAAACAAGTCAATGGCCTTTCTCTACACAAAGAATAAACAGGCTGAGAAACAAATCAGGGAAACAACACCCTTCTCAATAGTCACAAATAATATAAAATATTTTGGCGTGACTCTAACTAAGGAAGTGAAAGATCTGTATAATAAGAACTTCAAGTCTCTAAAGAAAGAAATTAAAGAAGATCTCAGAAGATGGAAAGATCTCCCATGCTCATGGATTGGGGATCAACATTGTAAAAATGGCTATCTTGCCAAAAGCAATCTACAGATTCAATGCAATCCCCATCAAAATTCCAACTCAATTCTTCAACGAATTAGAAAGAGCAATCTGCAGATTCATCTGGAATAACAAAAAACCTAGGATAGCAAAAGCTCTTCTCAAGGATAAAAGAATCTCTGGTGGAATCACCATGCCTGACCTAAAGCTGTACTACACAGCAATTGTGATAAAAACGGCATGGTACTGGTATAACGATAGAAAAGTAGACCAATGGAATAGAATTGAAGACCCAGAAATGAACCCATGCACCTATGGTCACTTGATCTTCGACAAGGGAGCTAAAACCATTCAGTGGAAAAAAGACAGCATTTTCAACAAATGGTGCTGGCACAACTGTCGGTTATCATGTAGAAGAATGCGAATTGTTTCATTCCTATCTCCTTGTACTAAGGTCAAATATAAGTGGATCAAGGAACTCCACATAAAACCAGAGACACTGAAACTTATAGAGGAGAAAGTGGGGAAAAGCCTCGAAGATATTGGCACAGGGGAAAAATTCCTGAATAGAACAGCAATGGCTTGTGCTGTAAGATCAAGAATTGACAAATGGGACCTCATGAAACTGCAAAGCTTTTGTAAGGCAAAAGACACCGTCAATAAGACAAAAAGGCCACTAACAGATTGGGAAAGGATCTTTACCTATCCTAAATCAGAAAGAGGACTAATGTCCAATATATATAAAGAACTCAAGAAGGTGGACTCCAGAAAATCAAATAACCCCATTAAAAAATGGGTCTCAGAACTAAACAAAGTCTCTCTTTCAACATAGAACTTGAACGGTTGTGAGATCTTAGGTCACCATCATTTTTATAGAAATTTGAGACACAGACAAATATTACTTACTAACTTCAATGACATTTATTGCACCTTTTTGAAGAACATTTGAATAATTGATTTGTCTTCTCTCCAATTTAGTTTCTTTAGTCTAATCTTCCATATGATTAGTATTCCTTATTTCAAACGAGTTAGAAAACACAGTCTCTTAGGGAATCAGATAAGGAGTATATAGCAGGAATAGCCACAACTGGCTATACTATTTGCTATGTGTATTCTTTTGCATGTATTAATTTTGAGTAAAATTTCATATATGTATATGAAAAGCCCAAACAGCAAAACATGACAACAAATTTCCTATTAAACACTTATGGACTTACTACTCAAAATTAATAATTAAGTTTTGTATTACTGACATTCTTTAATATCTCAATGCTATAATTAAATTATAGCTGATGAATAAAATCTGTTTCTTTTATTTCATTATTTTTAAGCTGTTTCTTTTAAAGGAAATGTCAATTTAAAATTTTAGTGGAGCTTCCGGTTTCTGTTTTATGATATTCAGATATTACTGTGAAGAGTTAATCTAATATAAACAATAAATATAAAATTGGTTATTTATCTAACTGGAGAGTTTATCTGCATAATATTGAGCTTAGATATGTCAGTTCCTACTACATAAATAGAATAGGGATTATTCTTGATAGGAGCATATTCAAGAAATCTAATAATCTATTAAGAATACTAGCTTTAAATAACATTCTAATTTAAGGATATCAATAATATATACACTTAAGTACACATTTAGGTAATTGTGAGATTTTAGGTATGATAACATAATGACTTAATGATCATGACTCAATCAGTATTTAGAAACAGTAAAAGAACTCTATTTTCTAGGGCTACAGGTAAAATATTTATGAATGAACATCTATAGTATGATTAATTCATAATATTTTTGCAAAAACTTAGCAAGTGTGGCAGACTGGTAATAATACTCACTCTTTGATTATGATTTAATGGTTTGTTTGATTGGAAAAGTCTAGAAGATTACTGAGTTCACATCAGCAATTCATACATGAGGACAATAGTAGGTGACAATTTAAATTCAAATCATAGTGAATAATAAGTAAAGCATGAGAATGACCTACCAGATGGGAGCATACTACTTCTTAAAGGAGAAAAGTACTAAATAGGTAAAGAACATATCCACTGTACATAGTATATATAACTTATTGTCATATTATGATGAAGATGATGACTAGTGATAATGAAGACAATGCCAGGAACTAATCTTAGGGCCTCCACTTGCTAGACACTAATCAACACTGTAACTGTATTCTCAGCCATAATGTCACATTCTTTAAGATTTCTCACTGTTAAATTAATTATAATATTCTTGCTTTCCCTATCCCTTGCCCATTTGAGAATCATATCTAAGTTATATATTTTTTGTAGTAGAGTTAATATGTAGCATATAAGTCACACCTATTGATTTCCAGTGATGTATGTTCAAGGGAAATTGTTGGTTGTAGAGATCTCAATAATGCCCTTTAGATTTCACAATAAAAAAGAAAGAAAATTCAAATGAATATCTTGCATAAGAAACAGCAAGTGTTCATTGGGGTCTTAGTAAGGCTCTTTAAACATAACTAAGTCTCTCTACATAGAACTTGAAAGGTTCTATGTAGATACACTCTGTGCTTCAGATACATTTTTCTGGATATATTTTTTGTATATCCAGAAATTTTATTACTACAGTCTGAAATAGAGCATGCTACAATAGCACCTGGAGAAAGAAACAGATTCTTACATTAAACAATTTAGGCACACTTATCAATGTTTATACCTCTATAAGCTTCATGCTTGCCATTTTTAATATTTTTAATAATATACTGGCATTCCTTCAAAACTGGAATGAGTAACCTCTGATATATTAGTGCTGGTGAAATTATATAAAGAAATACAGTTCCCTTAACTCCATGTGCTCTGCCATATAAACAGAAACACAATAAATAATTATACCCATAAATAAATTGTGTCTGTCTTTATTTCCATGCCTTTATTATGATTCTCCTAAAATATTTTCTTCTTTTCACTGTCTATACAGATAGCACATTAACTTGTGAATTAATCTCCAAATCTTATTTATACAGTCATACCTGAGCAACTTTTGCATACTCTTGAATTCATATGAACCTAAATTTGATCTGAAATTTTTAAGTAATTATACATACTCATAACCACATAAGTCCTTACTTGGAACCATCAGATAACCTGTCTTGAACTAAAAATGAAACAAAACAAAACAAAATAAAACAAAACAAAACAAATAATGCTGCTAGGTCAGAAGTCAATTGCATTTTTAACACAGTTGCTTGTTTAATTTTACTTCTCATGACATTTCTTAAATAACACATTACCATAGAAAACCTTTATTTAATGAGTGCTCTCATTTTGTACTCCCAAATGTACAAAAGTAGAAATGCTGCCATATTCCAATTTATATTAAAAAAATTTAAATATTGTCACTCAAAAGCAGTATTCTGACTATTGGTTGATAACAATCTCTACTCTTAACTTGTAAAACCCAGAATATCTAGAAAAATAAATTATGAACCCATTTTTCTTATAGATGAGCACTTAAATTGCATAAAGAATATATTGGACAAGGCAATATGGAATCCTGCAGAACATGCAGAATGGGCCAAATAGAAAGAAATGTTCAAAGAAGCTACATATGTCATCAGATGTGGTAGCAGATAGAGAATCCCAGCAACAAAAGATAATCAAAGGAACTCTCAAGAGCAGAGGTAGGATACTTCACAGGGTGTGTAGACACACTTGTCATACATGAATCAGATCAGAATAGATTCAGAATATTCAGAAAAAAAAAATCCAATTCTTTTCAGTTTCATGAGGTCCCATATTTCAACTGTTGCACCTCACGGAACTGAAAAGCTTCTGTAGGGCAAAGGACACTGGCAGTAGGAAAAAACAGTAACGTACAGATTGAGACTCTTCACTAACCCTACATCCAACAGTGGGCTAATATCCAAAACATAGAAAGAACTCAAGAAGGTAGGGTCAAAAAAAATCAAAATAAAAAAAAAAAACCTAATTAAAAAATGGAGTACTGAGTTAAAATGAGAATTCAGAAGAATCTTGAATGCCTGAGAAGCACTTAAAGAAATGTTCAACATCCTTAGTAATCAGGGAAATTCAAATCAGAAATACCCAGACATACCACTTTACACCAATCAGAATGGCTAAGATGAAAAAGTGAAGTGGCAGTACATGTTGGTGAGGGTGTCGGGAAAGTAGAGCACTCCTTTACTGCTGGTAGGATTGCAAACTGGTACGAGTACTGTGGAAATCAATCTGACAATTCCTTAGAAAATTAGATAGCTCTACCTGAAGACCCAGGTATACTGTTCCTGGGCATGTGCCTGGACACTGATCTACCATATCACAAGGACACATGCTCCACTATGTTCATAGTAGGCTTATTTGTAATAACCAGAAGCTGGAAACAGCCCAAATATGCCTCCACTGAAAAATGGATACAGAAAATTGGTTCCTTAACACAATGGAATACTATTCAGCTATAAAAATGAGAACATCATTCATTTTGGGGACAAACAGATGGAACTAGAAAATATCATCCTGGGTGTAGTAAACGAGACCCCACAGGACATATATGGTAGGTATTTGCTGATAAGTGGATTTTAGCTCCAAAGTAGAGAATACTCATGATACAACCCACAAACTCTAAGAAGTATAAGAAGAAGAAAGGCCCAAATGAGGATGTTTCAATCCCACTTAAAAGTGGGAACAAAATAATCATGGTAGGCAGAAGGAGGGAGGGACTAGGGTAGGAAAGGGGAAGGGGAGGGGAAAAGGGGCAGGATCAGCTATGAGGTAGGAGACAGTAGAGAAGTTCAGAAGGTCAGGAGAATGAATGGAAATATGCAGCTGAAGGTGTTGGGGGCGATGGGGACCTCTAGAAAGTACCAGAGACCTTGGATGTGAGATGCTTTCACGACTCGATGTGGGATGATCTTAGTCAAAATGCCCAACAGTAGGGATATGCCTGCTTATACAGCCATTTCTAGGAGAGGCTGTTTCACAGCAGACTTCCTGATACTTTGGCCTTACAGGTTTTAACTACCCTTTTCTTTGGTGTTCCCTGAACCATAGACACAGATCTGTGATGGAAACATGTCTGATCGTGTTGGGTGCTACCCCATGCTCCATTGATCCCTGTATTGTTTTCTGTTGTGGATTTCTGTAATATTTCTCTGAAGTTCTCCACTTGCTACAAGTTCTACATTTGTAAAATTTCTTTGATGTGAGGTGGTCCCTGCAGTTACATCTAATGGTTCAAAGCTAAAAAGCAGAGATGAATGGGACATATTCAACTATAAAGAACAAAAAAATTGAAAGTAAAGAAATAGGTGGAATTTAGGAAGATTGGATTTGCTTTCTTGAGGAATCTCATGGAAATTCTTGTTCATTTGAGATACAGAGTAACCAGAGACTAAAAAATAAATGATGTACCTACGTGCAGATTACTTATAGAATTCTGAGTTATTCAAGGCACTGCATCCTATTAAGCCTCACTGCTTCATGGCTGAGGACTTGGAAAAGGATAT
Source organism: Mus musculus (assembly GCF_000001635.26). Taxonomy (NCBI): domain Eukaryota; kingdom Metazoa; phylum Chordata; class Mammalia; order Rodentia; family Muridae; genus Mus; species Mus musculus. The sequence goes on along the minus strand of NC_000081.6, from coordinate 47,477,624 downwards.
TACTAATGACAACTTTTAATAAGCTGCATCACTGTCCTGGAAGTGTTTGCCACTTATATCTGGGAGCAGCCTTAGAAGTCATGTTAGTCTTGCAATCTCTGATTCTTAAGAGTTATCTTTTCCCAAGCTTTGTAAACTCCTTTCTCTTTTCTTGAGAATATGTTTCAGTCCAGA